>NW_011495035.1:2206533-2244538 GCF_000754665.1 Bison bison bison | reverse complement strand
TAAGGCCCACTTGACTTCACATTCCAGGATGTCTGGCTCTAGGTGAGTGATCACACCATCGTGATTATCTTGGTCATGAAGATCTTTTTTGTAAAGTTCTTCTGTGTATTCTTGCCACGTCTTCTTAATATCTTCTGCTTCTGTTAGATCCCTACCATTTCTGTCCTTTATTGAGCCCATCTTTGCGTGAAATGTTCCCTTGGTATCTCTAATTTTCTTGAAGAGATCTCTAGTTTTTCTCATTCTATTGTTCTTTTTTTTTTCTATTGTTCTTTTTTATGGCTGAGTAATATTCCGTTGTACATATATGTACCATATCTTCTTTATCCATTCATTTGTTTTTGGATTTGAAGTCTTAACAGAAACCACGTTTTACATAATGCCCCTGCCCCAACATCCCTGATTATTCCAGGGTCTCTTCTTCTGTTGTGAACTCTTCCATCAGGTGCTTTCTGGTATAAGTGAAGTCAGATATTTCTCATCACAGATATGCACTTGTTGGAAGGAAGCCAACTTTTGAGTAAAGAGCCAAAACCAAACATGTTGAGCTATCCTGTTAAATTTGTAATGTAGAGCTCATGAACTCATGGGAAATGAGCACGAGGAAGCCGTGGTGGGCTTGGAGTGCTATTTGAAGTAACGCTGAACACGCTCAGTTGTGAGGTTATGAAAGCTTCCTCTTCAGTAAGGAAGAATGAGGTAGCCTCACTGCTGGGATGGGTGTCCTTGGTGGCGGGGATTTGATCATGGGGTGTCTGATGCCTGTTCAATCCCTGTTCATGCCACTGTGTAGCCACATGCTAAGTACACTAATGATTAACCATTGCGTCTGCAGTATGAGGTACAAGTTGTTAATTCTATTTGTAATTATTAGCATGTACTTTATTAACTTCCACAAACCGTGTATACCAAGGAGAAATGCTTCTTAATGGCAATTACAGTTGTTGTTTTTTTTTTTCTGGAGGTGTCAAAGCTTTAAAGAGGTAGTTTAGAACACAGCTGGTGTGCAGTTGCCCTCTGCCCTGCTCTGCATTTTCCCTCTTAACCACAACTTGGTAAACAAGAGCTAGTTTTGAACAGTAACCCAGAAAAGGAGTGCCATTCTCTAAGCTGTCATCTGAAGAAATGTTGATTTTATTGATGTTCTAGTCCTTACATCTCCAGAAGAAAGCAGGAAATGTTTCTAAAAATCGTTTTCGCTGAGAGCACAGTCCTGCTTCAGACTCGTTTTATGGTGGGGATAAGAGTATTCTGCACTTGAGGATTTTATAGTGTCTTCTGGGTTTTATGGGCTACTAGTAATTCCTGTGATTTATTGAGCACCTACTACATACTAGACACTTTACATATATTGGCTTTGCTTGCTCTCAAAGTCCTCTGCATTTTTCATTGTAACACTACTCACAGCTTATTATATGATTTATTGATTAATGTGTGTTTTCCCCATCAGACAGTCACCTCCATGTTAGTGGATCTGTATCCATTTTTGTTCCCCATTGTTAGCCCAACACTTAGAATAGAGCCTGACACTTATTAGGTACAAAATAAGTACTCTTTCGAAGGATGAGTGGATCCACATGCAGAGTGATGTGGTTTTAGAGATGAGGAAATGCACAGATAGAGTGGTGGGCATATTGTTGAAACCTTACAATTGGCAGCATCAAATTCAAAGTCAAGTGTGTCTGGTCCAATGGCAGACAATTCTTTCCACCACACATGGCTTCTCAGACTTTAATCTGAATCACCTCTGGGATCTTTACCAACGTGTACATGCTCATTCAGTGGGTCTGAGATGAGCCGAGAAGGTGCATTTGCTCTCAGGCAATACGCATGCTACTGTCCATAGACCATGCTTTGTCTAGTAGAGGTCTGCATGGTAGTTGCAGTGTTAGAAGTGATAATTTTCTCATCTGATGGAGGCATATGTGATTCTGTGTCTGAAAATCCTTGCCACAAGACAGAGTCTTTGCACCTGTACTGGTCTCCTAAGGAAGGTATCATGGGGCTCTGCTCTTGGATAAATATATTGGCCACATCATTTGGTTATCCATGGGCTGTGTTCTTTGATGTGTCTTAGATATTGATGATGCTAATGGGCCCTGTTGCCTCTATTAACAGTCTTATACTCAGTATCCAGTGGTGTTTCTGCTCTAAAGATGTCCAATACCTATAGTCTTCACATTGACCTTGGAAATGCCCCGGAGTAGCAATGCCCTTTATAAGTTTCTTTGCATATTTAGTTGACTCCTGTTGAGAATCTGGAGTCTCCAGACGTCAGGTGGTCCCACCACTGACTCCATAACCGTCTTGCGGCCCCAGTATGCAGTGTGTGAAGGGAGGCTGCCATCATGGATCCCACTTTGGTGCCTGCTCTATCGAGTGTGGGCGTCTTAAGCTCTGCCCTTCTTGTTGGCGTGTGTGTGACAGTTTCTTCCTGATATCCTCCCTAGCTTGATACTTCCTCCTAGCTCTTGAGAAATAGGTATAGAGGTTGGCCTTTTTCACTAGTTAGAGTGGAGGGTTCAAGGTCCGGTTGCTTATCTTAGTCATTTGACACCACATGGTGGAGCAGCAGCCAGAAGCAAGAAAACCAGGGGACAAATTAGGATGCTTGAGCCTGTACTGACAAATGAGAAGGGGCCCCTGAATCAGAGCTGTGATTACTTACCACCAAGCAGTCTGATGCCTGGCTCCACCTATCCTGTGTCACCAGCCTATGGCTCTTTCACAGTTTCTCAGTTCATCCCTTGCTGACTAGAGGATGTATCTGAGTTCTTAAGACTGACTCTTTATTCTCCCCAGCCATTCACACCAGAGCTGTTCATCATCATTGTGCCTGATTGGAGTCTACTCTTCATTCATCATGTAACATAATGTCACCATTTTTGGGGGGTATGCAGGATTTGAAGATCTGTGTATGTTGTATTATAATTGTATAGTAGTAAAAATTGAAGGGGCACTTTGAAAAAGATGTATTTGAATTCAGTATTTTGAAAAACTCTTCGGCTCCACCTTCCTTTAAAATATTCAGCTATATTAGATGGTCAGGAAGGCTGGTTTAATGAGATGAGGACTTAAAAGTTAAGGGCATCATTATATTATCGAAATCACACTGAAAGTAAATTGGCAGATACCTGTAGTTTGTCCTGAAGTCACTTATTGAAGACCTTGCTTTAGTTCTCTTCACGTGGATAGACACAGCACAGGAATTTATAGACAATGAATGAGGAGTCTGCCACTGAAGAAATTTTCGTAAAGCACATGATGGTTTTTTCTATCTAGTTACATTAGACTTTTCTACCTTTCATTTTTATTTTTCATTTGTTTGGGAATGTTATATGATCTTAATTTATGGAAACTCTGTGCCTATGCCTTTGGATTGATCAGCATTGCAAAGGCAGTGATTAAAGTGAACAAATGTGGAAAGCCACAAAGAGAAAAGACTGCTTGTATTTTTCTTTTATATATAAAAATTATTCTGATTTGTAATACTTTAGCATCATGGTCATTGTTCCCATAAAAAAAATACTGTATTTTGTGAAATGATACAATCTGTGAGGCATTTCCCATTATGTAGACACCATGTCTTTAAATTATAGCAATTTCTTAAGATTTTAAGGCAAAATGGGCTCTTAGAAGTGTGATTAATAGCAGAGAATGAGGCTAATGCTGGGTCATCAGTGGCACTCCATTACAAAAAAGGTTGGACTAATAAAAGCATCCATCTTTTTGACCAATAAAGCATTTGAATGATATGCTTATACTTTTTATCATATAGTAGTTACTTAGTAATGAATAAACTCTGAACTTGCATTGAAGAAAGACAACTCTACTTAAGTGACTGTTGGACTGGTATTTTGATGATGTCAGAAAAGGCAGGTCTGGGAGGAAGGCTGTGTTGGAGTTGCCAGTTTAATTTTTAAGCTGTCTTCTACAAGCATCAGACCCAGGGCCCAGGAGTCCCATCCATTTTAGGGGCAAAAGTAGAGTCCAGTCAGTTGATTGTTTCTTTAGCAGCGTAAGTCTATACAGTAGGTTCTCTAAGTGCTTTATGAGGTGCATCCTTAAGAATACTGTGCTTGGGAGTCCAGGATGTAGCCTGATCCCAGCACAGATCTCTCAGGCCTCCTTTGGCTTGGTTCCCCAAGACATAAGCTTGTACCCCATACCCTGGTGTGTTGGAAGAGGATTTTTAGATGGTTCATAAATCATTCACCAATTCTCATTATTGTGATTTGATGTTGAAGCAATTCCATTTTCAGTCTGTTTTAATCCTTCTGATAAAGGCAAGGAGAAAGTCTCCATTTGGTGCTAGTATGTCTTTAATCTCTCTCCTTCCATTGTAAGCTCATTATTTAACAAAGGAGGAACATGGCTCCCACTCAGAGCCTTTGTGGACAGCAGGATCTAGCTAGAATTTAATAACACCGGTTGGGTTGTATTACATTTATTACAAAGTCTTTCTCTCCTTCAGAGGAACGCATAGTGGTTTTTCCATTTGACCAAATGATATAAAGTTTTCTTTGAAATAGATTTATGTTTGTCAAAAGTGAATAAAATTTTAAAATGACACTGGAGGTGTAGATAAAGCCTGCAAAAATCATGAAGGGAAATGCAGAAGTGAGTGCTTGAGGCTTGAAAACCGGCCCAAGGGACTACTCAGATGGCATGACTGCTCTGAAAATCTCAGGATTTGTAAGATTTTTTTGTCCCAGAGAAAAAGTTGTGGAAAGAATAAATCAGTCCTTTCCAATCTTGGATCTCCCTGTATCTTCCTCAGGACTATTTTCAGTTTTTAAAATAATATATCAAGCAAGTTGTAGGATTAGGAGTTTGGGATTAAAATATACACTCTACCATATATAAAACAGATAACCAGCAAGGGCATACTGTGTAGCACAGGACACTCTATCTTGTAATAACCTATAATGAAAGAGAATACAAAAGGAGAAAAAAAGGTGTTTATATAAATATATATCTAAATCACTTTGCTGTATACCTGAAGCTAACACAACATTGTAAATCAACTGTATTTCAATAAAACGTTTTAAAAAGTAAAAAATAGTTGAAAGTTAAGGCATGAAAGACTTCTTAATGCGTGGTCTTTTCCTCTTTGATTTATTTTACTTTATTAATATTTTTTTAGTAAATGAAACTAAGCAATTGGGGATTTTGGGGAACAAAGTAAGTAAATATTAAGTCAGTGCAAACATAATTATGGTTTTGGACCATGGATTTTAAATCATTATCACTAGACTCAAACACCCATTGATTAATTAAAATAGGAACCATTACAATCAAGCACATTTTTGCCAATGAGAAATAAGTTTGTTTATTCCTGTAGTGAAAAATCTGTGGTTTGGGATTCGACGAACTCTTGGAGAGCATCTTCTTCCTCCTGCTGGTTGTGGAAGTGTTTTCCCTGCAAAAAAAGTTGTCAAGATGCTTGAAAAAATGGTATCAGCTGGCGAGATATCAAGTAAATGTGGCAGTGTTGCGGAAGAGAATCAGGTCCTTTCTGTTGACCACTGCTGGCTGCAGGCGTTGCAGGTTTTGGTGCATCGCATCGGTTTGCTGTGCAGATTTCTCAGAGGTAATGGTTTCGCCGGGATTCAGAAAGCCGTAGTGGATCAGACTGACAGCAGACAACGGACAGTGTCCCTGACCTTTGTTTGCTGCAAGTTTGGCTCTGGGAAGTGCTTTGTTGCTTCTCTGTCCAGCCACTGAGCTGGTCATTGCCAGTTGTCATAAATAAGCACTTTTTGTTGCACATCACAATCTGATTTAGAAATGGTTCATTGTTGAGTAGAATAAGAGAAGATGACTCTTCAAAATGACGATTTTTTGGATTTTCAGTCAGCTCATGAGGCACCCACTTATTGAGCTTTTTCATCTTTCCAATTTGCTTCAAATGCCAAATGACCATAGAGTGGGTGACATTGAGTTTTTCAGCAACTTGTGTAGTCGTAAGAGGATCAGCTTTGACGATTTCTTTCCACTGGTCCTTGTCAGCTTCCTATAGCCAGCCACTGCGCTCCTCATCTAAGGCTCTCGTCTCCTTTGCAAAACTTCTTGAACCACCACTGCACTGTATGTTTGTTAGCAGTTCCTGAGCCAAATGTGTTGTTAATGTTGCAAGTTGTGTCTGCTGCTTTATGACCCACTTTGAACTCGAATAAGAAAATCACTTGAATTTGCTTTTTTGTCTAACATTATTTCCCTAATCTAAAATAAATATAAAACGAACAGCAAGTAATGTCATTAGCATAAAACATAAAGTGAGAAATACACATTAAAATTATGTATAACCACATTTATTTAAGAATGTATTCCAGTGTCAAGTAGCAAATTTCAACTGAGCAAAACTGCAGTTACTTTGCACCAACCTAATAGACACATGCCGGTAAAACTGAAGGTACATTAGGATAACTGTAACACCACAGTTGGGATGGAAGAAAAATGCGTGTTATCCGTCCTAGCCATGCTAAGAAATCAGTAGAATCATCCTGGAATTCAAAGGCGTCTCCCTCCATTTGGGTGATGGTTATGTGTTTGGTGTTGTCCTTTACCAAGGGAAACAGTTATAGCTCTTTGGATTACCATTTAGAATTGTAAACGCTATTTATAATCCTTGACCAATAGTCTAGTTCTTCCAAAATTCAGGAATAAGAAATAAAAATGAAGGTCAAGAGAAGGCCTGGACAAAATTAGAAGTGTGAATAATGAGTAGTCCGCTTTTTCCATTAAAGGGGGGAACTAGGGATGGAAGAACACAATATTATGCTTTTACTTCTTCATTTTTTCTCGCTTGAGTTTTGCTGGGACACAGGATCGGGCATCTCTGTCTCCTAGTTATCTCAGCCTCATGCACAGAGCAGTGAGCATGGAATTTGAGAACGTTCTGTTCCCAAAGCATTTGAGGAAGAGTCTCTGTGTTAGTTGTTTCAGCCGCCAGACTTACATCATCAGAGTTGAGCAAGGCTGAGTTTCCTTCTCTAGGGCAGTGGAATGGCCTAAGCCCCAGAGGGCTTGCTAGGACAGACAAAGGAAACGTCTCCGTGTCCCTTCCCTGTGTCCGTATGGTGGTAACAGGTTCATGAGCCTGAGAAATTCCCTCTTCAGATGGCACGGAACCCTCCTTGGAAATTTCTTCTCCTGACACTGTTGAGGCCTTAGGGGCTATGTTGGTTTGGGAAAAGGAGACAGTCAGCAGAGATGGACTTGGGAAGCAAACCACAGTACAACAAAACAAAAACACAAAAGAAAATCCTCTGTTTCTTTGTGACTTAAGCATCACAGAACAAAGAATAGGTTATTGAAGTAGGAATTGGGAACAAGAGCTGCTAGAGAAGGTTAGGAGGTTTATAGTGGAATTGAGAATGAGGAATTGGGGTGGCCAGGAAAGACCAGTACAATTTTGTTACGATTTTCAGACAGAGGTAGAAATTTGAGTAACTGATCGTTATCAGTGCAATTGCCAGAATCCTCTCAGGTGTGTCTTCAGTTGTTTTTTTAAATTTCATTTTCTTATTTTCAAATTCTGTTTTGGATATCCAGCTGTTTTGCTGTACTTTGCACTGACATAATGCTGAGTTTTTAAAAATTAACTAACTGATTGTACATGTAAGATATGTACTTAAGATATGGACTTCGCTGGTGGCTCAGATGGTAAAGTGTCTGCCTACAATGCGGGAGACCAGGGTTCAATCCCTGAGTCGGGAAGATCTCCTGGAGAAGGAAGTGGCAACCCACTCCAGTATTGTTGCCTGGAAAACCCTAGGTGAGGAGGAACCTGGTAGGCTACAGTCCATAGGGTCACAAAGAGTCATACATGACTGAGCGACTTCACTTTCTTTTTTACGTGTAAGATATAGATAAATTACCAAACTGTCTTTCAGTGTGTCGTTGCTTTATAACTTTTAAGTAATGGAGAGATGTTATTCACAAGTATCAAAATTAAGTAGTTTAATGTTAAAGTATCTGTAAAATAGATTCCCAAATTCATGTTATAATTGCAAATTGTTTACTTAAACATAGCATCTCCGATACAGTGTGATAACTTTCTTTTGATATACAGCATGCTGTTTAACATGTTAGTACACATGAAACAGATTTTTGAACATAAAACATTTCTTTGTAATACTTTGTTAGCGGACAGATTAAGCTTATTCACTCTTGGCTTCCAGGATTTAAGGTTTCTTTGATATGCTGACAAAGTGAACTCTTGCATACTTGTATGTAACATCAACCAATGTCTTTTAAGGGGCTGAAGTTTGATTTTTGCTGGGTGGTTAAGAATGCTACAGATCTATTTGTGGACCCAGTGTGCTTAAGGATATCTTGGAACAAGAAACTCGGGGAGAAAGTAACATCAGGGTTTTCCTTCTAGGTAAAACATTCCTGATCCAGGTCGGTGTTTGACTCATATATTTCATTGATAAAAGATGAGCCCAGGAAGTGAATGCATGGTTACTCAAGCATGAAAACATCACAGTCTTTTAAAGCTTTTACCATATCCATCCTATAGTAGTTTAAACCATGTAGCTATTTTATTTTTTATCTATAAGCGAGGAAATAGAAGGGCATTGACTGAACTCTTTTTTTGTTTGTTTTGTTTTTCATTTGAGGCAGGGAAGCAGGGGAGCCTGTTTTTCTTAAAGGGGGTCAGGCTTTTTTTTTTTTTTTGATTGCTAAATAATGTCACCAGTAAAGAGTTAACCAGATTTCACTTGATTCACTCTGGCTTAGATGATGATGAGTAATGCGAGGTTGGTAACTGCAAATTGTTGTTTATAAGCAAACATGGCATTGTGCAAACAAGCAGGCCTGGTCTCCAACTGGTTTGATTTCATGGTGGTCAGCAGCTGATCTATGTAACATACAACCTTTCTGCCTCTCTAAATGTCAGAAGAAGGACTGTTTGTTTATCTTGCCTTCTTTGCAGCTGTTTACTCTGTAATGCATTTACCTCGACCTTGATTCCCAAAGAGTGGCCCCTCTCTCCTCCCCAGCTCTGTTTACATTAGTCCTGCCCCTGGTGTCACCTATGAAATCTGTTGATTATTCCACCTGGTTAATGTTAAATTACTCTTGTAAGATGATGTGTTTGTTCATAAACACAAATGCTGGGCCCCTTGTTTACTGTACCCATGGTAGCAATCGTTATTAAACAAATATTGCTTTGTTTGCGGGTGTGAGCAGCAGTTTATCCTGCAAGGTCTGTTTTTAAAAACACACACGCATTTAAAAAAAAAAAAAACTTACATGCTAGAATTTTGATAAAGAAAGAAAAGGGGAACTTGTCCCTGGAATGTGGTTGAAACAGACTTAGGTTTGCTTTTCTTATCTTTTGCTTGGATGAAGGGGCTGGAGAGATTAGCGAGTTGTTTGGTTTTTCTAAGAGATTTCCTTAGTGTAATGATATCTATGCAGTTGTTTGCTTTTTTCAGAAGGGAGAGAGCTCTCCTGAAAGGCCACTAGCTCAGTAATAGAACATCAGATGACTAGAAAACTCTTTGTGGAACAAACAAGGGCTTAGAAGGTCTAGGAGAAAAAGTCTAGTGCTATGAACAAGGCAGTCACCTTTGAAAGGTACAGTCCTTGAATTTTGTATTTTTATGTGTTGTGTGTTGTCCTGTGGGCTCCATATGGATCTTCTGTGATGCCTATACTACAAGTTTGAAAGAAGAAGACTAACTTTTAGTTTAATATGTTCTGAATAATTCCCTGTACTATAAAGACATCCTGAGAGGACAGCATACAATTAATATCAGTGGTAATATTTTTAAAAGCTAGTATTTTGATTCTCTGTTAAACTTACCTGCCTCACTTGAAAATGCATTTATGCTTATATGATTTCTTGTTAAGTAAAGCAGACCTTATATCTCTATTCAGCTTGAGGTGTCGGTGGAGGGGGTGTGTGTGTGTGTGTGTGTGTGTGTGTGTGTGTGTGACTCTAGGACAACTAGAGTCTGGCAACCACAACAGAAGCCTGTCCTTTGTCCTATTTTGCAAACAATAGAAAAACTCAGCTCACATCATCTTTGTTTTTGTTTTTTAAATTACTGTTTGTTGCTGTTTCTGACTTTGCCTTGTGATTCAACACTGGGCAGGGCCTGCTAGCGTTTGCTGTAAATTATAAGGATACACCACACACTGGGTTGAGGGTGGAGGCTGAGGGGGTCATGACCTTCAAGAAATGGTGGTCTTTTATGTCAGCAAAAGCCTGCTAATCTCTCTGTGAGAGTAACTTTGGTAGGAGAAGGCTATACATGCATAGGTGGAGTTTTTGAAGGATAAAATTAAATAATTGTCCATTTCACACAACAGAGAAATGCAAGCAACAGACCTCTGATGGCCTGCATTCACAAAGTTGCCATGATTGCTATGAACTTATTGTTCACTTTGGCCACCAGAGCAGTTAGGTGCTGCAGGCGAAATGGGAGATACGTGAAGTGTGTCATCGAACATGCTGGTCATTAATTGCTGCTAGGTATCCGACTCTGTGTATATTCAGCTATATAAAATATAGAAATGAAAAAAATATATATTCTGACCTGGTTGTCGGTCACTTTATTCCATTAGACTCTTTCTGAGAATGCAGCAGTTGAATGTTCGAATGATTAAAGTTGGGTAGGCTTTGTTAGTTCTCAAACTTAAAATCTGTTTTGTTCTATGAAAATGCATTTTAATTAAGCTCCCCAGAACACCTGGCTCCATCATACCTTAAGCTTCAGAGGCTTCCTTGTGGCAAAGCAAACAACCTAGTCCTGAACTGGCAAGGCTCCTTTCTGCTCTGTTTAATTATTTGAGCTTGTCTGGATTAATATGCCAGGGAGTGGGTATGGATTCTCCTTTGTACTTCTGTCTCCTGGAGCGGCTTCTCACTTCTATACTTTGCTCACAGTTGCTATGATTACAGCACCTAAAGTCTCATCTACTGGGAGAGAGCAGAAAAAAAGACCAGTGGTCACTGAACCTCTAAAAATATAATTAGAGATCTGTAACTTTTTAGAGGTTGGAATGTTGTCATCTACCCTTCTTCATGTCTTCTTAATATAAAGAGTACAGCGTTCCAGAAGATTTGGTTATGACAAGTCACGAGACTGAGGCATCTATAGTCCCTGAAAAGTTTTGCTGCCCTGGAATTGAAGTTCAGAAATGCCTTTTCTTTAAAAGGTTGAAGTCCCCTGTCTTCACACAGAAAGCCTGGTAGAAAAGGGAAATCATTTGTTGTTGTTGTTAAGACCATCATTTTCAGTTCAGTTCAGTCGCTCAGTCGTGTCCGACTCTTTGCGAACCCATGAATTGCAGCACGCCAGGCCTCCCTGTCCATCACCAACTCCCGGAGTTCACTTAAACTCATGTCCATTGAGTCGGTGATGCCATCCAGCCATCTCATCCTCTGTCGTCCCCTTCTCCTCCTGCCCCCAATCCCTCCCAGCATCAGGGTCTTTTCCAATGAGTCAGCTCTTCCCGTGAGGTGGCCAAAGTATTGGAGTTTCAGCTTTAGCATCATTCCTTCCAAAGAACATCCAGGGCTGATCTCCTTTAGAATGGACTGGTTGGATCTCCTTGCAGTCCAAGGGACTCTCAAGAGTCTTCTCCAACACCACCGTTCAAAAGCATCAATTCTTTGGTGCTCAGCTTTCTTCACAGTCCAACTCTCACATCCATACATGACCACTGGAAAAACCATAGCCTTGACTAGACGGACCTTTGTTGGCAAAGTAGTGTCTCTGCTTTTGAATATGCTATCTAGGTTGGTCATAACTTTCCTTCCAAAGAGTAAGCGTCTTTTAATTTCATGGCTGCGATCACCATCTGCAGTGATTTTGGAGCCCCCCAAAATAAAGTCTGACAATGTTTCCACTGTTTCCTCATCTATTGCCCATGAAGTGATGGGACCAGATGCCGTGATCTTAGTTTTCTGAATGTAGAGCTTTAAGCCAACTTTTTCACTCTCCTCTTTATTTCAACCTTATTCTACTAACTCTCTTCCAAGTCATGAATTACAGGGAAAATTAAACATCCTGTTATTTACCATCTCCAGGCCTCGGAATTATGCTCATGTGTATTACATGTTCACCATGGGTTTTGGTAGAGTTTTTTATTGGTTGATTATCTTTACATTTTCCGCAAACTGGGACAATCTTACTTCTGTGAGGACTTAAAATGATTTAATGGCTGACGTTCTTCTCTGAGTTTTAGAACTCCAAAACAGTTAGTCATTCCCGAGTACAGGAAGCAGAATATTTTAAAAGAAGCAACATAAAAGGTGGTGACTACAGGCCCTTGATCTCATTTGATTGAGAGGTTAGATTTGAATTTTTCTGTTGTGTAATCGTTTAGTTAAAAATTCAGCAGTTATATATTGGATTCCTATTATGTGCAAGGTGTGTCTGAAAGTCAAGTTGGAGATAAAGGAATTTTGTGCTGTTTAATTCTTATTAAACAAATGGAGATGGAGAGGTGCAGAAGGAAATCATTTTAATCAGAATGCCTTTTCTTGCATTTAATTGATAAATAAAAGTGCTTCTAGTTTGATATGTACAAACTAGTTCCTATTTCTTTTTCCCCCCTCCTTTGCACTATAAAGGTTAAGAGAGCTATATTATTACTATTATAAATTTGCAGTATTATTGTTATTAATTATTTCTTATTAACAATGAACGGAATTTTCATCTCAAGTTTCTCACCAACTGACCTCAATTCCTTGTTTCACAAAACCCCTGTTGTTAGGGATTCTGGGTCTCTAGATGCATCCACCATATGGTTACCTGTACCCATTCCTTTCTCACACCAAACCCTGTGTTTGCTGCATTTTTGAAGACCAGAGAGAGGAGTAACTCCTTTAGTCCCCAAATGCCAGTGCTTCCTAGGAGGGATGTTCCTGGAGCTTCTTTATTTCTCCTCCCAGAGAGGCCCAGCCCATCACCTGCATAATATTCTCTCTCCACACTAACCTGGGATGGATGAAGATTCCAGTTTTACCCTAGATGCTCCCATATGACTAACTTGCCACTTGGTTTTTTTTTTAAGATGCTTTGACCACTTCATTGCTCCTTAACTTTTTCTTCGTTAAGTACTACCCGAAATTCCAGATTTTTAAAGATAGATGTAGACGCGTACAGTGCATGATAAAGTTGATAATACATAAATCATTTTTAACAACAGGTAATATGCATAATTTATGGTGTTACAGTGCTATCTTTTTGATATTTATGATGGATAATGCTCAATTTTTGCCCTCATATTACTGCTTTAAATTATACCACGAGAAAATTAATGAGAAAGTAGATTTATGGGTTTCATTTGTTTGTCAATTCGGAAATTAATTGGGTGTTAATTTTAGCCGTCCCTCATCAGACCAGGACTTCAGTCTGTATGCATTACTTTGTATTCATTGTGGCTTACTTCCCATTTACTGTGGGTCACTAGCTTTGCATACATTAAAATAGCCCTCCGGCTCATTCCCTTGATTACTTTTTGAACTGCCATGCATTAGAAAATTTACGCCTTTCTGTTATAATTATGAAAATTTGGTTTTGGGAGATGGTGCCTTCACAGCATAGTTAGTACTCTGACTTCTCTCCCTTAACTTGGCCCTAGGATGGTTGTTCCATGAAATGGGACTGCTGCCAGTGGGGTCAGTGGACGGACAGAAGTGTGTCTAAAGAGTTCAGAGACAGTTTGTGGAAGTGCTCTCAGATGAGAAAATAATCAGCTGTGGTCAGTCCGTTTCTCCTGTTCTTCCTCCTCCCCTTCTTTTATCTTTGAGAGTATGCTGTGAGACTGCCGGTTGCAGACAGTCATTCAGTATCTTGGAGCCGCTGTGGCCCTTCCATCATGCCCTTTCTTCACTTGCTTTCTGTAATCCGCTCCACTGGCCCTTTATCTCCTCACTGCCACCTGCCCCAGTAGCATCTTTCCAGGTAAAGGGTGAAAGATTGGGAAGCTTGTGTCTCTCTCTGGGAAATGTAGACCCCTCTTCTCCATGGAGGCCCTGACTTCCATCTGTATGTTTTGGTATTTGATTCCCTGACTTGAAGGAGAGGAAGTGAGAGCACCAGGTGGGTCAGTTTCCCAGGTGACTCCACCGAACTACGATGGGGAATAAGTTCCCCTTAGCCACACCTTAAAACTCCTTGGTGTGTATAGTGTGGCGAGGCAAATCCTTCACACATTTAAAGGGAATGGTTCATTTATCTAATGAGACCCGAAAGTGTGTGTTGGTCTTATTTCTTAATACAGACAGGTATTATTTCTTCTTTCCTGAATCATGTGGAAATGATTGTTAAGGATTTTGAATCTTCATGCTGCAACGTGAGGATTTTAAAGAGTACTTCTTTCGAAGAAGAACTGGGCTGACGCTCACTCTTTTTTAACTCACCTACAAACCCTGTGCGAAGTCTAACTGATAATTGGGTCAGAGCCACATGATCGAGATTTTGAAAATACAGACATACCCTCCTGTTATTGCACTTCACCTTATTGTGCTTCACAGACACTGCGTTTTCCTTTTTATAAATTGAAGGCTTTTGGCAACCCTGTATCCAACAAATCTATCAGCCCCATTTTTTTTCCAGTAGATTTTACTCACTTTGTGTCTTGGTATCACAAATTTGTCATTCTTACTGTATTTCAAATTTTAAAAATTATTACTATACTTACTAGAGTGCTCTGTAATCAGCGGTTTTTTATATGACTATTGCAATAAAGATTACAACTTCTTGAAGGTTCAGATGGTGGTTAGCATTTTTCAGCAATAAAGGTTTTTAATTAAAGTATTTTTATTAACAGAATACTTTTTTTTCAGACACAATGCTATTGTACACTTAATACACTACAATAGAGTAGAAACATAACTTTTCTATGCACTGGGAAACCAAAAAATGTGTGTGACTCACTTTATTGTGATATTTGCTTTATTCAGATATTCATTTTCCCTGCCATATTCTGGAACCAAACCTGCAGTGTCTCTGAGGCCCGCTTGTATTAGCCACTCATGTAATCTCTCCATTTGTAGAGTTCCCCCAGTCCTCCTTCCCTCCATCACTTCCTTCATCTCACCTTTCCATCCTTCCTTTTTTTTTTTTTTTCAAAGCCTCTCTTGTCTCTTCAAAGTGCATACCATTTTCCTTTGTTCCTCACACATGGATGAACAATGAGAAAGAGGGTATTTTGGAGGGGAGGGGGGCTGAAAGGGGAGGGGATAGAGTGGGAGAAGGACTGTATAATCACTCTTAATCATTTTCCTAAAAAGTGATCTTGCAGTTAACTTTTCTTCTCCTCTCCCCATAGACATATAAATATATTTTACAAAACTATGTTTAGTTTAATTTACACATCCTTTCATGAACAGACCAAGTTCTTTAAGGGCATTTATTCTGCTTCATATAAATAATTGATCAGCCAAGTTAATTTACTTCTGCCTGACTTGGTCAACCTTAATTAACTGCCCTGGAATCAAGACTGAACTTTTTGTTAGCTTAAAATCTTTCACAAGCATGATAACAAGGGTTTTATTTTCCTTAAATTTTCAGCATCAACACTGTAACCAAGGAAATAATCATAATAAGAAAGCATTGCTTTCATTTACTATAAATACATTGGCCTGGACATTATGAATTTTCCAGAATACTTCCAGAGAGCAGCTCTATTGGCAACGACAATAAACAAGCACGCTAAACTCAGTTCTTATCCCTCCTACAAGTCCCTCCAGCACAAAAATCGATCTTTTGAAATCAGTAGCGCTGTAATGTTTCCAAGTAAGATGAGAAGCGGGCCATTTTGGCTTTCGTAAGCTTTCCGACATCTGTGCGATTGTAGCATCAGCTTTTGTGCGGTTATGTTGAATGGATCGTATGTGATTTAAACACGCCCAGCTCCTTCAGAGAAGTCATAGAGAAGGCTGGAGGAGAGTTTGGCTTTTGTTTTTTGAGAAAGGACTTGCTAGGGGGTATGGCGTGGCCATGCCCTGCAGGTGCCATGCCTCTCCTGTTTAGGCTCTTTGGATGATTGTGTGTCCTTTCTTGTTTTCAGTTTGTCATGGAGCAAAGCCCATCATTGCTTCTAGGATGCCCCCACCCTAGAGGGAGGCGGAGGTTACACACACTAGGTGCTTGTGACAAGCACCCAAGAAGAGAGCTCAGCATTCCCAGCCAGAGAACAGAGATACCTCTCCTGTGACTTGCTTTAGATGAGTCTAAAATTGTAAAACTCAGTAGAAAAACCTCAAATACAGTGGTTGGCTAGCGTGCTGATACCTTTAGCTTTGTACTTCGGATGTTTTTTCCTTGTCTACCTGCCACCTTCATCGTTGTCTTTTTGGGTTTTGACTCTGTTTTCTTTGTGTAGATGTCCTAATTCACTACCCAGTGCAGGACTTTGCAAATTGGAAATTTGCTCGTCCTTTATGGAATGGACAAGTTCATGTCTGCCTAACTTGCTGAGGTTTAGTTTTCTTATCTGTAAAGTGGGAATAGCCTTTTCTCCCTCATAGAATACTTCTGTGTTTGAAAAGTACATCAGAGGGCTTTGTAGTTTGTGCATATGATACAAATAGAAAAGCCTTATTAAATAGCTTGAAACGTTCCATAGAAAGAAAAAACTGCCAGCCCAGATATTGTTAGAAACATTCTTAGACATCGACACTCCTCATTTTTTCACATGTGCTTTTCAAAAAACCTGTTTTCTCCTGATTGGTGTGGGAGATTATAGCAAAATTTAAATCTTCCAACCAACATACTACTGTTAGCACTTGACTAATTAAGGACATCCTTGGACCAAAATAATCCTTTATGCAATTTCGATCCCAAAGCCTGCACTCTCACAAACCTGGTCCCCAAGCCAAGCTGCTTGGCTTGATGCCTGTGAAACTTGTGCTGGAGGACTTGGCAGTCTTCTGTGGAACTGCATGGAGCAAATCTTCTCATCAGATTGTGCGTTGGATATTATTCTGACTCCACCTACCACGATGTTGTCAAACCCAGGAAAAGGGAGCTGGGACAGTCTCTTTGACACTTGTCTTCAGATCTGGGAGCCCAGTGGTCAACGTGACTTGAAAGCCGTATTTTACCTGTAGCATTGCTTCCTGAGGACGGGCTGTTTGGCTAAATATGTCCCATTCTGAGGGCAGGTATAGAGTTTAGGTATAGACAAAAGCATTGTCTTTGTGGAGTGGGAAACCCCTGATATAGATAGGCTTTCTGGAAGGTGAAAAACATTTTTTTCCTTTTTTGTTTAGATATGCTTGTAACATACCCTAAAACCTAAATGGGTTTCCTTGCTTAGTACTAAAACGACTATTTCCTTAAACACTTTTTTTCCCTTAGCTTCTGTACACGTGGGAAAGTTTATGACAGAGAAACTAAAATGTTGAGGGACGAAAAAACACCTACGTTTCAAAAATTTGGTGTTTTTTTTTCGTGATGAACTAGATACTTGCTTTGCCTGGTTCTTGCATCTTAAAGTTTTAGTTCTTTTTTGGTAGATTCTTCACTCTGCAGACAGTAAGATATGAATGCAATTTTTAAAGGACTATAATCACTGAAATATCTGATCTAAAGAGACAAGAGTGAATCAGCTGTTGTGTCTGAGTTTGTTTTCCACCTGTTCACAAAAAATGCCATTCTTAATCCAGTTCAGAATTGGATTAACTTTAATGTGTGTGTGTGTATATATGCCTTCTGGGTTTATGAAATTTGTCATTACATTGGATTATACTATGCACGGAAAGGAAAAAAGATATGGATTTTTCTGTTCTTAATTTTTCCAGTTGTTTTTGTATGCATATAGAACAGACTTAAACCAATGTCTTACAGGAAGACAACCTTCTGTAAAGATGCCTAGAGTGTTTAAATTTGCGTGTTGTCACATATTTCATCTACGGGGCAGAAATCTGTAACACTTTGTGTATGTGTCATCCATGATTTGAATCAATTTGTGTAAAAGTCTTCTGCCCTTTTATCTAAGATTGGTATTTCCCAGTTGTCTTAATTATTTGGGCATTCCTTAGCTTGGATGTTTGAATTACCACCTCCCTGTAGTGATAATTGTTTGTGTCTGGCCTCTCAGCCTGGAGTGGGACCCTGAAATGTTCATTGTTTGGCCCTTTCTTTACCTCAGCTTTAAAAAACACATAGCTAAGAACTCTGACATCAGACTGAATTTGTCTTAAGTAGTCCCCCTGCCCCTCAATCCACAGCTTCACTCTCTGAGGTTTGTTTTCCTCAGTCTGAAAATATTAAATGGAAAATTCCAGAAATAAGCAATTGTTAAGTTTTAGATTCAACGCCATTCTCAGCGAGATGAAATCTCACCATCCTGCTCCAATTTCCCCAGGACTGGAATCATCCCTTGCCCAGCGTTTCCCACCCATTTTCCATTCAGTAGCCATCTCAGTTGTGTCCAGGTATCACAGGGCTCATGTTCAAGAACGTGCAAGACTAGTGATGCTGGTACTTCGGATGTGCCAGAGAGGAGCCATAAAGTGCTTCCTTTAAGTGAAAAAGTGGAAGTTCTCAGTAAGGAAAGAAAAAAAATCATGTGGAGAAGAACCAATCTTCTATCCATGAATTTGTGAAGAAGGAAAAAGAAGGGCATACTAGTTTTGCTCTTGTACTTTGAACAAGCAGAAGTTGTGATCATAGTGTCTGAAAAGTGCTTATTTAAGCTGGAAAAGGCATTAAATATGTCCAGCAAGATATTTTGAGAGAGACCACACTCACATAACTTTCACCCTAGTATATTGTTATAATTGTTCTTTTATTGTTAGTTATCACCATTAATCTCTTACTTAGAAATTAAACTTTACCTTAGGCATGTATGTATGGGAAAAAAACAGTGTATATAGGGTTCAGCAGTCATCCACTGGGGATCTTGGAATGTATCCCCTGTGGATAAAGGGGGGATTACTATAATAATCCTTTATGCAATCCTTTATATATATCTTTAAAATTTTTTTTGATGTTTAGTACTTTCAAATTCAGGCTTCCCTTGTGGCTCAGCTGGTAAAGAATCTGCCTGCAATGTGGGAGACCTGGGTTCGATTCCTGGGTTGGGAAGATGCCCTGGAGAAGGGAAAGGCTACCCACTCCAGTATTCTGTCCTGGAGAATTCCATGGACTTGTACAGTCCATGGGGTCGCAAAGAGTCAGAAACGACTGAGCGACTTGCACTTTACACTTTCAAATTCAGAATTTTTTTTTTAATCTGCCTAGGCAACATTTTCTCCAAAATAAGCATAAGAGGGCCTAGACCTTTCACACCTTAAACCAGACCAGACATTAGGAATTCAGTATGAGAAACACGTAACTCTGAATGGGACTTCTCAGGACAATCTTAACCATAAGACAAAGACAAGAGTCAATTTATTTAGCCTCTGAAAAGTTGTGACTCCCCCCTCCCTCTCTCAAAGTAGCTTATCTTATTGGAATGGCCAGTTTTGAAAAGTTCCAATACTTGAATGATTCCAGGGAGTGCAAATCTTGAGAACGCTTTTGGGGTTTTGACTGTAAGGGGTTTTAGCATTAATTAATACCTCAGGAGGCCTCTTGCTAAGGTGTGTTATCTCCTGATAGACTACATTTGGAAAATACTTCTCTAAGAGTGTAATGCATCATACAGAGCCTATACATACTAAAATTAAATGTTATACCTAATACACTGAATGAAATGACTTACTGGTTTTTGAGCAAAACATCCAGATATAATCACAGGAATTTAACCATAAATTCTAAGTTCATCTGACAATGTTTTTTTTTTTTTTTTCTGAGGAAAAAGATAGCATACATAGAACAATACTACTAAAAGTTGAATTTGCTTTTCTTTTAAAGTTTTTAATTAATTTCTGTTTTATATTAGAGAATAGTCGTTTGGCAATGTTGTGTTAGTTTCAGGTGTACAGCAAAGTGATTCACTTGTACATATACATGTATCTGTTCTTTTTCAGATTGTTTTCCCATAGAAGCTATTAGAGAATATTAGTAGAGTTCCCTGTGCTATACAGTGGATCCCTTAAAACTTGAATTTGGACCAACGGTTCCATCTTCAGAAACTAGACTATTGAACCACTAATAAGGGATAAGCTGAGTGAAAGGAAGTGACAACTGTTTACAGAGTTTGGCAACATTGAAGGCAGGGCCCTTCTCTTTATGTACAACAACTGTGCTAACAGCTGCTTTTTTCTTTCTCCCTGGCTCCCTCCTGCAAATCAGGTTTTTGAGTCATGATGCAAGAATCTGGGACTGAGACAAAAAGTAACGGTTCAGCCATCCAGAATGGGTCTAGCGGCGGCAACCACCTACTAGAGTGCGGCAGTCTTCGGGAAGGGCGGTCCAACGGGGAGACGCCGGCCGTGGACGTGGGCACGGCCGATCTGGCCCACGTGCAGCAGCAGCAGCAGGGACCGTGCGCTGGAGTCGGGCTGTGGAGGGGGGTGGGTGCAGATGCTACCGTTTCATCGCACACTTGACCACTGTGACCGTCTGATACTCAGCCGGCTATCTGACTGTACGCAGCATCTTTTAAGCCGGGGCCCCAGCCATTGGCTTTAAGAAACAAATTCTCAAGCTTTTGTCATTTCAGTCTTGGGAAGCCCGTCTGTCTTGGGAAATGGTTGTTGAAAGTGAGATCGGGTGGACCTCTGGCCACTTCCTTGGAGCCCCTAATATGCCAGCCTAAAGTTTAACTACTTGGAATAAAAGGAATCTTTGGAGAAATGGTTCCTAATGCTTGAGTTTAAAAAAAAAAAAAAAAAAAACAATGATAAAAAGACTTATTAAACCTTAGGAAGAAGGAAACAAATAAGGGGTCAAGGATACAGGAGAAACAAGGGTTATAAGCAAGAAAAGTAGGTGAAACAGGAGAGTAGGAATAAGGAGAAATACCCAAGCAAAATTGGGTAGATAACAAGACATCAATAATGCAGTCATTGGTGTAAGAAATTGCTTGCTGTTACTCAGAGTTTAGGGAGATAGGCGACTTAGAAATGTTTCTTATATCCATACAGCAGTTGGTATGTGACTAAATCTTATTACTGTTTTAAAGTATCTCTTTTTGGTGGCTACCCCAAATGATCACAAGTTGGGACATACTCATTCTTGTTATATCCTTTGTAGGCATTTATATGGGTAACTGTGATTGACTGGTAAAATATTTACAAATGGCAAAGGGTGTGACAAGGTGAATGTTGCTGGTTGGCCAAAGTGTTGATGCAAATTCAAGTAAGTAAATAGCATTTGCTTGAAGATAAGCATTGTTTTCACAGCCTCTTTTGGAATTAGGAAATAGTGTACATTTTTGTTAATGATCATGAATGATTTTTGTTGCATTTTAGTGTTTGATTCATTTATTAAATACAAAGTAATTTGGAAAAACGGTTTAAAAAGAGTGGTAAATCTTTGGCCCTTTCTGAATGAAACACATTGTTGGGGGTTGGGGGAAAGAAGGAAAAATGCAAACCTTTTCTCAAACCATTTTCTTAGAATCTATAGCAGAGAAACTAAGGCAGTCCCTTCCTGTTTTAGGGATATGGCATTTGGCGGTCTCTAAAACATGTATTATTTTCTCCTTTCTAAGAATTTTTACCAATAAGGAATCATTAGCTTGTTAGTCTGTCAGAAACCGTTGGAACCAGCTTGAGACAGTGGAATCTGTGGGGGAAAAATAGAAAAGAGAGGAAGAGACTTGAAGTGATTTGATCTCTCTTTTAGTGGCAGCTCAGATTCGATAGTGCCTGCTCCCTGGGCATCACATCAGCTGGGATTTATGTGTGTAAACTTGGGGTGTTTGCAGTAGTGCAAATGGCCAAATCCTAACCAGTGACACTGGTGACAGGACCTATCAGTGGTAGAAAGGGATCCACGTATTTGTGTGTGTGTTTGTTCGTGTGATATTCTCAGATATTTGTGGATATATTGGAAATAAGTTGGTAATTTGGTTTGCCATTTTCTGTGCCCGTACCAAACAGAGGCCAAGATCAACTGTTTCTTTATGGAGCAGCTGAAGTGGGGCTATTGACTGATGTGGTATACGCGAGTACATGCTGAGTCACTTCAGTTGTGTCCGACTCTTTGTGACCCCATGGCCTGAGGTGGTATGAACACAGAGTAATTAGTATTTAGAACATGGCAATTGGATAAATGGGAAATTAACATCTTCTGATTTTTATTTAAAGAACTGAAAATCATCCACTATCTCAAAGTCATAAGCCAGCCAAAAACATTACTTTTATGCCACAGACACACACAGACACACCCCTCCCTCCCTACCCCACGAACAGCAACCACAAGTTGACCTCACGAAGAAGGTAATATACATTCATTTTTTTAAGAATTAGTTTATTTTTTAATTGGAAGATAATTGCTTTACAACGTTGTATTAGATTCTGCCGTACCACAGCGTGATGCAGTCATAACTCTAAGCATACCTCTTCCTCATCCCACCCCTCTGGGTCATCGCAGAGCACCAGGCTAGGCTTCCTGTGTTCACAGCAACTTCCCACTAGCTTCTGTTTTACACATGATAGTGCATATAGGTCAATCCTACTTTCTCTGTTCGTCCCACCCTGTCTCTCTCCCACTGTCTCCACGAGTCCATTCTTTACATCTGCATCTGTTTGCTCTGCAAATAGGTTCATCAGCACCATTTTTCTAGATACCATATATATATATTAATATGCAATATTTGTTTTTCTCTTTCTGAATTATTTTGCTCATGTATATGTACATTTTAACAGCATCTTCCTTGAAAACCATCAGCCGCAAAATTAGTTATTCATGTCTCCCCTCTTTTATCTTGGTTCTGACCACTTTTTAGAGAATATGTTGTTTGGGTAATTGGTATACAGGTCATTACCTTTTGATTGTACTTCAAAGTGCTTTTAATATTTTTATAACAATTTTATTTCTAATTGCCTCTGATATGTTTTGGGAAGGAAGAAAGCAGTTGGGTCTATCATTGTGCCTGAAACTCCATATATTGTGGTTGGCAGGCCTTTTGAGTCTTTTAAAATAAAACAACTGACAGCTGTGTGACTTCCTTAAGTGTACGATGAGGCGCTTAACAGGTTGTTAGGGGGAAAGAAAATCTGTAGATGAAATAAGAAAAAAAGACAGGATTCAGAAAGTTTTATGGAAGTCGTATTATCAGTTTTCTCTCAGACTGAAACTGTAACAGTTAAACAGTTTGTAGTTATCTGAATGTCAACATGATGGACATGGGTTGTTTTCGTCATTCTTATTCTACAGGTTTTTACTTGAAGTGAGAATACCAGCAGTGAGAAAATCACAGCCATGCTGAATTCATTACTGCGGTAGTCACACAAAACCACGGATAAAATTTCAATAACTGCAGGCCACAGTTGAGTAAACAGTTGCACTGAAATTTAATTCCTGTTGACTTTTCCCCCATTCCTTGCCAGGGGCACATTCTGATTCTGTAGTACAAAGACAACAGGGGTTACAGCTTTGATTAATGTAGGACACTGGAAGAGAATTAGAACTGTAAAATATGTTAGAAGTCCATGGAACAAAAAGATCTGGCTTAAAAGGCTTGGTATAAAAATGAGTTAATTATGCTGTGTATGAAACTGAATGTTCTAGGATTTTCCAGTTGCTCCAGTGCAATCATTGACAGTATAGGGAGAATTTTTACCTACTGCCAAGATTTAAAATAAATAAATGCAAGCCTTTCCACCTTTGATCCATGTTACCAAAGATAATTACGAATGAGAACAAGTGCCCTTTCAGAATGGAGAGCCTTCACGAAGATTCGCTGTGGAGTGAGTGGCTTCTGTTCTGGGTTTGGTCTGTAGATTGGCTAAATTGGGTCCAGACAGAATTGCTTTTGCTGTTTTTTAATTATGTTGTTGACAGCCTAGAGAAATGGGGGAAATCTGGCTTTTCCATTTTCTCTTGAAAAATCCGATCTGGTAACCATGGGCAGTATTCCTACACGGGTAACTGTTGTTGGGAGATGAATTGTTACTAAGTCAAGGAGCCCGTAGCCCTGCAGTCGGCCTGAGTGCCCACCCAGGACCTTGGCTGACTTGTGCCCTCTAGGCAGTGGAGTTGGTGATTCTGGTCTGGACATTGCCATCATCACTCAGAAGCCATCAGCCAAAGAGAGGGGCTACCATCAGCTGGAGAAGCCCACCCACACACTCACAAATTGGCTCCCTTCCTTAAAACTAAATGTATTATTCTGTAATGCTTCAACTGTACTTATATCTGGACCACGAAACTATTATAACAATAGTTTTCTAATAATATAATTTGATAGAGTTTCTGAACATTTTCTTTTAGCTCTTGAATAATTCTTTACCCAATCCCATCACTGCTTTTTATTTCCTATTATGCCTGCCCCATTTCCAGGTCTGTAAAAGTTCTCTACTGGATACTGACTACTCCATTATGAAACTCAGCAACAAATACTATTACCAGTTACTAAAGTTTTTTTTTTTTTTTCCCCCTTAAAGGAAGGATTTTAAAATGTCCAGAGCAATTTCACAAACTGTGTGGATTAATGCATTTTAAAAGTCTTGAATTTTAGAAAGCAGAATTTTATTTCCATATTGCTGCAAATGAGAGCTTTTTCAGATAAGCATATTACATAGAGCATAATGTTTAGAAGTTTCTCCATATACAGCATATGCTGTCAGGTCAATTAACAGAATGCATACTAGAAAATGTTTATTCAATAAAAATGAATAGCTGTTAAATAAAACAGTGATTTCTTAACAACATTCCATTTAATGATGGGTTTTTTTTCTTTTTTGGGGGGGATACCACCTGGCACTTTTATTGTCTGCAAATCAATGTAGGGAGAGCTTTGGTTGCTAGAGTTTTTAGGTGTGGTTATCGTTTTATATGAGAAGGGCAGTTTAGAAGTAGTCTGTGAGAAGGACATTTAAATAAGATAAACTATATGTGGAATTCAAAACTATATTATTTGGAGAGTTGTGGCTAAGTGATGTATTAACTTCATATAGCTTCTTTGACATTCGGTTTAAGGTACATGTTTCACATTAATAATGTAAAAGAAAAAGAGAAACATTCGGTGACTATTAAGGAGGTAAAAAGGTAGAAAGGACAAGGAGCTTCTGCAAGATCATGGAAGAGAAAGAGGAGGATCCATTGGGTTGAATTTTGCCAATGAGCCTTTGAAGGAAGTAAAATTAGTCATTACAGAGGACCAGAGACACTCAGAAATTCTCTTTCTTGTCAGGATGGAAGAATGAATTCCTTCCTCTAGTGTTTGTTACTGAAGTTACTAGTGGGTGGGTATTAAACAGAACTGGAAGAATGTCCTACCAGTGTTTCGAATTGTAACTGCCTCTGTGGTAAACAATGCCTGGAAGAAGTAGCTGTCAGTGTTTGGATGGGCAGTAAGCACCTATTACAGGGAGCCTCCCTTAGTTTCTTGTTCTTCCCCATCTTCCTCTGGAGGGCTGTGTTAAATGCCACTGGTCATCTTTGGCCTTGTTTCCCCTTCTACAGAGAGAAGCCTGGGTGATTAGGTATAGATCTATAGATGCAAAAGATGAACTATCAGTAGCCAGTTCGGCTTTGTCATTCTGTTTTTTTCTTTGAAAATGATTTCTTATGAACTTTCTACGGAATCCTCTCAAGTGGGCTTTCCCATGGCAGGCAGGGACTGTGTCTGAAAAGAGAGGGTCTTTGGATGCCACTGGAAGGGTAAATACGTTCAGCATATCTGTGTCCTAAAAGGACTTTCTGTACTTTCAGAATAAAGTACAGAAGAGATTATTCATATTTTTTGAAGATTTTTTGATGCCCATTTTTAAAGTCTTTATTGAATTTGTTAAGATATTGCTTCTGTTTTATGTTTTTCTTTTTCTTTTTGGCTGTGAGGCATGTGGGATCATAACTTCCTGACCAGGGATCAGACCTGCACCCCTTGCATTGGAAGGTAAAGTCTTAACCACTGGGCCACCAGGGAAGTCTTGAGATTACTCTTTTATTAAATGCCCTCATGGGCCTGGGGACTATGATAAGAGCCAGCACCTTCCTTCACTAATGGGTGAAGACCCAAGCTATAATTTTAAATTATAAAATTAAGAAATTTCTAAGGGATTGCTCTGTTCAGATAGACTCTTTGAAGACACAAGGTAGAGTTCAAATACTATAGAACCGATTGATGGTCAAATACATTTTATAGGAATCAGTGCCACCAAAATGTTAGCAAAAACCAAACAGATTAAAATGAAACTGAGACAGGAATTCAGATAATTCTGACAAATAAAGAAAAGGCAGGCACAAAATAGCAAACTTATACTTTTTCTTAACTCCTTTTGTGGCTATTTCTGGAAAAGGCATCTTTCACCCTGAATGCTAAATTTAGTTCTCTCCTCTGTTGTTTAGACCTGCCTTCCATCTAAATATTGTTGTCAAAGATTTATGTAATGCAGACTTTGAACCTCGTGTGAAATTCTTTCACGTTCTAATTTCTGAACAGCAGTTGTGTGTCATTAATCTCTCCATTGAAAATTAAGATGGACCAGGAAATGGGGGGAAAAAAAGCGTCACGTACATAAGAGAGCGTGGTAATAGCAACCCAGATGCTGCTTCTCATTATGAGTGAAGTGTACGCTCTTGACTTGAAGCAAAAGCATTGCTACTTTGAGAAGGTAATTTTCAGTCTTGACCTGTGAGCTAATAAAAAAAAAAAAAATACTCCCTATCTCTTGCCTAGTCAGAAATCTCTTTTTGAACATCAGGAGGAATGACTTTAATGGTAATTTGTTGACAGATTAGCTTTGGTGATTGCAAAGAGTTTGTTTTGCAAAACTGGCAGGCTCCTATCTGTTCTCTGAAGGCAAGTAACCTACTTTGCTGTTTTGCAAGTGCCTGCCTTTATTGACAACTAGTGCTGAACAGGCAGAATTGGTATGTTTGTGTAATGTAAACCTATAGCTCGCCTGATGGAGTCTAGTGTACTTTTAGCTAGTGCATAGATTGCTTGATAAAAAGGGTTAGAAGGTGACTGCTTTTATGACAAAGTAGAAGAGCAATATAAATGCGAGTGGTGGATGGAGCAGCAGAAAGGAAGTTTATATAGGGAATTGAACCCTGTATTAGAAAGTTTCTTTTCATCACTTGGTCTTTGAACTCAAATCTATTGTAATTATGAAGTGTTACTTGTAACATTCCAGAGACTCTTTACTAAATACTGTGTTTGATTTGGTTTGTGGAAATAAAACGATTTTTTTT
The DNA here is from genome assembly GCF_000754665.1 of Bison bison bison. Lineage (NCBI taxonomy): Eukaryota > Metazoa > Chordata > Mammalia > Artiodactyla > Bovidae > Bison > Bison bison. Next base: position 2,217,302 of record NW_011495035.1, on the reverse strand, counting down.
TCCCCTCTCTCACAAGAAAATTTACTGAAGGGAGTTTCACATACTGGCCTGGATTCAGTTTTAGTCCAGGTCGCTACTAAATGGACTACTAAGCTTCTTTCTTAGCTTTCAATTTCTTGGAGTTATTTATTCTCCTGTTTTCATTGAACCGTTATGATGCCACGCCTATGTGTAAGGAAATGTGAGGACCACACGTGTGTGAGGTGCTGGGGAAGCAGGGGAGAGTAACTTGGAGTTTATTTGGTTGGAGCCTGATGAGTAAGTCTGAGAGTGATGTGAAGGTGGTTAGAAGGTAAATTGAGTTCAGTTTGTGTGAAAGTTGAGTTTCTAAGCCAGTGGAGGTTTCCCACCTGAAAGAAAGGCTGTACGTGAGGAGGTGGCCTGACGGTAAAAAAGAACATTGGGCCTGGCGTGGCAGGAAAGAGGCTCAGGACAGGTGAATAGTAGTGGCAAGGCCATTGCTGTTGGCCTGGATTTAGGAGCGGGACACTAACCCTTGCCTCCCGTCATTGAGGGCGCCATGGTTTTTTTTGGTTTGGTTTGGTTTTTTGGTTTTGTGTGTGTGTGTGTGTGTTGCAGTAAAGCTTTATTTATAGACCCTGGAATTCAAATTGTATGTAATTTCCATGTCACTAAGTATCATTGTTCTTTTGATTTTTATCCCAACCTTTTTTTCTTGTAGCTTTTTTTAAAAAATTGAAGTATAAATGCTTTACAGTGTTTTTTCTGTTATACAACAAAGTGAATCAGCCGTATGTATACATGTATCCCCTCCCTCTTGAGCCTTCCGCCCACTCCCACCGCACCCATCCCATCCATTTAGGTCACAGAGCACCTAGCTGAACCCGAGGCTGCCATGTGGCTGACCCTGCCTTGTTCCCTGCATTTGAAGCCCTTGGTCAGCTGTCAGCCGCATGAGGGCAAGGATGAGCCTTTCCCATCCCTTGCTGTTCCTCAGCACAGAGCACAGTACTGGGCGGCGAACAGTCCTCTGACTCTGTGAATGAATGAAATGGGAAGAGAAAGGAAGGCCTGGGTCACAAGAGGGAGTTCAGGGATGAATTGGCAAATCAGTAGCACCTTTGGAAAACAGGAGATGTGAGCGTGTCTATGAGGGGTGACTCAGGATTTCCGATCTGACAGGCAGCATGGTGCACCCGTGGTGCACCGTGGAATGAAGAGAGAGAAGGGCAGCGAGAGGAGAAGGCAAGCTCCTTTCTGCCCGTCATTAATCAATTATTATGATATGATAAAGAAAGCACAAACATAATTTGTATATAAAGAGTAAGTTTATTTTGGAAAAATCTCTGTTTAAAGGCTGTTTTAAAAAAAGACACCCTCCTGTGTCACTCAGTCTCACTATTTGATTGTATATGTTTATTCAGATTAAAATTATCAAATATTTTCCCTTTAGCCTATGCCATTTTCTAATGAGTATATCTTCCAGAAGTCACATGGGAAGTGCTGATAAACTGCTTATGTTCCTATTGATCAGGGAATGCGCTTATCTCTCTTAGAGAACAAAACTACCAAGTTAGATCTTTGATAAAGTGTCTCATATTGACACAGGCTTCTTAGAATGAATAATTTTTTTGTTTTAAGGTGAAGGGGGTGCCTGTTGTGTTTCCTTTGTTGGAAAAATACAATCTGTAATTATTAAACAGCTGGTGCTATTGGAAAACCCATTTAGGGGGTATAGATTCAACTGCTAAGGGGGAGCAAGCCTTGTTTATGAGTTGAAGTTGAGCCCTGCATAGAGATGGATGGAGGGAAGGAAGCTCTTTCCCTTTAATCTTTCCTAAGAGAGTATTTTCCAGTATCTTCTGCATAAACTGACAATGCAAATACTGGCTTTGGAGGGGTTAAAATTTTTTATTTTGTGAAGTTGATAACCCTAAGGTTCTCTCTGAATTAACTCTTTTATCCCTATTTTTAAACTGTACCTTCTTTACCCAAAATAAAATGAATTCCCTGATGCAGGTTGGTCTTCTGTAAAGTTTCCTAAAGTAGACTGTTTATTACACACTTTCTGATCCAGGCAACCATATGTAATTGTCAGTATCACGATCACTTGTCAAAAAAAGGCAAATGTGAGCTGATCTAAATTGGTATTTTTAACATTGTACCTTTTCTTGCCCCCAACACCCCTCTCTCCACATTGAAGGGAAGGTGACATGATGTCTTCTTAGTCATTCAAATCCAATAACTTTTAATCTGAAGGTTAAGTAGTGAGATATAAACTAAGAGATGATAATATCAATTTTATGTTCACTGAAGGGCACAATATACCTCTTTCTAGTAGAGGAAAATTGTGCGTAAAATGTCTTTTGCTTCTCAACAGCAGAGCCAGGCCTCTTAGAGTCAAAGGAAGAAAGAATTTTGGAAAATTTTAATAAAATAGAACGTAACTTCCTAGAACAGGGTGAAAGTAGCCTTTTATTGTTGTAATGAGTGTGTTAATTTTTCAGGGTAGCACAGGAAGAACCAGCTCCATTTTTATAGCCTCTTGTATTGACTCTTGTTATGCTCTCTATGAACTCAACACCCTTTTCAAGGTTAAAGACTGGGAGAGAATGACATAATGTTCATTCCTTCCTGACTATTTTTGGTCCTAATGTGTATGATAAATAATACTGTGATAGTATTGCTTACCTTGCCTCATTTTTTCCCCTCTTCATAGTGATATTTCCATTTCCACACGATAGCAATCCAGCCTGCCAAGGTTCTAAGTGAAAATGCCTTGGCAACATGCATTTTTATCCTAACCTGCTGATTTATCCCATTAGATCTGCACTTGTCTTACACAAGTTTGTGTAGTGTATTTCATGGATATGCTATGTGCATTTATGTATAGATATACTGTACCATTAGCATATCATAAGAGGGGAAGCAGTGTGCATCAACTGGGGATGTGATATTCTCCATTATTATTGTCAAGGTGATATTCTATAATGTAGTGATTCACAATTACAATTTGTGGGATTGCATTCTGGAATTATTTTAAACTTGTTTCTCAGCCTTTCAGTCAGTACCTTTATTGGTAAATTCTAAGTAAAAGGCAGTGTGTTGAGCTGGCAGACCATACTGAGGATTGGTGAGCTAAGGCAGAAGGCCAAATCCTACAGATCTGGGTCTGCTTCCTCCTCTTTGAAATAAAGATTTTTTTTATTGGAACACAGCCATCCCTACCCCCCTTTAAAAACATGTTTTTTCTAATTTTTGGCTATGCTAGGTCTTTGATGGTACATGGGCTTTCCTCTAGTTGTGTGAGTGGGGGTTATTCCCTATTGTAGTGCAGCGGCTTCTCTTGTTGTGGGGCACAGGCTCTAAGGCCTGCAGGCTTCAGTAGTTGGAGCTCCCGGGCTCTGAAGCACAGGCTCAGGAGTTGTGGCGAACGGGCTTACTTGCTCTGTGGCATGTGGGATCTTCCCAAATCTTGGCTTGAACCCATGTCTCCTGCTTTGACAGGCAGGTTCTTTATCACTGAGCCACCAGGAAAGCCCCATATTTCCCTCTTTTCTCTTGTTTGTGGCTGCCTTCTCCCTACCACAGCAGGGGCGAGTTGTTGCATGGAGAATGTATGGCTCATAAAGCCTAAAATACTTATAATCTGGTCCTTACCAGAAAAAGTTTGTTGACCCCCTGGATTAGCGAATGGCAGATGTAGCAAGATTTGCCTTCTAAAACTTAGTATTCTTATTTTATAGTATCATGTAACAAAACTGAAAGGTCATTCCCTCATTTTTCCCCTAAAGTGTACATTTATTGATATATGTATTTATCTCATAATTTGACTTATTTTGCCTTTTCTGAAATGGAAGATTAACATGTAGTTGTCATCATACCTATATGGGTTGCTTTCTAATCATTTAACTGAATATATCTTACAAATGAAAGGTTTTGACAAAATTGTTGCTTAGAAGAATAATCAGCGAGCCTACTAAAGAAATGATGGAGCGTGAGATTCTGAACGAGTCACTCAAAGAGAGGACTTCTTTGGTCATGGTTCTCCTACCAAAGAAAATTAATATAAGAAAGTAGCATATATTTGTAGTCCCACGGTTGGCTAGAAGATGCAAAGAAATATCCTGAATGTGTCCCTGCATTCATAAAATTCATAATCTAATTGGCCTAGGACAAGATGTAAACATGTGAATTGAATAGCAATAAAAACTTCAAAGCACATGAAGCTGTAGAAGAGATGCATCTGACTAATCAACAGATATGTGATTTAATCAATAAATGTTCAGTAACCTCAAGGATGGAGGAGCCTGACAAGCTACAGTTGCAAGAGTCATGGGGTTGCAAAAGAGTCAGACACAATTTAGCGACTAAACAACAACAAGAACCCAGAGAGGAAGAGTTTATTTGTGTCTGTGTTGGTGGGATCTTTGAAGACTGATGAAACTGAGGAAACAGTAGCTCAGTATGTGCACACCAGCAGATTTAGTTTAACTCTTTCAATCAGGAGATAATAGATAGAGGGTATATACTGAGCTATGTGGATTTGGATTATGACTTAGATATTAAATTGCCAAGAGATGTATCTTTGCTATTTTGTCATTTTTAATTTGGGGAGTAGCGAGAGTGGTTTTCTATTGTGGAAGGCCTGGGGGCATATCATAAGCAGAGGTCTTTCTATACTGGATACCAGCATCCGAGTTGATTGGTCTCCAGGAAATGGTCCGGGGCCTATCTGTTTACACAGACCATTGCCTGAGTTGAGTGTATGATTTCCAGAGATTAGATGAGGGCTGACAAGACTGGTCATTTCGTTGGTGGTATCCATATTTCACATATTTTTATATTGAATTTTAGCTCATTCACGTCTATTCATCATTTAGCTGGAATGACTGAAACCATAGGACCTTAATTTTAAAATAGTTGTCAGATTTGAAGATCTTTACTCAATGCAGCTATTTTTATGAACTGATGGTCTTTTCTGGAAAAATGCACTGGCCTCGCGTTTTCTCCCTTTCAAACTTATTTCTTGTCTTACTTTATTTGTTTCTAAGTTTGTTATTAGATGACTTATCTCCCAGTTAGCGAAAATCTCTTTAGTCTTCCAGGCAGGTGGATTTCCCTGCCATGGGTCATATCTTTAATTCCACCATTCTTATGTTTTGCACCATTTTAAGACCCCTCCTTTGTAAGTCTTATGAGATCCCAGCACCTTTCACTCTGCAAAGCGTGCGTATACACGTGTGTGTGTATGATTTTGCAATTACAGTTTCATGTGTGTCACACCCCAACCCCCCACCCCCAAATTAAAACACTGTACAGCCCACACTGCATGTTAATTAGGTTTGCTAGCTGGTTCAGTGTTTTGACAAATGTTCCTAGATTCTTCTATGTTTAATTAATGTTAAGTGCATTAGTAACCTATCTCTAATTTGGAAAAGGTTTCCTCTTTTGGCTCTAAATGCTTACCAGTGTGTCCCTGGAATTAATTCTTGGATATCTTAAATGTAGCACTATAAATGCCAGCTCTGAAGAAAACCCTGGTAAGTAAGGTCATATAAAGTCCTCTGCATAGGTCCTGAGAGTCATTTTATGTTTATTCAAATGCACTAACCAGGTTTACATACTCTTGCACAACACTGTATACTCGTTGGAAGGTCTTTGACCAAATCAGCAAAGATGACAAGAAATGATGCATCCACACTGTGACTTATATAACATTGTGTAGGACTCCTGCCTGGAAAATCCCCTGGACAGAGGAGCCTGGTGGGCTGCAGTCCATGGGGTCGCTGAGGGTCGGACACGACTGAGCGACTTCACTTTCAATTTTCACTTTCATGCATTGGAGAAGGAAATGGCAACCCACTCCAGTGTTCTTGCCTGGAGAATCCCAGGGACAGGGGAGCCTGGTGGGCTGCCGTCTATGGGGTCACACAGAGTCGGACACGACTGAAGTGACTTAGCAGCAACAGTCCATTCTGGGGGTGGTTTGGCATTGTGTAACAGGTTTAGAACAGTCACACAGTTGAATTCAGGGTCACACTTTTACTGAGCAATTATATAGCATTCAGCAGTGGTTCTCAAACTTTTATTTGTGTGGAAGTCATATGGAAGACTTTTTAAAACAGACTGCAGGACCCACTCCCAAGTACTTTATTCTGTAGATCTTGGTTGGGGCCCCAAAATTTGCATTTCTGATGCTTCTAACCCATTGTCTACTGCTGACTAGAGCACACTTGATAACCAATGAAAAAGGCAGAGTATCAGAAGCGTAAATGGTGGAGCCAGTCTTGTTTTGTCCAGATCATTACTCTGACACTAGTTTGGTTATTGTGCAAGTCAGTTGATTTCTCTATGCCTAACTTCACACATCCATCAAATGGGGATAATATCAGCATTTAATAGTCTGAGTACATGAGTCTATAATGGTTAGCTGCTGTTATTCGTATCTTTATCATCATCATTGTTAGGAATTTAACCAACAGAAATAATGTGAGGCATACACAAAGATTTTTACCTGAAGATGTTCATTATGGTAGTATTTATGATATGAAAAATAAAAAAATATGCTGAATCACTGACATTAGAAGAAAGGTTAAGTTTGAAGCAATATTAGGTACCCATTAAGACTCATACTCCCTTAGAAATATAACTTTATCAATTATGGAAACTTAACTTTAAGAATTATAATAATTGGTGGTGGGGGAAAGCTTGAAAAAGCCTGTCAAAAAGATTATCAATAGTTTTTGTATGTTTATGGGATTGCATTTTATTTTGTATGCTTTTCACTTTTCTGTATATTCTAAAATATCTATAGTGATATTCTTGCCTTTATAATTAAAAAGTTATTATATCATGCACATTCACACTGTTTGAAAACTTTTAAGAGTGGATGGAAATGGCAGAGAATACCTGTCCCTTGAGCAAGATTTATATGCATTTTACATAAAATACTTATATTGTATCTTATATAAATATGATACAAATTTAATATAAATTTATAAAATAATATCAATAAAATATATAAGTATATATATTACCCATATTTATCTTTTAAAAATTTTTGCACAGATTTCAAGGGATAAATTTTCATAATTGTAAGATTGGTCTCCCATGACATGTTTGTGTTTGCAGTACCACATGTTTTTTCCCTTAGTGCTGTCTCTCCACCAGCTTCTAGGTGCTTCCACCATCAACCACTAGCCATCCTTATATAGCATCATCAGTGTGTGACCGATGTCAATCTATGGTCACTGAAAAGAATATAGATGAAAAAAATGCAGTTAGATTTCTCCACCACTCCCACATTGAAAGTTCCTTCCTTGTTTGTTTGGACTTTGTCATGCATTGTCGTGGTAATCATATACAAATATACCTAGTTGCTTGCCCAATGCATGTTGTTTCCATTAGGTTTATTTCACTGCCCTAGAGAGCTAGAAATAGAAGAATGTTTAGTTTAAGACATTTTGGAGTTGTACTGACAAAGGTTTAAAACCCAACTCTAGCATTTACTGAATGCAGGAAGTTGAGCAAGTTATGCCAGTCTTCCTGAGTCTCACTTTTCTCATCTGTAAAATGGAGCAATAAAAACAACTTGTGGAAAGGGTTCATGTGATGAATATACTGAATAATAATATACATAAAGACCTTGACACATTTGGAACCTTTAAAATGTGCTCATGACACCATAAGTGTCCTTGTTCATTGCCTTTTGAGGATATGACAAAGGCTTGACTGTCGTCTTAAGAACCTGGAGGTAGAAGTTGGGGTTTCCAAGTGGTTTCTCTACACTGTTCCATTCTTTTGTGACCTCCAGCCACTTCATGTTAAAAGCCAATATCTGTAGGACATTGTAGATATTAAAGTTGGATACCTCCAAGGGAACCCTTCTCCATGAATATAGGAATTCCTGTGTCTTCCTTCATTGAGATGATTAACTGAAATAAGCACACAGGCCTGTTTAACAACCAGGCTCTTCATTTAGAAACTGGCCACTACATCAAGACTGCAGAGAATCCGTTCTTGTAGGCAATTAGTGCCCTAATTTACCATTTTAGAAAAGAAAACACATATCCTAATAAATACAGAATTTCTCCTCCATACCTACTAGCAACATTACTGAAGGGGCCCCACACACAAATGTTTTAAATTTAGAGGCAGAGTTAAGGACACAGTTTGTCTCCAGAATCTGAATTGAATCAGGGTTTTATTTCAGATAAAATCTTTGGGGCTCATAACTTAAAAAACACAACTTTTACTGGCATTACGCAATTTGCCACGGGTCATTTAGCAAAATGTTTGTATATGTAAGCCCAGGTTCTTCTTTTAAGAAAAAGGAGGAGGGGGAAGGCAGGGATTGGATTTTGCTAAAATCCAGGTGGCGTTTCAGTTTATATTTAATTTTAATTGGAAATCAAATACAGTCAAGGGAGAAAAAATCGACCATGTTTTCTTTACTGAGAGTATCCATTGGGGAGGGGAAGGACGCTGCCAGCCAAATTTTAAGAAGCAGCTTTTTTATTGGCATGTCTATTTTTTTTTTTTTCTGGCTAAATTCTTGTGCCTGCGTTTTGTTTTTTAACATCTGAGTTTTTACACATGGCAGTGATTTTTTTATGTCTCAGTGCTCCTTGCTGCCCTTCCTCTATAATTTTCATGGGATTAGTACCTAGAACCAGGATAGCTAATAATTGCATACTACACATAACCAATAACTTCCCTAGGCTGTTGTTTGGCAAGTATCCTGTTTAGGTTTTAATCTGAGATAATATTTGATTCTTGTGACCTGACTTGATTTGTGAAAGACTGGGGAAGTTTCTGAAGAATTAAGAACAGAGGGGAAAAAACGGTGATTTAAATTTTTTTTTTCAAACTAAAGTCTTAGAAGGTCCTCTAGCCATAGGTGCATTTTGTGAAAGTACTATAAATTAATGGCAGAGATTGTGACACAGTTAGAGGATGGCCATAGAATATGCTAGAAGAGATGCGTAGACAGGCACTTAAATCCACCAGTTCCTGCAGAATACCCCCATGTGCCAAAGCCAAGAGCGAGATCCTCAGTGCCAGCCCTGAGTGAGGCGTGGGTGTCATTCACATATTTTCAACTGAAAACTGAATAGAAAATTATTTGGCATTTTCTACTGATCAATTAATTATGTGTCCATTGGATAAAAAGTATTAGAAGATGTAACTAAGAAAGCAGAAAAAGAAAAAGCATACCTAGTAAAATCTCATTTTACAGAGACAGCAGCTGTTGACATTTTTGTAGATATTCTATAGCTTTTCAATTTTAATATCATGGCTTCACATTTTTACATATTTCTTTCCCATTCCCACCATTTAACTTTATAGATAAAAAAAAAAAAATAGCTGTTTTTTACGGAAAACATTTCGGTAAAAGTGTTTACCAAGGGAATTGTTTGTTCTTGGTTCAGTCGCTAAGTCATGTCCTGCAGCATGCCAGGCTTCCCTGTCCTTCACTATCTCCCAGAGTTTGCTCAGATTCATGTCCGTTGAGTCGATGATACCATCCAACCATCTCATCCTCTGTTGTCCCCTTCTCCTCCTGCCCTCAGTGTTTACCAACATCAGGGTCTTTTCCAATGAATCGGCTCATCACATCAGGTGGCCAAAGTATTGGAGCTTCAGCTTCAGTCCTTTCAATGAATATTCAGGGTTGATCTCCTTCAGGATTGACTAATTTGATCTCTTTTCTGTCCAAAGGAGTCTTAAAAGTCTTTTCCAGCACCACAATTCAAAGGCATCAGTTCTTACTGGGGAATGGTTAGGATTAATTCTCTTATACGGTAATTTACTTGTTCATGTTAATTTTAAATGTATTTATAGCTGTAAGGGAAAACCTGTGTTCTTAGTTTCAAATTTCATAGTTTAAGGGCTAATTAATACTACCTCTTTTCCTGATTTTCCCCTCCCCACCTTCTCCCAGATTCACCAAGTAATTCCATATTTAGGCACATTTGTTACAGTTTTTGCTTGGTTTTTGTTGTTTGTTTGTTTGATTAATTTCTGTTGGACAACAGTTGCTTTACACTGCCGTTAGTTTCTGCTGTACAGCAAAATGAATCATTTTGCTATATGTGTACACATTTTCTCTCTTTTTTGTATTTCCTTCCCATTTAGGTCATCACAGAGCATTGAACAGAGTTCCCTGTGCTACCCAGTAGGTTCTCATTAATGGCTCAGTGATAGTCTGCCTGCAATGCAGGAGACATGGGTCTGATAATCTGGTTCTACAAGATCCACTGAAGGAGGAAATGGCAACCCACTGCAGTATTCTTGCCTGGAAAACTCCATGGATAGAGGAGCCTGGTGGGCTATAGTCCATGGAGTTGCCAAGAGTCAGATTCCACTGAGTACGCGTGTGAACACACCCACACCCCCACACACGCACACATCAATCCTAGTCTCCCAATTCATCCCACCTCCCTTCCCGTGTGTTATCCATAAGTTTGTTCTCTACATCTGTGTCTCTGTCCCTTTTGTACATAGATTCATCTGTACCATTTTTTCTGGATTCCACACAGAAACAATATTATACAAGGTTTTTTTTTTCTCTTTCTGACTAACCTCACTCTGTATGACTGTCTCTGTGTCCACCTACATCTGCACATGGCACAATTTTGTTCCACTTTGTGGCTGAATAATATTCCGTTGCATATATGTACCACACCCTCTTTATGCATTCCTCTGTTGATGGACATTTAGGCTGCTGCCACGCCCTGACTGCTGCAGATCGTGCTGCAGTGGACGTTGAGGTGCACGTGTCTTTCTGAATTACGGTTTTCTGC
>NW_011495035.1:2193370-2206433 GCF_000754665.1 Bison bison bison | reverse complement strand
GCAGGTGTGTGCCCAGGAGTGAACTGGCTAAGTGAGGAGCAAGCACTCAACACTGGATGATGGTTGATAAGCGACCCATTTTCAGGAAATGGGCGTGTTTCCTCATTTGATCCAAATATCTTGAACATCCTTCTTGTCACAGATTTTTTGAGGCTTGAAATGACTAATATCAAAGATAGTAATGGTATTAAAAGTAGTAGTATATTGATAGTAAATTTATTGAAAGCACCTTTCTTCCTGCCTAGAGCGGTACTCCCTCATATTTTAGTACCGTTTGTACTCACAAGCACCCTGTGAGCTAAGTAATCTTAAAATTCCTGTTTGTCCTAGAAAGAAACAATTGGCTGTGCAAGTTCATGCGTCTTATACCGGGACAGGCCCAGCTTGTAACCCATGTGTGCCCACGTCCACAGCCTGATCCCTTCAGTCCAGCGTGTGGTCCCCTCTGGTTGTGTTTACTGTGGTGGCCAGCAGACGAGGCTGCTCCCACTGTCCTTGGCCACCTTCCCCATTGTGAGTACCCTAAAAGGCTATCTCATTCAGAACTCTTTCACTTCTTCCCATCTTATTTTTGCTCAGTCAAGTAAGAAAATCCCAGGTATTCCCTCCCCCTTTTATCTTTAGGTTGAGTCCTTATTTTTCGTGAACATGCCCACTTTTAAGCACCTGTGCCTTGTAACTTGGATTTGTTTCTTTGCATTTTTAAGGCCAAGTCCTGCTTCACACTTATTGCCTGCATCCTCTTCCTCCTCTTAATATTTATTTATTTATTTGGCTGTATTGGATCTTAGTTGTGGCATACAGGATCTTTACTTGCAATATGTGGGATCTAGTTCCCCAACTAGGGATTGAACCCCAGCCCCCTGCATTGGGAGCATGGAGTCTTACTCGTTGGACTACCAGAGAAGTCCTGCCTGCATCCTTCTTCTAATGAACACCCAAGGAAAAATGAGCTTGATTCCTTCTCTTCCCCAAACACTTCTATTGGAAGGTCTTTGTTTTCCTCCAGAAATGACAGAAATTCAACAGCACTTGTGGTAAGGTTTATAGCATGCTGCTGACAATAAAGCTCAAGCATGATGGTTCTGAAAGATCTAATACATAGCTCCAACATGGCAACTTGTCAGATGCCATATGGCTGTCACCTTAGCTACTCAGGGGCAAGGGAGTGTTGACTTTTAAACAATGGGAAATCTGGCTGGACTAATAAGTCTGCACATAAGAAGCTGTAATCTGTGGTGGTTGCAATAGCTATTTTATAGACAACTTGAAAGCAACCATTTGGGTTTGGACACGTTTCTCTTTCTTGTTCTTTTGTTTGGGTCCATGGAACCAGAAAACTTAAAACTGCAAACTTCTCCAGGTGCCCCAGACAACTGTCGCCAACTGACAGGGCTGGGGAAGTACCTCTGTGTTTTCTCAGTATTACGTAACAGGCTCGAACCCTTTCCCCAACCAACAAAAATGGATTGACAACACAAATATATCTGGTACTTTGTATTTCTTTTGAAAATTGCTCAAGCAGCTTCACTGATAAATGAGTTAGTCCTTTTGAAGTCGCCACAGTCATTTTTTGTTGTTTTACTATCTGGAAGAATATATATATATATTTTTTTAATTAAGAATAACTAGTCCTGTGGAGGTAGTGTCCTTTACTCCCCAAGCAGTGTTTTGTGTTAATGTTTCTGTGGCCCATGTTTTGCCTGCATCCAACATCACTCCAGTCAACAAAGAAAAATGGCTTAGAGCAATAAATAAAAGATCATACTCACTAAGAATGTGTGCTGGGACTTATGGTGGAAGTTTTAAAGATTCATAACCTACAAGTCAAACTATGTACATTTCCCTGGCAGCAGACCATGTGTTTGTTTCCTGTTTGGGAAATAGTCTTAACTTTCCTGGCTTATTTCGCAAAGTCAGCTGATGGCACCCAATCTTTGCTTGATCCGTTCAGTCAGCTCCTATGGTAGTTGGTCACTATTCTGGATCAACACAGAGGCCCAAATACTAGACTGCAACAGATCTAATGGAGTTTATCTCTATCTCTCACCTTGAGAAACAAAACAGCAGGTCAGCTTTTCACACAAACTCTGGAGCAGGCTTGGAAAAGCATATTTCTTTGAAAAGAAGTCAGAATTTGAGGATTTCTCCCACTTTCGCTGTCTGAGAGCCAGGGAACCTCAGTTCCTCCAAGGTGTCACCATGGCCACGTCTGTGTTGTCGTCACAAAAGAGGACACACTTGGTGGGCTGGAGAAGAAAGCCAGGCTATTTTCAGTTCCAAGTAGCCAGAGCTGAAAAAGTGCAGGTCTCGGGGTGGCTCTCGTGTTGGCTTCTCAAGCTACTTTGAAAGTTCAGAATAGGTCCCATTCCACCCAATCTCCTTGCAGGATCATTATTTTTCTCCAGAAGCTTTCATAGAACCGTGATCTCTCCTAACAGTTCTTTTTATTTATGTATTTATTTTTGGCCAGGCTGTGTATCATGCAGGATCTTAGTTTTCCAACCAGGAATCAAATCCTTGCCCCTGCATGGAACTGCAGAGTCTGAACCACTGGACCCCCAGAGAAGTCCCTCTCCCACAATTCTTTCTTATGTTTGAGTAGGTCTTTCCTTCTGCCCCTTGGTACAGGTGCTGAGCTCTTTCAGAATCTGTCCTTCCTGTGCGGCTGATAGAAGGACTTCATTTTGTCGCTTTCACACATTTATCTTTTCCCACTTGGCTTGTGTGTGGCGTCTCCTGTATCCTCAGTTCTTTTACTCCTCTCCAAACCCAAGCCCTAATATATAGATGTGTGTGATTACTTCTCTCCTTTTTCTTTCTCTGTTAGAGTTATAGAATTTTTTAAATTCCTTTGATGATCCAGCCTCACATTTTATGGATAAAGAAGCTAAGCACAGACAAAGTGAAGGCTTTGTCCTTTGATTAACGTTTGCATGGACGCCCCTGATGTGTTTAGAAACAATCTTCTGGGATAGGATGTGGGCCCTTCTACAATCTGTCAGCATGGATAAAGTCAGAAGTTCATTCCTGCGGTTACCAGCACCATTAAGAACTAAGTTTGATACATATAGGGTATAACTGTGTGACTGTGTGTGTGCACATGTACATCTGTTTAGAAGTTTTTGTTATCAGTTATTGGGAAGTGGATATTTTTCTTCACTGTAATCTTTCTAGAATAGGGCTTAACAAACTTTTACATTTACTTTCAATTGTAACCCTTTTTGGCTCTGTGAACTCTTCTGTCCTGTTGCAAATATTCTGTTCCAAAGCTCCCATGGTACATAAATGGACATCACCATGTTTCAATAAAACTTTATTTACAGAAATAGTTAGCGGGCTGGATTTGGGCCCCAGGGCAGTAATTTGCTGACACCTGTCCTAGAGGATGCAGAGATAGTGGCCCAAGGAAGTTGTTTCTGGTGACGTTCTTCTGCTAGTCACACCAGACCTTAAGACTGGTGACTTTTTATTTTTTTTCACTTTCATCGTTAAAAATGAAAACAAAACTTCCCAGCTCTATCCTTCCCGCCACAGTTTGTTTCCCAATTCCCATTCCTTAAAGCTTCATTCACTGTGGTTATCCTGCAAGCCCACATTTTCCTGAATGCTATTGGGAAATAAGCAAAGACTTCCCAGAATACACCAGCAACCCCTTGTAAGATGACTTCAGCCCTCCTCCCCTCGTCTTGCAGTTGTCAGACTGGCGAGAGGTAACCTCTGTAATTCCTTAGTAGACATTCATAGTCTTCATAAACTGGTCTACCATCATCTGCCTCCCCACTCTCCTGTGGCCTTTTATTGGTTTTGTACTTGGAATATGTAACATCTTAACTGTGAATCAACCTTGGTCCTTGTCTGATGTGTGCAATGTATGGTTTTACTAATAGGATAACAATGTGCTGCATCAACGGATCATTTTTTCTCTTTGATGCTTACAGTACTTTTCTGCTGGGCAAAAGGGAAACAAACAAAAAACAAACTTTTTTTTTCCTTTGAAGATGCTTTTCATTCTAGAAACTTTGCAAGTGGGGTCAGATTGGTCTGATGGTTGGAGGTGAAGAGAAATGAGGATGGAGACTTTGGGGTTAAGGGAGTGAAGCTGACATGCTTTTCTGGCTGATTGTTGCTATCAATCCCCCATGTCGACTTCTGGGGCATATTTAGCGTATTTGACTCATGTTCTTAGGCAATAGATGAGAAACTCCTTCTGTGAGAGAGGAAAAAAAAAAAAAGTGACCCTGAATCAAAAGGAAAAAAAAAATGACTTTTCAAGTTTGGAAAATGTAAGGGCTCTTTCTGCAAATATGGTCCCAGAATAGTGATGGGAGTATCAGCCAGACTAGGTTTGAGTTTTGCTGCTGTAAGTCACTCTGATTTATAGTAAGCCACTAACTCTTTGAGCCTTGGGAAGCCACTTCCTTTCAAAGGTTCCTTTTGCTTCTGAAATCACATGCTGTTTATTTTCTCATTTGTGTCTGATTAAATTAGAAATCATGCTCCATTTTAGATATTGCTTCTTGGTTGATTTTTAGAAATTTTAGTATTGAACGAATCATCAGTGGGCACTCCAGACCTTTAAAACATGAATATCCAAGCAAAAGTGTCCTTTAAAATGCCAACAGTGAGTCAAAAAGGAAGAAGGAAGTTAGAGGCAGTCCTCATTTTGAAGACAGATCCAATCAATGAATTAGGATTCAAACTCCTAGAATTTAGTCAGTGTCCTGACACCTTGTAGCTGGGAGACCTTAAACAGTCGCTTCATCTTAGTTTCTTCGTCTAAAAGATAAAGTTAATAATAACTGTCCTGCACACCTCAGAGGGGCTTTAGGGGAAGTAAATGAAATATCATTAGGTCAAAATGCTTGGGAAGTGATGAAACTATATAAATACAAGGTTCTTCGTTGTTAAAATGCGGTTTTCATTTGCATTCTACTCTTTTCAGGCTTTTGCATGTTTTTATTTTTTTGTAAGCTTTTTTTTTTTTCGTGTGGACCATTTTCTTATTGAATTTGTTACAGTGTTGTTTCTGCTGTTTTATGTTCTGATGTTTTGGCTGTGAGGCCTGCGGGATCTTAGCTCCCCAACCAGGGATCGAACCCTCAGCCCCTGCATTGAACCCCTGACCACCGGACCGCCAGGGAGGTCCCTCACATGTTTTTAACATGTGATACATTCCCCTCGGGTCACTCATGTGCCATGACCGTGTGGTTTTCATGCCTTGGGATTTCTATCCCTGGGTATTTTCCATTGAATAATGCAGCATATAGCCAATTGGGAAAAGAAAGCAGGCATCCAAACATTTTTCCAAGGTTTTAATTTTTATTCTCTCTTTCTCATTCCTTTAGTGTAGCATATCAGAGACTTTCAGGTTTAACAAAAAAACCACTGTATGAGTTTTCTTTTATTAAAAAAAAAAGGAAGGACTCATCTAGAGCTTCCTGGAAACAAAAGCCAGGTTATCATGATGAAGCAAAGGAGGAGGCTGCATGAGATTTGGCAGGAAGGATAACGGATTGGGTTGTTACTTATCAAAGGAATATTTGCTGTTGGCCTTAGTATAATAATGTTAATGAGATTATTAGGTGGAGGAGATTTTCAATAAATAATTGATAAGGATTAGAAACTGCCTTTTCTGCAAATAAACTTCAGAATAATTAATATTCATGGACTCTGTTTGTCAACAGAAAAATGTAAATGAAGAGTCAGTCCCATCACCAGACATGTATCCTGAAGGGCATCTGTAAGATAAGGGTTAAGGAAGGAGAGAGGCTGGCTTCAGAGCCCAGGCCCAGACCCCAGCCTTGTGCAGTCAGTCCAACTTTTCACATCTCAGCAGACAGATTTTCCAGTCTCCGTCTCCCTCTGAAAGAAGCCCCGAAATTCAGATCCCTAATAGATTGTTGGTTGTAGGGTATGAAGGACAGAAAGAGGCCTAATAGATTTTTGGTTGTAGGGTATGAAGGACAGGAAGAGGTAAGAGAGAAGGCGTCTTGCTAATGCAAAAGCAGTGTACTGAAAGTCACTTTTATTTCTTATTTATAATCTACATGCACACTCTGGATAATAGATGACGCTGTTCATTCAGTACTTAAACTTCAAAGTCGAGCGAAGGCATGGATGACAGAGCCGGGAGCGGGGCTACAGAGGTGCTCACAACAAGAGGAAAAATGCCTGTTTACAGGATTGCATTTGTTAGCACGCTTCTCTTCAGATATCGTTCCCCCAGGAATAGCAAGAATATGTGCAGCGCGAACAATGATTTAACATCTGAAAATGGTCCTTAAAGAGTTTCTGTCTAGTAGTAATGTGATGAAGGCTTCTGAAGGGAACCTGGGGACTTCATTTCTGCTATTTATCTATATGTCTCTCTGGTTTTAGTCGGAGATAATTGCATATTTAACCCCTTAAATAGCTTTAACCCTCAAGGTGCCAACTTTTTATACCCAGTGTGAAATGTGCTTTTCTCCTGGCAAAAGCAAACCTTGGAATTCCCTTGCCAAAAATGATTTATTAAAAAAAAAAAACGTGAGTATGTATGTGTGTGAATGTGTGTATGGATGGATGGAAGGAAAGAAATTAATACCTGCGTTTAGGGATTAGAATTAGGTAAAGAAGCATGTCCTTGCTCCCCTGTTCATAAGGCAAACAGTTAAAATGCAAATATTAAGAGGCATGAAAACTTTTAAAGAATAAAAGGAAGAATGACAGAAACAGCTACCTTTTTATTTTGATTTCCTCATGGCTTGAGCTGAGAGAGAAAAGAGAAAGCACCAGAGACCCCAGAGAAGTTGTAGATGGACCCTAAATCAAGAGTGTCAAATTGTCGCTCGCCTCCACAATATGGTTTTCTCAATTAGTGGTCCTTCTGGGAGGCCTGCTTAAGAGCTGAAGCGAAACAAATATTAACACAAATTGTATAATTATATCACAATCCCCAATTCCTCCAAGATGCAAAGTGGTTTTCAGCTAAGAACACGCCAGCAATAAAACATCCTATAGTCAAAGGAAGCGTGCTCAAAGGCAGCCATGAGACTGGATCCGAGCGGCTTTCACAGTTTATTTTCATGGTATTTAAATTATGATACCAGTGGGTATTTTTAATTAGTGTGCACTTGTCTACATAAGCCATGTTGGCAAATTTGACTCATTCATACAGTAGTTGCTGTAAAAGAGGCCAGCACAGCCTGCAGGAATTAAAATTAAAAGTTTCTGCAAGCTGTTGTCGACATGACCATATCTCATTAACTTTAAAAATGGAGATTATTTGCCTGAAAGCTTGATGTGACTAGCAGTAATCAAATATTAGGCTCAGCGGAGTGGAGGGTGGGGAGCGCCATTGTTGTGATATACACCACTAAGTGTTTTGCAGTTTACTTTAAATAGCAGTATAAGATTTGTGTTTTGACAAAAGGAATAAGAAAGAGAAACACAGACATATGGCCTTCAAAGTATTATTAGGATAGTTTTATTTTAGATTAAGCTTCATTATTTACTAAGTTTGCAGAAGACAAATGTGATTGTGCTGATGACTGATGCTTCTCTCGTTAAGGAGGCAGCTTGATGGTCTAGAGTGGCTCCCTCGGCTGCATCAAAGTTTCAGTGTTGGACACAGGGCCGAGCTCATGATGGTCTTTCCTTTTCTCAACTGATAAATTGGCATGAACCTTAAATTGCACGTTGGATGCATCCCGTTGCTTTAACTGAATGTGATGAAAAAGGTGCACAGTAGTGTATAAAATGAGCCCAAAGAGGAGAGCCTACGTCTTACCTGCTTTCTAAATAGCTTCTTATTTGTACGAGGTGTATAAACAAAACATCTCTTTTTGCCAGTAATTATTAAGAAGTCTAATGCTGAAAACCCAGAGTCACTGAAATAGACAGTAGACGTGGTCCCATTTTCAGATCTCGTTTTATGTTTTCACACGCACAAAGGCACATTTGTAATGCAGAAGTGTAACTGTAAAATGAAGATGCATTTGGGGGAAAAGGGGGGAAAGAAAAAAGGTGCAGTTAAACAAAAGACTGAAGAGCAAGTCTTATGCCTTTTTATGTCTCCGAGCTGAGAACATGTTCTGCATTTTACTAAAGGACCATGAGGCTAGAATGTAACTGGTTTTTGCATTAGGCTCTCCCTGGAGGTAGCAGAAAAATATCATGTCCCTGCATGAAATGCGAATGTGAAATCTACCAGAAAGAAATATTTATGACCATTTTATGCTTGATTAGGCTTGGATGACATCTGTTAGAAGACAGGGACTGGACAAAGAGAGAGCTGCTCGGGGGCAAATGTTAACGGAGTTGTTTAGACGACGCTAGGGCAGAAGCGTCCATTTACTGCCAGGCAAAACACAGGAATTGTGTTAGCAAGAGTGCGGCTGACAGGCAACCCCTAGGGTGGAGGCACTGTAAACTGACTCAATGAAATAGTCCAATCCAGCTGTTGACAGTCAGTGCACCGCTTCAGTTTATGGGTAGGGACCTAGGCAGAAACCCTGGTCCCGTAACTTCCCGGGAGCTGGTACCTCAATAAAGTTACACACATGTGACTCAGCTGTAAAAGGAGATGATCTTCCCTTTTCCAAGTGAGTTTTACATTCTCCTGCCAGACAGACTTAGCAGTACCAGGAAGCATTTCTCTATCTCTCAGCGAAAGGAGAATTAATTAAATGACACAATTGCTTCTGGATTCTTCTACCACTGAAGTGCTTTTAAAAAAAAAATTATTGAAATATAGTTGATTTACAGTGTTGCATTAGTTTCTTGTGTATACCAAAGTGAATCAGTTATACATATATCAGTGTTTTTTAGATTCTTCTCCCATATATAGGACATTACAGAATATTGAGTAGCATTCCCTGTGCTATCCTGTAGGTCCTTATTAATGATCTCTTTAGTAGTATGTGTATGTCAATCCCAGTATCCTAATTATCCCTCCTCCCCTCCTGGCCATAAATTTGTTTTCTATATCTGTGACTCTGTAAATAAGTTCTTTTGTACCATTTTTTTTTTTAGATTCCACATATAAGCGATATCAGATGATATTTGTGTTTGACTTACTTCACTCAGTGTGACAGTCTCTATGTCTATCCATGTTGCTACAAATGATTTTATTTTGCTCTATTTTATGACTGAAGTGAAGTTTCTTTTCTTATGCTAAGTCTACCCATTTCAAAAAAGAGAAATGTAGGCCCCTCAGTTTTATAGAAGCACTTCATCACTTTAAATAGTACAAACGTTTGCCTGAAAAGAGAAAAGAAAAGTTTTCCAACACTGGCAAACATTTTATCAATTGTTAAACATTTCAGTGTTAAAGTCAGGACTGTTTGCCTGAAGCAAGGGCTCTACCAAGAGTGGAGGTATGAACAGTTATTTCATTCTGGTTCTTTTCCCAGCTTCTCTTCCTGTAAATTTTCTCTGTCTGGAATGCTGATGGGAAATGTTATTTTGTTTTTGTTTGCAGCAGTTCTGTTGTTTTGATTTTGTCTGAGTGGTATGGAAAACAGTACGTCACTTAGAGTGGGTGTTTTGTCTACCGGCCATTTGGCCATTGCACATATATTTCTCATACTTATTACATGATGACAAGGGAACCAAAAAGGAACAATTTTCCAGTTGAATTTTTTCTTTCCAGTTTAATAATAGTGAAAAAAGAAAACAAGGTTAATAGATTTAGCAGTTTGATGGTACTTAAGATGTGATAGCTGACTTGAGGTGGTTTTGTTTTTTTTCCTTCGTTCCTGTGGTTCAGGGCCTATTTAGGCGAAGGGAAGATTAATGCATAGATCAGTTTCTATAATAAACTGCCTATGGATCGTGTTTCACTTTTTGCAGAGAGTTGTGAAATACTGTAATTTAAGTAGGAAAATTCATAAAAGGATAATAAACAATTTTAACATCATTCCTGTGCTTAGCTTGGAATACTCTGGCCCTGGTTTTAGGCCACATGTAACATAACCTCTACCGATAAATGGATTTTAATTAAAATGAATCGAAATGAAATTTGGATGAAAACCCAGAATACAAATCTCGAAGAATAACTTAAGGCTGTTTACTGGCTCGGTTTGGACATGCTTTATCTGAAATCATTCTCCACATTTGCAATGTTAAGGAACATATTGCCAGAGTGTAGAAGTTAGCTCTGCAAGTAAGTAATTTTTGGTGTAGTACAAAAATATAAAATGGAAACGATGATTAATTTTTCAATTTCTCTCTGCAGATATCTAATCATTGTAGCCATGGACCGCCAAAGGCTCCCATTAAAGATTTAAAATGCAAGAGGAAGGTAGACTCCAAAAGATGGGATTTGGGATTAAATAATGTAAAATAACTTCAGGGCACTAGTGAAAGAGTAGCTATTGGCACAAGAAGAGATTCACTCAGACTTTTTTTTTTTGAGAGCCACTTAAAATATTGACACCAACTTACATACAGTGTCATAGACATGATATTAATAAAATGATTTACAATACTGATTAAAATATGAAGGTATTTTTGTCTTTAGACATTCATTTATACTAATTAATAATAATAGTAATAACAGACTGGCAGAAAAGCTCCATGGAAATTCACATGACTGTTTTGTACACTTTAAATATTGCCCTCTTTATTAAAGGCCTGCACTGTTACACTGAATATATGTTGCTTTTGCCTTGAGAATTTTAATATTAGTTGGGGAAGTGTAGTATTTGGGGGGTCACCCGTGTATGTACAGCATGATTTTCTTCAAATTAAGGGAACTTTTATAATCCCAATAGAAGGGGACGTCACCGCCTCAGTATATAAAAGCTGTCAGTAAGGTCCAGCCGGGCTTCTCCGAGCTCCGCCGTACTGTCTTTATCACTTTGCTCAGTTCCACATAATAACATCTTCATCTGAGATTGCTGTGGCACAGGGGAACTGCATTTGTTGATCAAATTTGGCTGGATAACACTGTGATCTCGTATCCTGAAGTGCGGAGATGTGCCTGGAATATGTAAGTGCAGAGCTGGCCTCTTGATTGATTGATTCTGCCTGTCACAGAACAAGATAACCGGATCAGTAAATACTCCGTGCACTTCAGCATCATCTCCACAATCAGAAGTGAGAGCATCATGGTGCTGGAAAACACCGGGGCATCATGGGAATGCACACAGCTCAGAGTGATCCTCAGGAACCTAGATACACACGCACACACACGCACACACACACACACACACACACACAGAAGATTCTTTGTGTGTGGGTTTTCAAAACAGCCTACAGAAGAGTCTTTTCTGTCTGTTTAGAACGCTTCCTGGTTATAAAAGTCGAGTTTATTTTGTAGCTGTCATCTTGGAGGTGTTCACCATTTATCATAAAAAGTTGTTATTTGAGTTGTGTTTACAAAGGAGATTTCTGATGCAGATTAGGAAGACGGGGCTGGATAAGAGGTCAGTAGTGGTCTCAAGCACAAAAGGCGCTTGCACCCAAGATCTGCTCCTATGAAAATAAACTTTGTGTTTAAACAGATGGGCCAAACACATGTAAACAAGTTGTTTAAACTTTTACTAAATTCCCAGCGAGTGCCTTTCAAAATTAGCATGGGTTGCCAAATTTGGTGTTTAATTACACAGGGTTCAAGAAAAGTTGAAAGAAGGGAACTGTGTGAATCTTTGGGAGACAGGATGATGACAGGTCACATGGTGACATATATTATTCATGGTGCCTTGATGGTCCCTCTGATGGTATTTGTCACCATGTCCCTTCTGTTGCCTCTCACATGCTTGTCTTTTCCTCCCATAAGACCCGAAGTGTCTTGAAGGCAAGGACTGACTGCCTTTTTATTCCTGTGTCTCTGCCCTTGGATTCCTGGAAGACTGCCCTCTGCAAGCTCTCTAGCCCACAGCAAGTGTGTTCAGGAGGACTGAAGTGCTGGGCTCCCTTTCTGAAGAGTTTGCAAATGAATACTTTGGAGATTGTCTTGGTCTCCAGGAGATGAGTGGTGTTATAACTTAAGGTTGTCCTTTAGGGGAATGTCATTGTTTTCTTAAAGTCAAGCAATCTAACCCGTCTTCTTTCATCTTGTTTTCATGAGGCCGAGTGGGAGATTGCGATCAGTTGCTGAAACTTGGTGTTTCTGTCACCACTGGCTACCTAAAATTACTGGAAGATACTATTACTTCTCGTTTTCTGTGTGTGGAAGATTTTACCGGAAAATGCTAAGGAGGGTTTGTGGCCCCCTCACCTGTGAATCTTGCAGAGGCCTCCAGGTGACTCGTGGTATTCCATCGGACCTTCTAGTTGTCTGAGGTGCCTCTCAGGTGGTTGACGTCTTTGCTGAAACTTGGTGTTTCTGTCACCACTGGCTACCTAAAATTACTGGAAGATACTATTACTTCTCGTTTTCTGTGTGTGGAAGATTTTACCGGAAAATGCTAAGGAGGGTTTGTGGCCCCCTCACCTGTGAATCTTGCAGAGGCCCCCAGGTGACTCGTGGTATTCCATCGGACCTTCTAGTTGTCTGAGGTGCCTCTCAGGTGGTTGACGTCTAGCCCGTTCTAGCCCAGTTGCTCTTTTTCCTTTTTCTGTTTTGTTTGGCTGCAATCAGTCCTCACCCTCTTCCTGCCTCATAGTTTGACCACATGGATCACATGGCAAATTAAAGGGGAAGGTGGGGGTTAGGACCTGTTGTGAAGTCAGGAAAGTTCTGTCTCCGAATAAGTTTCTCCCATGGAAGGTACACACCAGTTACAACCAGCATTTCAGTAGAGATTTTTATATAGTGAGACCAGGTCTCACACTTAAGGAAAAATTATGACCGCTTTTGAAATGTCTGGTTAGTCCTTTGCGACTTACTTACTTTTTATTTGAAATGATTAAAAAAGCCTCTTGGCAGAATTGGTCTCCTTTCTTAATTTTTTGAATATAAAGAAGCTTAATTGAGTTTAATGTTTCTTAAAAAAAAAAAAAAAAAAGTGAGGTGTTGATGATTTTAGAGAAGTCCTTCTGGGAAACAGGTTTTGATTCTTTTTTCATAAAAAAAAAAAAAAGTGGCATTCCCTTTCACTTTGGTGAAAGCTATTCCTAGTAACATTTTATAAAA
>NW_011495035.1:2165684-2193270 GCF_000754665.1 Bison bison bison | reverse complement strand
ATTTTATAAAATCATTTTCTTTTCAGGGTGTGTTTTATTTCCTTTCCATCTCTTTCAGGAAAGAGAAAGTGTTTTTTATTGGATATTTTTGTTTCAGTCCTGTTTCCATTATTTTTGCCAAAATTCATGGGAGTTCACTTTCCGTTTAAATGCCTGAAATATTCCTTGAAGAATCTGCATTTTGGGACAACTAGGAAAAAGGCTATGTAAATTGGTTTAAAGAAGAAAAACAGTTGTGACTCTAGTCAGCTTAACCACTCACTTTTTCCTTTACTTTATAATTTTGGAGGCAAAAAATTTCAAGTGTAATGGGCTGCGGGTGGGAGAGGGCATGAGTTGGAAGTTCTAAGGAAGTTTGGTATTTGTTGTATGATAAAGCGTATCTTAGTTTTCAAGTGAAAGGAGTGAGTAAACTTTATTCCTTTAAAGAAAGAAACAGTCAGTAGATTTGTTAGGAGAAATTACAAAACTGATTCTTAAAAAAAATAATGTACACTCTCTTGTGAAGTACTCTTGGCTAAAAGATGTTGGTGAAAACCATTTCCTAGTTTTTGAATAGACTGTATAAATAAATATGTTTGTCTTTTGGGCATTCTTGGGAATTTATATTAGGAAGTTTCTGTTCTGATGATATTCCTTTTTTTTCTTAAGCAAAGTGTGGTCTGTTCTGTTTTAGAGTCAGCTCTCCTTTGATTACTTTAAATTCAGGATTTTCCAGTATGTAGACACCATCCTAGTGTTTTTCTAATCCTTATATGGAACCAAAACCATTTGCGATGGGCTAGTCTTTATCTTTGAACCAGGACTATAGATTTCTGCATTTGGGGGGTGGAGCTGATGGGTTGGTATTTTGCTTTCTGTCTGGAATCATATAGACAGACTCACATTTGACTGATGAGACATTGATCCTTGATCTCCCAGTCACCGTGGTGAAAAAGAGGGAGCATTTTCTCACTAATATCTGTGGGTTACCGCTTTCTAACATTTCTATTGTCTTGAGAGAAAATTTTAAAAACTGGTGAAAAATGGGCAAGTGTGTGGCTTATATGAAGATTATGCTGCTCCAAACCGTGGGACTTGTTTATTTTGGCCAGCTTCTGTGGCAAGACTGACATATTTATGCAGAAAGCTCATATTTAGTATTAACTTGGAATTTTGCACATCTGAATGGTGAAGGAAACAGAACGCAAGATTTCACTGTTATTCATGTTTTTCCTTCTTCTTCTGAAGACACATAGAGAAGACACATTTTCTCACCGTCTCCCCATGCTTGGCCACCTGAGCCTGTGACCAGTCAGATTGCTTGACAGTGCTGCGGCGGCTGGGCTCTAAAAGCCACCACGTTTCTCCCAAAAGAGTTAATAAAAATGTTCATTGCTCGAGGAAAGCCTATATACAGTAGTCTGTTTGTCCTGTGTTTCAACCACCTGAGTCACAGCCAAAAAAGCAATTGTCTACTACATATTTCAAACAGATGCTGAGGGATAGAATGGGTGACCAGAATTCACAGCAATAAAACCCTACTCTCCAAGTTCCCTTGAAGGAAGTGAACTCGTAAAACTTTTGCTGCTGACTTATTTGTCCAGGCCTTTGAACTATTTAACATTAATTTAGCCTACAAATCATTGGCACCTCCATTTTTCATTGAAGTATCAGGGCCTGTTAAAGACAGACCTTCCAGGGTGTGCCTGGAAGGAAAAAAAAAGATTCTGGAAGGAGATCTACTCATTCAACTGTTATTCATGCACATTGTTTTTATTGAAGCCAGCCTTATGTACATTCAGAGTTCTTTAACTCAGAAAGTAATTCTTTTGAGTTTATGTTTGCTGGTGTGTGTGATTATAGAAATGTAATCTGTATAGATTATAGAAATGTAATCCATGTAGATGGGCCACCAGCTTGCTTTTTTTCCTTCCATTTGTTTCTGTTGTATTGATACATCTTCTAATAAGGAAAAACAGACCAGTGGCCTTGGAAGAAGGATGGCTGTAGTGATTGGAATAATAAATACTACCAGGAAAATTAGAGGAAATGTGAAAAATAATGGAGAGATTTACTCCAAACTGAAGTGTCTTGTAGCTAGAATGTTGGTAGCATGTCATACTATGTTCATCTAGGGGCTCTGATGAATTAACCAGAGTAGATAAAGGGTACCATCATCCAAAGGAAGCTTTTTGGGGTTCCTTTCCATCTACTTAGTAGCAGTGGATGGCGTAGAAATTGCTTGTTTCCTAAACTTGCTAAAAGAGCAGTATTCTCTCTTCCTACCATATCTCTTATCTAGTTCCTTATAGCTTCAGAACTTTTAAATGGCTTTCTTTTCTTAAAGCTCAGAAGAAACCTCAGAGAACATTGGAAATAAGAAACGAATGGGTCAGATAAAGCTTGCAGATGCCAAAACACGTGGCTCTTTAATTTTCATCCGACACTTTGAAAATCCAGGGAAGACTCTTCTGTCTCAAGTGGGTTCTGCATATACATGTCACCATCCCAGCTCCCCATTTGATTTTCATCACAACATGTATTATAAGCTGAAATGATCCTAGAATGATGTTCTTATACATTGTCTTTTGCTTATAATACGTGTGAATGTACTTCCAACAAGGTGACAGCTGTGTCACATTCTTTGCTGCATCCCTGGCACATGGCATGTAAAATATCTCACCAGAATGGACAGTTACTCCAAAAATCTCAACTATCTTTTTTAAATAATTTAAGTAATTGGGTGGTGGGGGGCGCCTTGCTGAGTCTTCATTGCCGCATGGGCTTTTCTCTAGTTGCAGCAAAGGGGAGCTACTCTCTGCTTGCGGTACGCAGGCTTCTCATTGTGGCGGCTTTTCTTGTTGCGGAGCTCAGGCCTTTGGGCACACCACCTTCAGGAGTTGGCGGCTCCTGGGCTCTAGAGCCCTGGATCAATGATTGTGGCACACAGGCTTAGCTACTCTATGACAAATGGGATCATCCTGGACCAGGGATCAAACCCGCGCATTAACAGGTGGCTTCTTTACCACTGAGCCACCTGCGATGCCCCAACAATCTCAACTCTTTTAATGGGAGACATCTTAATGGAATGGGCTCCTCCTTCAGTTAGAATAGAACTTCTGGAAAGATGGTATTGATAATGCATATTTCGAAAGAGACTTAAAGACAAAGGCTGTGGGAAGAAATGGTTAACCAGAACTCCAGGCTAGTATTTAGTTGCATTTGTCCAAATATTTTAGCCAGGTTCAGTTCACTGAGTATCTCTTATACCCTGTAATTTAGTATACAGTTTCAGCTTTCTAAATAATGGCTTGCTAATGGTAAATGTTGTTTAACTTTCTAATTCAGGAGAGCTACCTGTTCAGCAGAATTTTTAAAATTGTAAGTGATGATTGAAACCAGGTTAAAAAGCACTTAAGGTACATTTGACTGACGGCTTGGCGTCTCCTTGGATGGGCCTGTGACTTTCAGTCTTTTTGAATCTAAATATAAACTGCAGGTAGGGATTTTTCTCATTTGGTTCAGAACTACAACGTATCCTTACTTAACAAGGTTTTCCCATCTGGGTAAGTCATGCATTATTTTTTGGTTATTCTGATCTAAAATGTTGACTCTTCTCTCCACTGCCTTCAATTATAGATGCTCATAACTGTAGATTTTTTTTTATGTGAAGTAGTTCTTACAGTCTCCTGATTCCCTCCAAGACACTATTTTTTAAATCAGACTAAAATGATCATAATCACCTAACAGATCTCTGTAGCCTTATTTGATGCAGTCATCCAAACTTGATTTTTTTCTCTCTTAAGCACAACTCTGATCACTTTATTCTCTTCTTTCCTAATTTAACTATGAAATTCAGTCTAAACACCTTAGCTTGTTATGTGGGAAATAGATGGATTAAACGTAGTCAGACGACACGGTAGAGGAAGGAGATGAGGGGAACGGATTGCAAGAGTAGCATTGGCATATAGATACTACCATGTGTAAATAGCCAGCTGGTGTGAAGCTGCTGTTAGCACAGAAAGCCCAGCCCAGTGGACTGTGATACCCTAGAGGAGTGGGATGCGGGGGGAGTTGGTGGTGGCGGCAAGGTGGAAGGGAGGCTCAAGAGGGAGAGGATATATGTGTATGTATGGCTGATTCATGTTATACAGCAGAAACATACACAACATTGTAAAACAATTTCACTTCAGTTTTTTTTAAAGTAGAAAAAAAGAAAACCACCACACATGTTCTTTGCCACTTGTGTCATCAAGAGATGGAGTCTCACTCAGTCCCACTCACATTCACTTTGGACGTCCTTTCATTTGTTTTGGCCAGTCCAATGTAGTGGAAGGGCCATCATGCGAGTTCCAAGTTTGGGAGCTTCCTCCTTAGTTCTTTTGGGGCACACTACCATGTAGGGATGCTCAGGCTAGACTGCTGGATGATGAGAGGCCACTTTTAGGGGGAAAGAATGGAAATACTCACATCTTGAGGGTCAGATGAGCTCCCAGATGAAAGCAGTTTCACAAGCGATCCCCTGCCAAAGAAGAACCGCCTAGCTGAGCCCAGACAGTCCTCAGATTTTTAGGGAAAAAAAAAAGTTTAATCATCCCAAGTTTTAGGGTGGTTTGTTACAGAACTATATATTACTGAAACAGGAACCTTGAAAATCAGGCCTAAATTTCTCCCTCTTGTCATATTCTTTGTTTTCCTAGGCCTTTCTCAAATGTCAGCCGAGCTTGACTCAGAAGCCCACATAAAAGGTTAATGTTTCCCTCTGCTTATGCCTCATCTTCCACTTGGACCATCTTTACCCTCTCTTCTTTTCAACTTGTCACCTTTCTGAAGCTTAGTCACCTCCCTCTCTAGTCTTCCTTTCCTAAAGCCCCCATGACTCAGTGACTCGTGACCCCTCTTGGCCCTCTGTAGTCCCAGCTGCATTGACCTGGGCGTTGGTGGGAAGATGACAGTTAGCTCTTTGGGCACATCACATTCTCTGTGTGGGACTTAATTCCCACATCTGTGAAATTACTTGTCTGATTTGTCAAACCTCTTTCTACCTCTTCTGTTCTAGAACAGAGCTGCCCAACAGAATGTTCTGTGGTAGTGAAAATGTTAATATGTCTGTGTTCTTCCATGCCGTGGCCAGTATAGCTCTCTGGCACTTGAAATGTGTTTAGTGCAACTGAGGAACTGAATTTTTAATCTCAGTTAATGGCAGTTACTTTAAATGTAATTAGCAACATGTGACTCTTGGCTTTATATTTTTGGGCTCCAAAAATCACTGCAGATGGTGATTGCAGCCATGAAATTAAAAGACGCTTACTCCTTGGAAGGAAAGTTATGACCATCCTAGATAGCATATTCAAAAGCAGAGACGTTACTTTGCCAACAAAGGTCTGTCTAGTCAAGGCTATGGTTTTTCCTGTGGTCATGTATGAATGTGAGAGTTGGACTATAAAGAAAGCCAAGCGCTGAAGAATTGATGCTTTTGAACTGTGGTGTTGGAGAAGACTCTTGAGAGTCCCTTGGACTGCAAGGAGATCCAACCAGTCCATCCTAAAGGAGATGAGTCCTGGGTATTCATTGGAAGGACTGATGCTTGAGGCTGAAACTCCAATACTTTGGCCACCTCATGCGAAGAGCTGACTCATTGGAAAAGACCCTGATGCTAGGAGGGATTGGGGGCAGGAGGAGAAGGTGATGACAGAGGATGAAATGGCTGGATGGCATCACCGACTCGATGGACATGAGTTTGAGTGAACTCTGGGAGTCGGTGATGGACAGGGAGGCCTGGCGTGCTACGATTCATGGGGTCACAAAGAGTCAGACACGACTGAGCGACTGAACTGAACTGAACTGAACTCTTGGCTACCACTGAAAACAGTCCATAGAATTCTGTGGAATTGAAATGAAAACGTCCATGTTTGCATAATGCCAGCAAAGGTTTAGTGTTTGATTTTCACAAGAGTATCAGAACTTACTCTTTGGGATACTTTTCAGAACCACAGATACCAATGACCTAGAGGCTGGATGTTTCCCCAGTGCCTGACCTCCCCCTCCTTATCTGACATTTTCCTTGGCTTTCACCTTCACCTCTGCCTCCAGCCAGCACTGAGCCCACTCTTCGCTAGGAGTGTAAATCATCCCCTACTTTTGATTACAGCTCAGGTAGACACCAACAGCTTGATGTGGAATTGTAGTTTTTTACAAAACCCCAATAGGCCCAATGTTGGGGACAGGGAGAAACACAGACACAGCAATGTCAATTGAAAACCAGCCGGGTGGCAAGCGCAGTGCAGTGTAGTGGGAATGGAGCTGCCTTCGGCCTTTTGGATGATTGGGGACACAGTAGAGATATTGTGAAATTACCTCTTTATTGGTTCTTGAGCCTTCTGCCATAAATGACTCTTCTGGAAGGAAGAGAAGAGAATCCCGGAATTCAGCTTGTATTTAAGACATGCACTTGACAGTTGTACCTTCAGTCTGTAATTTAGCAGAATGGGACCTGAGGGCATCTTCCATTGGGCTAATTTCCCATCTAAGCATCGTTATGTTAACCAGGGCTTCTGTGCTCTTGCTTATCTTTACTCTCATTTATTGCATTATAAGTAATGTTGGTGAACCGATCCAGTGGATCTTGCTAAATCTTGATCTGTTTCACCCCCTCAGTTCTTTGGGGAATGGAATATTGGGGAAAATCTTATCACATTTCTGAACCAACAGTTGAAATAGCATAAAAAAGGACTAATGAAGGTCCTTGGTCTCAACTTGACTTCCGCAAACCAATAAGATCTGTTTACACTCAAGGCAAATGAGTTGTTTGGGTGAAAAGCTCTCTGTAGACTTTTTTTCCTTCAGTATATTACCCAGCATAGTCAGGTCTGGTCTAGAATTGACTCCTGTGTTTCACCAAATTCACTTGCTGCTTTTCCTCTTGCTGTGATTTAAGACAGACTCTTCTGTCTTCTCTGGTGAGAGACGATAACTTGGTGACTCCTTTGTAATAACCCATCATAGACTTGAGGTAGGCAGTTATTAAGTTGCCCCTTGCTGCTGCGGCTAAGTCGCTTCAGTTGTGTCCGACTCTGTGTGACCCCATAGACAGCAGCCCACCAGGCTCCCCCGTCCCTGGGACTCTCCAGGCAAGAACACTGGAGTGGGTTGCCATTTCCTTCTCCAGTGCATGAAAGTGAAAAGTGAAAGTGAAGTCACTCAGTCGTGTCCGACTCCCAGCGACCCCATGGACTTCAGCCCACCAGGCTCCTCCGTCCATGGAATTTTCCAGGCAAGAGTACTGGAGTGGGGTGCCATAGCCTTCTCTTTTTCAGGCTAAGTCATCATAACCCTTTTAACCTTTACTTGGAGCTTCCATTTTCCATCGTCTTGATTATTCTATTTGCCTCTCTCTGGATTTTTCCCAAACTTTTATAGTTTTCTGAAAACATGCCATCATAAAGGAGATCCTTGATATCTTGCTCCCAGTTTCTGCTGCTGTTTTGATGCATCCAGTAGACTTTTTCTTTTAATTTACATTTTTTAGTGGGGGAGTGTGACCTGTGGACAGACAGAGTAATTCAGAGATCTGATGACTTTTTCAATCCTATGTTTATCTGTATTTTAATTTGGGAATCCTTTTTATATTTGACTACCTTGTTTATTTTTAAATTATTTTTTATTGAGATGTAATTGATATAACATTAAATTAGTTTCAGTTGTATAACAATGATTTGACAAATGTGTATATTGGCAAAATGATCATCACAGTAAGTCTAATTAACATCCATCGCCTCACATAGTTACAGGTTTTTTATTAGTGATTAGTACTTTTAAAATTAATTTTTATTGGGGTCTAAGTGATTAACAGTATTGTGTTAGTTTCAAAGTGTATAGCAAAGTGAATCAGTTATAGGTATACATATACACACTTTTTTTTTTTTGTAAAGATTCATTTCCCATACAGAGTATTGAGTGGAGTTCTCTGTGTTATACAATAGGTGATGAGTACTTTTAAGATCTGCTCTCTTAGCAACTTTCATTAAGTCACCATGCTGTATGTTACATCCCCAGGACTTACTTACTTTAAAATTCGAAGTTTGTATCTTTTGACCTCCTTCACCCATTTTGCCCAGCACAAGCCCCATCTCTGGTAACAATTGATCTTGTGTCTTTTAGTTAATTTTCCCTTAGACTGAGTATATGGTATTATTACTTTATTTATTTATTTTGTGGCTGTGTTGAGTCTTAGTTGCGGCACACGGGGCCTTTTGTTGCGCTGCATGGACTCTGGTCGTGATGCACAGGCTCAGCAGCACCACGGCATGTGGGATCTAATTCCCTGATAAGGAACTGCAAGCCAGAATCTTAACCACTGGGTCGAGAGGGAAACCCTATATGGTATTATTTTATAGAAAGACTGGTTCTCCATTGCCTCTACTGTACGTGGACAGCTGTGGTTCAGAGTGGAAGGGGCAGTGGAAGGGGCACGTGTGTTGATTACTGAGCTCACGTAGGCCCCAGGGTCTCTGCTCAGTGTCTAAGCTGTTCACTCGTGAGTTAACGTGAATGAATCAGAAGAAAGAGCCCAGGAGACCCCCTGACTTTACCTGAACTTGTCTTTTTCTTCTGTTCTCTATCAGTCACTTTTATATCTGCGTGTAGCAAGGTCAGGATCTCCAGTCACTGCTATTATTCATTTCTCTACTATCTGATTCTCTGTTTCCTACCTTAGAACAGAAGCTTTGTGAAGACAGGAAGCTTGTCTGTCTTCCTAACTCATGTTTGCATCACTAGTGTGTAGCTAGCTATCTCTTGATGGAAGGCAGGAATGAAGGAACAACTTGGTACCAGAAAATTTCCATTTTTGTCTTCATAATGCTCCTTGTTCACTGTAACACTGGATAATACACTTAATATTGCTGGTATTTGTTTCCTCTTCTTTTGAAAGAATAGCTCAAAAGATACGTTGAAAACATCTGTAAGTCTCAACTTTGCCCCTAAACTAGGAGATTTCAGATTCACTGAACTGACTTACCTTACGAGGTATAGGTGAGTGGGTAATTTATCTATTTATAGTTAAGAAACATGTGTTTCAGGGGTAAATTTTTTCATGCTGCCTTCCTTATCTTTTCAATATTTTGATATTATTTTGTTCCTGGGCCCAGAGAACTGTGTTTGTCTTTTTTTTTTTTTAAGGTACTGAGAATTTGGAGGCATTAAGAATTCTTAAGTCCTTTCTGTGTTAGATAGACTAGTTTCGATCTCCATGTTGTCAGCAACCTTTTTGGCTTCTATTCCAACACTCCGGGGCTCCCCTGGTGGTTCAGAGGGTAAAGCGTCTGCCTGCAATGCGGGAGACCAGGGTTCGATCCTCTGGTCAAGAAGATCCCCTGGAGAAGGAAATGGCAACCCACTCCAGTACTCTTGCCTGGAAAATGCCATGGACGGAGGAGCCTGGTAGTCTGTGGTCAATGGGATGGCAAAGAGTTGTACACGACTGAGCAACTTTACTTTTCTCCAACACTCTAAAACTACTTTGAAAATCTCTACCTATTTAGTTAATTTTCTAACATTGTTCTGAATGGTCTGCAACCAGAGTCAGGTCCAGGCCTAAACCAGTTGACCTCATTAACAAAAGATGGCATCGTCCAGTATCCTCACGATCCCCTGGCGTAATCCTCAAGAGCTGCATACAAGGTGCATACTCAGCCACAAGTCTGTGCTCTTCTAGTCCCACTCAAACCAGTCTTCTTTCTAGGCCTTGCAGCTGGCTTTTCCCCAGTCAGCTCTTGGTCAAGATAGCCACCATGTGCCCCTGCTTGTCCAAACCTCTCCCTGGCCAGTTTGGCTGCCGACACCAGTCTTTGCCCTGATATGCTGATGTGAGGAGCCCCACCCTCCTTCCTGTGCTTCCTGACCTCCTTGCTGGACAGAGAAACGTATCAGCATCACGCAGACTCTGCCTCCCTCTTGGAGCATTTCATAAATTCTAGATGTTAAACTAGCCTGTAGGCTCTAAAATCTGATTTCTTTGAATGGTATTAAATTACCAGTTATGCTCTGGCCTCTGCTCATGACAGGAGAGCTTCTCCTGCATTTTCCCTTCCGCCAGCACGAGACCAAATTCCCAGCAGCTCCTCGAACGTTCTGTGCCTTTGCACACACTAGCCTCCTTCCCTGAAATCTTCTTGAATCTGCCCTCTTCCCTTGCTCTTTTTTTCCCCAGACTCATTGGCTTCTTTTGCTCCTACTCAGCACACCCCTTCCCAGAGGCACCAACCCTACTGGATGGTGGTAGATGAGGGGCTTGTCTACCATAAGGCCATTGAAGCTGCAGACGTATCTTTCCCTTTCTGTGCCCAGTGCTGAGGACTCTTAGGCCGCACTGAGTGAATGAAGGAAGAACGGAATGGGGAAGGACACCCGCTGTGACATCCGTAGCCTTGAGAATAGATCCCATTATCCATTCAGCTTCCTCTTGAAAAATTCTTTTTTTTTTTTTCCTGGAGCTGCTTCCCTTTTTCCTTGGGATGATTTGCTATTAAAGACCACTCAGCGTCGTTCAGCAGTCCTCCCAATTCTTCTCGCAGTGAAATGCTCATCTGTAGCCTGTGTGTCCCCTGCCGGAGAGATTGCTATCAG
Source organism: Bison bison bison (assembly GCF_000754665.1). NCBI lineage: Eukaryota > Metazoa > Chordata > Mammalia > Artiodactyla > Bovidae > Bison > Bison bison. Next base: position 2,182,662 of record NW_011495035.1, on the reverse strand, counting down.
CCAGTGAATCAGCGAGCACTTGCCGGCCGAGCCGAGGCTCACCAAAGCAACTCAGGGCCAAGCTATTTATTTATTTATTTTTAGCAAATAAGGGACTGTTTTCGTAAATCACCCATTTGCTTTATAGTTACCAGCTCGGTGGGGCTGTTTCCTCTGTTTCACTTCTGTTTCACATGTGCATTTCCCTGACATCAGGTAAGGATGTGTGCTCAGAAGTTTCTTTTCTAGAGGTGAAAATACCAAGTCTTTGTGGCTCAGAGTATGGTTCTTAGATTGCAGCTGAGAAATGAGGCAATGCCTTGAGTTCTCTCTCACAGGTCTGCCAGGCGAGGGCTTAGGTGTGTCTGTCAAGCGGCATCAGCGATTTCGGCCTGTGCTGTTTAGCCTGAACTGTCATTGCAAGGAGGTCCTCGTGCCGCGGGGTTCAGGATGGTGGGCCCGTGTGGCTGTGGAGTACGTGATATACAGCTGGTCTGAAGTGAGACGTGTTCTATGTGGACAACACACTCTAGATTTTAAAGGCTTAGTATTTTAAAAAGGGCAAAATATATCTTATTGAGAATTTCATGTTGATTTCATGTTCAAGTGATAGTATTTTAGAAATAAGGGTTAAATTGGTTTATTTAAATCCACCCGTTTCATTTATTTTTTTCAGCTTGCCTACCAGAAAATTTAAAATGACATATGTGGCTCGCATTCTGTTTTCTCTTGCATAGCTCTCTACTAGAGGTTTCAGCATAAGGTTGCATCTCAAACTGGACTCAAGCACTTCTTTAGTGTATCTGGATTCTCCAGGTGTCTTTCCTTGTTGCCTGGAGGGTTACCTTCAGAATATGTGTCCTTCATAGGCTCCTCTGTCCCTGGGATTCTCCAGGCAAGAACACTGGAGTGGGTTGCCATTTCCTTCTCCAATGCATGAAAGTGAAAAGTGAAAGTGAAGTCGCTCAGTAAGTGTCCGACTCTTCGTGACCCCATGGACTGCAGTCTAGCAGGCTCCTCCGTCCATGGGATTTTCCAGGCAAGAGTACTGGAGTGGGTTGCCATTGGGCTGCCGTCTATGGGGTCACACAGAGTCAGACACGACTGAAGCGACTTAGCAGCAGCAGCAGCAGCAGCAGTCCTTCATAGGATTGATGCATATGTATGGCTGAGTCCCTTGGTTTTTCACCTGAAACTACCACAGCATTGTTAGTCGGCTCTGCTGCTGCTACTGCTGCTAAGGCACTTCAGTCATGTCTGACTCTGTGCGACCCCACAGATGGCAGCCCACCAGGCTCCCCCGTCCCTGGGATTCTCCAGGCAAGAATACTGGAGTGGGTTGCCATTTCCTTCTCCAATGCATAAAAGTGAAAAGTCAAAGTGAAGTCGCTTAGTCTTGTCCGACTCTTAGCAACCTCATGGACTGTAGCCTACCAGGCTCCTCTGCCCATGGGATTTTCCAGGCAAGAGTACTGGAGTGGGGTGCCATTGCCTTCTCCAGTTAATCGGCTCTACCCCAATACAAAATTAAAAATTTAAAGTTTGGGGGGTGGGGGGGGGATGGATGTCCGATAAAGGAATGGACTTTGGATTAACAAAAACCTGAGTCTCAGTCCCAACTCTCTCTCTGTAGCCTGTACACCAGCTTCTGAAACCTCTGAATCTCAGGTGGGTCAGCTGTATATATGGAAGAAAGACCTTCTGAATTCACTGTGGTTAGACTTGGGGTAATACAGTAATTTTCTAGTAATATAGGGGAATTTTGTGACAATAATTGAATAATTGTATTTTTCCAAGGTAACAAAAATCAGAGACTCTGTTTTGAAATTTTATTGCCAAAAAAAAAAAGAAAACCCACCCCTTGGAGTCATTTTTGGTTCATCTGCCAGTTCTTAGAAATGAGACCGTGATAGCTGATGTTCCCTGAGAGCTACATGCCCGCCAGTGTGCTTTCCAGAAATTGTCTTACCTGATCCTCAAAACAACCCTGAGGGGAAGTCCTTTTATTGTCTCCGTGTAATAGATGCCACATTCAGGCATGCTGCGGCGGTGTGACTTGCCTAAGGTCGCACAGCTAGTACGTGGTCAACTGACCATTGAGCCTAGGAGGTCTGACTTCAGAGACACACTCCTTGTTTCTACCCGGGATTGTCCACCAGTGAATAGAGGACAGCACAAAAGAACCATGAGCCAACAAATGCTCACGGGAAACATGCTTCCCGTGGACACCTACTCTCATGATGTTAGGGGAGACTCCTAAAATATCTGCCTTAGTGAATTTTCCCTGGTTTGTACAGCAAGCTGAAATATATCCAGGGTTTAGAGCTTCCCTCAGAGAATATTTGGATTCCCAGGCCCATTGCAGTCTGAATAGGGCTGAAGCAGTTCCGAGATAGAATTATATGAGGGAAAAACAGATTGCCTGGTATCTAGGCCATGATGCACTTTTTGTTCTTAAGGGCCTTGCCTCAAATGTATGCAGTCGTTGCAGTCCCTAGTATGCTCTGTTCACATGTATACAGTAGGGACTCCATAAATGCTGTTTATTGCAGGGCTTCTGAAAACACACCTTTAGAAAGCAAAGCATCCAATATGTGAAAATGACCATCACTCATTCTGTTCAGTTGTCTGACCTGTGATGTGGATGTGGCCCCTCATCGTGTATGATTATCTCATACAAGTTGCCTTTCACTGGAGCTAAGCTCTGAGTGGTTTTACTTCCATGATGCTGGCATTCTCCTCATTACTTGAATGTGACCATCTACTCCGCAGAGACACAACCTAGCCATTTCATGATGTGTATCTTTCTTTGTCATCCTGTGTTTAACCAAGAGCATTAGCAGACACTGATGCAGTATTTTCTTTTCAAGTAGGATCCTAGTTCTGAGGTGGACTAGAGACGGTGGGGTGGGTGGTTTCTGTTTGCAGTTCCAAGCCTCCATATCATTTGGAAAGGTGAGATACATGTCTGTGTTTGATGCCAGGGCTTAGACTCCTTGGCAGGAAATACCTGCAGACTTAAAAAGTCCCTGGAGAGTATTTAATTCAAGGCAAAAGTTTGGATTGTTGAGAGCTAAAATGAAACTTTGCAGCCACAACCTTTACTAACTTAGCTACTTCTCCCCATCCTACCAGCATATTCGCTGGTCTGAGCACTTGTCTGGAGAGGCTGGAGGAGCGGGTGAGTTGGGATACACAGATGCGTTATGGGAGGCACCTTCAGCACATGCATTGCAATTGCCAGGCAGACCTCTGTGCCTTTAACTGGTTGTTAAACAGAAAGCAGGATGTGCTTATCTGACTAGCAACTCCATTGGTAAACACTCCGTCCCAAAGTTCAGCATTCTGATTTTAGGTGGGCCAGCGTGGGGCTGGAGAGGTGGTTACCAGGGAACGCCCGCTCCGGGCAGGTGGAGAAGGGCGAGGGAGGGAAAGTTAGCTGCAGACTTGCTGAGTTGTTAGACAAAGCCTGTAAATACGTCAGCACGGGAGGGGGGCTTAGAGCCTTTCCATTGCACCCTTCTTCTTGTGCACGTGGGTAAACTGAGGCCCAGTGAACAGGACTCTGTGTTTGAATACTCACCAAAGCTAACATGTGTTGTTATCAATAACACGCCCGGCACTAGGCGGAATACTTCCTGTGTGTTCTCTCACTGAATGTCTTGACAGTTCTGTGCAGTTGATACTAATGTCCTACCCATTTTTCAGATGGGGAAACAGTGTCAGAGAATAAAATTGCTTCTTCAGGGCCAGAGAACACAGAAGTTTTGGAGCTTGGGTGTAGGAGCAGGTAGAGCCACTGCTGTTTCCCCCTCGTGCCCGGGACTGCCTCAGCAAGGTGGGCCCAGGCATTGCTTAGCCTGACTCTCATGGAGCCCCATCGACTGTGGCAGATGCAGTGTGTGTGTAGGTGTGTATTAGTTTTTTATTGCGATGTTACTAAATACTGTGGATGGAGTAGCTTAAAACAGCATGTATTTATTATCTCACAGTTTCCAAGGAGTCCAGACCTGGTTTAACTGGGTCCTGTTGTTAGCGTCTCACATGTCTGTGATAAAGGTGTCAGCGGGGCCTCTTGTAAGAGGTGGTGTCCTCTTGTAAGATGGCTTGTTCAGAATTCAGAGAACTCAATTCATTACAGTCTTAGAACCAAGGCCCTGAGTTTCTAAAGGCCACCCTCTGTTCCCTGCCTTGTGGCCTCCCCTCAGCAAGGCAGCTTGCTTTTTCCAGGGCAGCAGAAGACTCTCTCTGTCCTCAGGTAGAGCCTCAGCTCTTCTTTTTAATGAGTTCACCTGAATAGGTCAGGCCCACCAAAGATACTCTTGATTATGTCAGTGCTAACTGATAAGGGACTTCTGTTACCTTTGCACAACCCTTTGCCCTACAGCCTGTTCAGTTCAGTTCAGTTCAGTTCAGTCGCTCAGTCATGTCTGACTCTTTGCGACCCCTTGAATTGCAGCACGCCAGGCCTCCCTGTCCATCACCAACTCCTGGAGTTCACGCAAACTCACGTCCATTGAGTCAGTGATGCCATCCAGACATCTCATTCTCTGTCATCCCCTTCCCCTCCTGCCCCCAATCCCTCCCAGCATCAGAGTCTTTTCCAATGAGTCAACTCTTCGCACAAGGTGGCCAAAGTATTGGAGCTTCAGCTTTAGCATCAGTCCTTCCAAAGAACACCCAGGACTGATCTCCTTTAGAATGGACTGGTTGGATCTCCTTGCAGTCCAAGGGACTCTCAAGAGTCTTCTCCAGCACCACAGTTCAAAAGCATCAATTCTTTGGCACTCAGCTTTCTTCCCAGTCCAACCCTCACATCCATACATGACCACTGGAAAACCATAGCCTTGACTAGACGGACCTTTGTTGGCAAAGTTAATGTCTCTGCTTTTGAATATGCTATCTAGGTTGGTCATAACTTTCCTTCCAAGGAGTAAGCGTCTTTTAATTTCATGGCTGCAATCACCATCTGCAGTGATTTTGGAGCCCCAAAAAATAAAGTCTGACACTGTTTCCCCATCTATTTCCCATGAAGTGATGGAACCAGATGCTATGATCTTAGTTTTCTGAATGTTGAGCTTTAAGGAAATAGAGGAAAACAACAGAATGGGAAAAACTAGAAATAAGAAAATTAGAGATACCAAGGGAACATTTCATGCAAAGATGGGCTCGATAAAGGACAGAAATGGTAGGGACCTAACAGAAGCAGAAGATATTAAGAAGAGGTGGCAAGAATACACAGAAGAACTGTACAAAGAAGATCTTCACGACCAAGATAATCACAATGGTGTAATCACTCACCTAGAGCCAGACATCCTGGAATGTGAAGTCAAGTGGGCCTTAGAAAGCATCACTACGAACAAAGCTAGTGAAGGTGATGGAATTCCAGTTGAGCTATTTCGAATCCTGAAAGACAATGCTGTGAAAGTGCTGCACTCAATATGCCAGCAAATTTGGAAAACTGAGCAGTGGCCACAGGACTGGAAAAGGTCAGTTTTCATTCCAATCCCAAAGAAAGGCAATGCCAAAGAATGCTCAAACTACTGCACACTTGCACTCATCTCACACGCTAGTAAAATAATGCTCAAAATTCTCCAAGCCAGGCTTCAGCAGTACGTGAACTGTGAACTTCCAGATGTTCAAGCTGGTTTTAGAAAAGGCAGAGGAAACAGAGATCAAATTGCCAGCGTCCCCTGGATCATCGAAAAAGCAAGAGAGTTCCAGAAAAACATCTATTTCTGCTTTATTCACTATGCCAAAGCCTTTGACTGTGTGGATCACAATAAACTGTGGAAAATTCTAAAAGAGATGGGAATACCAGACCACCTGACTGCCTCTTGAGAAACCTATATGCAGGTCAGGAAGCAACAGTTAGAACTGGACATGGAACAACAGACTGGTTCCAAATAGGAAAAGAGTACGTCAAGGCTGTATATTGTCACCCTGCTTATTTAACTTCTATGTAGAGTACATCATGAGAAACGCTGGGCTGGAGGAAGCACAAGCTGGAATCAAGATTGCCAGGAGAAATATCAGTAACCTCAGATATGCAGATGACGCCACCCTTATGACAGAAAGTGAAGAGGAACTAAAAAGCCTCTTGATGAAAGTGAAAGAGGAGAGTAAAGAAGTTGGCTTAAAGCTCAATAGCCTAATCAAGGGAATGCTAATTTATCATATCCACAGGTCCTCCCCATACCCACTGGAAGGCCATAGTAACAAGGAGACATCTTAGTATTCTGTCACCACAGACACTAACACAGATGCTTGTCATTAAGCTTCATGGAGGGAAAGACAGGAGGAGGCAGGAGTGACTGAACTCTGGGATTGCTATGGTGCAGGGGAGTGTGTGTAGAACAGGAGACAGCAGAGAAGCAGTATTTAGGAACTCATGGGCATGGCAGCCCTGCAGTCGGAGGCTGCCTCTGCTGTTTCCTAGGCATGAGGTTGTAAAAAGGTTATTTGGTATCTCTGTGCCTGAGTTTGTCTGTAAACTGCAGGTGATGATACTTCCTAGCATTTTGTGATGGCACATGAAATAATCAGCTTGCAGTAGAGCATGGCACGTAGTGAGTACTTGTCAAAGGTGTTAGTGGGTTTGGTGTCTCCTATTTGAAGATTACAAGGACATAGAGACAGAAAGGGGGAGTTATTTTTTTTCTGTGGGGTTGCTGGAATCATGGGCCTTCGAGGTGGCATTTGTGAGTTCATACTTTGTGTGTGACATGTGGATCTGAGTTGAGGAATTGAGTTATGGTTTGTTGGGAGGCCCACTGCTCACCTGTGGAAAGAGAGTCAGGGTGATGTAGTGGAAATAAGAATATCCTTAGAAGTTCTGGGACCAGTTTTGCCAATAATTCTCTTCTTGGGCTACCACCCGCTTCTTTGGACCTCAAGTTCCTTGTCTGTAACAAAGGTCCTTGGGAGAAGGTAGGTTCTGGGATTGGCAGGCTCTCTAAGGTGCCTGCTAGGTTTAAATATCATAGTTCTGTTGGCTGGTTCTCTGTACAGGGATGACCCCAAAGTAAATAAGGCTATTTCTTTAGCTCTGTCCAAAAAATAAGACTGTGTAGGCATGCCACCCCTACTGGAGATGTACTAATGGGAATTTAGCTGGGCTGCTGGACTTTCCACCTGTGTCTTTCTCCCGAGTGCATTGGTGGCTGTGCCCACTTCCCTTAAAATTGTCCTTTGTGGTTACTTTTATAGGCTGCTTAATGTAAAGTGAAAGAAGACAAACTTTAGTGACCTTCTAGGTCTTTGGGTAAGTGGACAGCGATGAGCAGAATTCAGAAACTCCTTGGCCTGTTTCCTGTACACACAGTCTTTCCTCCACCAACCTTGTTCCCATATTGAACTAAGTAACCTGCCTATGATATTCTCAATCCTGATGCATGTACTAGTCATCGTCATTTTAATTTCTGTTGGTTGGAGTGAGGGTCTTGACAAAAGAAAATCAGTAAAATACAGCATTGCAATATCTACTCATAGCATGTATTTTTCAGGGGCTTAGATATATGAATTAATCCCACAAACAAAGTTGTGCCTTAAACAGTCGAACTCCCATTTGATAGTTGAGAAGACTGAGACTCAAATAAGTTCAATAACTTCTCCAGTGGTACAGAGTGACAGATGATCGAGCAGGGATTTGAACACACATGGATCTGCCAAAGTTTGTGCTTTTATCCAGCAAGGTGAACAGCTGGAACATTGTCAGTGGTTTTAAGCCCTGGAGCCTGCCCTTGACCCCCATCATGCCTGCCTCATCTCTCCTCAGTATAGCACACAGTTCAGAATCCAGGAGAACTTCCAAAAAGCTGAGATTGGAAAGATGGAAGCAATGTAACTAGCTTCAAAAGACTGTATCTCAGGAAATACAAAAGGAGAAACAAGGATCTCTGTTGGTGTCAGCCACACCACCATGCTGGGTTCTCAAGGTTGAGCTAAAGGAAAACTCTGTTACAAATGATACATCTGATCTGCTTGTGGTAAAGACTCATAACTAGAAAATAAGCATGTGACAGTTCTTTGTTTGAGTGTAAACCTAACTCATTAATTTAAATTACGGTGCTTTTGGAACAAAGAGGGGAAACTATAATAATAATAGCAAGTAATGGTCCCTTTAGAAAATGTAACAAGACATTAGAAATTTTGTGCTTTGGGAAGTTGGAGGATGTACTTATAGTTAAGGATTAATTTTCACTTAGAGAGATCAAAAAGGTCTCGATGACTAAGATATGTATCGAGTTTCAGGTTGGTTGTATTTTTTTTTCCTCTTGCCAGACTGTCTGAAACTTATCTCAAGTATCATGGTAAAAAGAGAAGTGGCGGGTAGACACAAAAATGTAATAGATATATTTTGGGGATAGAATATGAACTGCTTTTCTAAATGCATATCAAAAGGAGAATTTATTCCAGTTGAGTAGGTTTAATGATATAATTTTACCACATTAAATCATAATTGCTCTTTAAAAGAAAATAGAAATGCATGTGTTGCCACTGACTGCCTGGCTGTCCCCTTCCATCCCAAAGCATCCTCCGCAGTACCTGTTGATGTCACCTTGGCTGACACCACAGCCTGTCTGTGGCTTTCCTTTGAAAATTTGGGGGAGGGGAAGGAAGGAACAATAGTCTGAGAAATAAGAGTCTGCATCAAATATTTGCCATGGTTTTGCCAAAATCATTTCCTGGTTTTAAGCTGGCAAGCTGAGGCTTAGATACAAATAGATGGCACCTCTGACTATCTGGAACTTCATTTCTTAAAGTTAGATCATGTATCAAGATGATTGGGATACCTGAATTAGTTAGGGACTATGTAATTTCCAGTGTTATGGATGTTGATAATCATTTAAGTAAATAGTCATGATTGCTTTTGTGGCTAAGTGATTTCGAATCTCATTGTATTCCCTTCTCCCCACATGTGCGTGCACACACACACACACACACACACACACACACACAAGGAAGGAAAGAAATGATTGCATATTTGGGTAAAAACAGAATGAGAATCCCAATCACACTTCTAGATTTAACAAAACCTGATTTTATATCATGAACTGAATTCATTGATTCAGTGGAGACATAGCTCATCTATGAATTTACCACCTAAACTTGAAAGTATGAACTTCCCTGTCTCTTTTTTAAAGTCACACTCTAAATAATGCTCAGCTTATCTGACTGATAAAAAGCATAATGTAGTTTTTAAAAACATTTTATTATCTTTTAAAAATATAATACTTGCTACCTAAAAGGAATATATCACATTTCATTGAATCTAAGACCTTTATGTTATATACTGGTAATAATATAAAAGTGAAGCAAAGTCAGTTAATCCACAGTCCTTTCTTACCTCATCTCTTTAAGAGGCATCCCAATATTGGTGATGTTAAAGGAAAAGAAAACCAGTACACCTTATAAGCTCTTAAATACTTTATTCAATGTGCTTGATAAGTTATAAAGCATAATATAGCAGACATTCCTGAATATCCTCACACCCAATCATTCAAGACCCGTAACTTGCATTTCTTACCACAGCTCATGCGCATAGGGGACCCTTCTCTTAAAATTTTGCGCTCGTTATTGCTTTGCTTTTCAAACATGCTTACGCTCTTTTTCCTGTTTACCTGTAAATACGTCAAGAGTAGAGGCCATCTCTGCTCTCGGCCACCGTTACCTTTAGTGTCTGACATAGAACCTGGCCCAGTGGATATTAACTCTCATTGACCAGGTGTGTGACTGTCGGAGGCATACCCACAGTGACTGTAGCTTACAAGGTATCGTTTAGACACCACTGCCTCTAGGAAATCTCTGACAGCCTAACTGTCTGTCTGGCTGGACACAAGCTTGCCTCCCTTTTGAACTGTCTCAGCAACTTTTCTTCATTACCAAAGCTGTACATATATTCCTTTCTCCTTTCAGTTCTAGCTCTTTCTCCATCCCTGCCTTCCTGCCAGGTTGGCTTAGGTGGAATTCCTATTGTTGTGGTTTGGTGCCTGACGTAATAATAAAAGGTAGCATAGATGAAATAATATCTGGCACTTTACATCTTTTCTCACCAAAATGACCTAAAAGAAGGTCAGCACTATGACTGTTCCCATTTCACAGATGAGGAAAATGAGACTTGTGAACATAAGCAATAAACATCTGTCAAATGAAGGAAGACAATGCTGTATCTACATTATTCTTCCTGAACATTCTTCATTTTTTCTCTAGGGCTCAAGCCTTTATGCCGATCCTTGGGCATATTATTCAGAAATAAATGGGAAAATTAAATGAAGTACATACAAGTTTTCTGAGTGTGGTTAGCAACTTTTTTATTGTTTGAGACATCTGTATTTTCTTTCATATTATTTACCTAATTTTCTATTGGACTTGACTTATTCCCTTATTGATTTATAGAGATTCTTATGTACCATAATATTTAGACCTTTTTTCGTAAGTTAACTATGATATGCACTATTTACCCAATGTTTCTGTGATACAATTTGGAATGCTGTTTTAGCCATATTCAATTTTAATATACTTTTATTTTTTAGTGGTTTAGTTACAAATTCTGAGCTTTTTGTTATTATGCTCAGAAATGCATTCCTGCCTCTGAGGTGACAAGAAAATTTCCAATTTTAAAAAATATTAAATAATAAATTCAGGTATCAATTTTTAAAAATATCTATTGTCTGTATACACCACAAAGTTGTCAGGAATCTGAAGGTGGCATCTAAAATTGTCTTTTAATATACTTTGCCTTTCACATGTACAAGGATATTTCAAAATAAAAAATACATAAAATGAAAAATAAATTCATACATGACTAGGATCATAAAAGACACTCCCTACCTTGGTGCACAATCACTTATTCATTCAGTTATTGACTCATCCTGTTTATTTAGCCCCTGTGGTATACAGAGATGATTTAGACTAGAAAATACTCCTGTTAAATGCAGTGGGGATTCCAGCAGTGTGAACTGATGCATCTTTTCAAAGGATCCCTCAGGCTGCAGTACAGAGGAGAGATTTTTAGGGGGCAAAGAGGGAAGTAAGGAGAGACAGGCAGGGCAGTGATACCCACCTGTAGCAAACCCAGAATTTGGTCAGAAGAAGCAAGATTTAAAGCTGACTTCTGCGAATTAGGGCCAGAGCACCATTGCTGTTGCAGAGATTCTGGCCAATTCAGGCGCCCAAATGAAATACTACTTTGAACCTGGAGCAGAGTGGGACTTTGTGTGCGGGACCATTCACAGCAAAGCTGGACAGGTGGCAGCCCTGCTCGCTTGGCGCCAGCAAGTGGAGCGGGCTCATGGGTGATGGATGGCTTTACATTGTTCTGAACACAGCGCAGAGTGGGGGCGGTGGGGGGATGACCCCTGGGGAGCTCAGAGAAGTCTCTGGGCTTTTCTTACACATTGTCTTCCCCTTAGTATCCAGCCAAGGTATTAACTCTGTGTTCCAGCCACGTTTCCACCTACAAATCTCACTATTGCTCCATATACTCTTGTCCATGGTCCTGGTATTTATATTTTTGCACATTTTAACCTGAAAGTCTGTGCACTTTTGGTGAAAATGAGACAATTAAAATAGCTTGCAAAGCATAGTGAGGGTTTTTTCTTTTTAAAGGTAGAAAGAATCTGACGACATGCAATTTATTACTATGCTCCTCCCTTTCTTGAAGGTCCATGGACATTTTCTGCTCAATCAGTGTTTTATTTTTTTGCACCTCATTTTATAACTGATTCTTCCCCTTGACTTCCCAGTCTCGGGAGACAACAGTATTTCTCTTAAAAACCGAGAGGGCGAATGGGTCCTATGTGTGTGTTGGTTTGCCAAGACAATTCTCATGAAAAGGACTAGGACTGCTAAGCCATTTTTTAATATAAGGAGGTCTGTGTTTGGGCATTGAAATTAATTTCCCTTATCTCACCATACAAATAGCCACCCTGGCTTTTTTGATTTATTATCTAGGATGGTTCAGCAGCACTAAAATCAGAGGACGGGAAGACATCACCTTTACGTGGCATCATTAGTCACAGTATTCAAAGCATCACCCTGAGTGGGGTGCTTTGCACGGGCTCCTGCCATGCCATGGGAATACCCCGTTTTTGTCCTGTGTGCCAGAGACTTTGGGCCCGGTCATGAATTCCAGGCTACATTTTTTTAATTCTTAATAAGTTACCCCCACCCTAAAATCCTTCTTGTCTTTCCTCTCTAACATACTGTAAAGGAGCTTTCGAGATTACACATATAATCCCTGACTAGAGACAAAGTACTGACTTGGAGGAAAAAAAAATACTATTTTTATTTACTTTTTAGATTTTTTTACATATTGGAATATAGTTGATTTGCAATGTTAGTTTCAGGTGTACAGCAAAGTGCAATTAAATTCTATGTATATCTTATTATGCATATATCTATATCTTTTTCAGATGCTTTTCCCATATAGATTATTACAGAGTACTGAGTACAGTTCCTGTGCTGTACAGTAGGTCCTTGTTGATTATCTACTTTATATATAGTAGTGTGTATAAGTTAATCCCAACATCTTAATTTATCCCTCCCTCTCACCTTTTCCCTTTGGTAGCCATATATTTGTTTTCTAAGTCTATTTTTCAAATAAGTTCATTTGTATTGTATTTTAGATTCCACATATAAGTGATATCATATGATACTTGTCTTTCTATGACTTCATTTGCTATGATAATCTCTAGGTTCATCTATGTTGCCACAAATGACACTGTTTCATCATTTTTCATGGCTGAGCAACATTCCATTGTATAAATGTACCACATCTTCTTTATCCATTCATTTGTTGGTGGACATTTAGGTTGCTTTCAAGTCTTGGCTGTTGTACATAGTGCTTCAGTGGACATTGGAGTGAGTAAAAGAAGCTTATCTCAAAAGATTGTATGCTTTATGATTCCATTTATATGACGTTCCTGAAAAGGCAGAACTACAGTGATGGGGAAATAGACGAGCGGTGACTGAGGGTTAGGGATGGTGGGAGGGTGTGAATATGAATGGAAGTACAAGGAAGTTTGGAGGGTAATGGAGCTATTCTGTATCCTGATCCTGGTAGAGTGTATGAATGTATACCTGTGTTAGAATTCATGGTGCTGTACACCTCCCACACCCCAGGAGTCAGTTTCACTATTTGGTAACTTAGAAACCTGAACCCCAGCTTCTGCATGCGACCTGCAAGTGGCAGCATCTGTCTCACTTCAGCTGCTTCTGGCATCCTGGCCCCTCCTGTCAGGTCCTGTTCACTCCAGGTCACTTGTGTCCTCTCTGCCCGGGAATCTCTCCCACCTCACCTGGGTGCTGGGCATCCTCTGCTGCTCCGGTGTGGGGATCCAGCACTTGCTCTGGATGAGTCTCGTCTGCACACCTGCCCCTGGCTCTTTGTAGGGGCTGCCCTACCCCCTCAGGGTGACTTCAGGAGAGTGATTTTATTGTTTACTCCCCAGCCCTCGTAGGAAGGTGACAAGTAAGGCAGTGAGGATGAGAGGGAAGTCAGTGCCCTGCACTCACCGGCGAAGATCAGCCTTTATTTTTGTTTTACTTGTGTATTTTTTCCTGGCTGCACTGGCCTCTGACCCCCTGGCTGAAATTCCTTACCTCCTTTTGCTCTTTCAGCAGGGGAATCCTCTTTTCTGGCTTTGCCCAAACTACTTGTTGAAAAGCAATAAATCATGGTTTTAAAGACCTTGATAGTCTCTTTTTTTTCCCTTTGAGCAAAATTATGTGGCAAAATCATGACTGCAGAGGGGTTTTCTCACTTTTTTCCTCAGCGATTAGATGGGTTTTATAGTGTACCATGAAAAGGCGTTAGTGGTAAAATCCTTATTATGGATATATTGTTGCATATTAGGTTGGCCAAAAAGTTCATTCAGGGTTTTCGATACCATCTTACAGAAAACCCAGAGTAAACTTTTTAGCCAACCCAGTATTTCCTGAGCCCCATCTTCCAAATTTTTCCAAATTCCCTTGGGGAAAGAACAGACTTTTGGGGGGGGAAGAAAAGTAGCTTCTATTCTGGAATCCATAGCAATAGTAATAATAATAACACAACAGTATTTCTATGGTGCTTACTGTAGGTGCCAGACACGTCCTAAGAAGCAGTTTATATATTATTTCACTTACTCCTCATGGCAGCCCTAGAAGGTAGTAGTGTCATAACTTCCCTTTCATATGCGTGAAAACCACAGCACAGCCCAGGCGGTTACATCAGGTTGGGGGGAAGCTGGAATTTGAACCCAGCCTCCACCTTCCAGATGACTGTGGAACAGATGGAAGAAGGAAGATGGGAGACCTGGTCTTCCTCCCCAGAACCCCAGGCTGACCTCTCTTTCCTTCTCTCCTGGAAGGTATCTCCACCCCTTTGCATGGTCTGAAAGATGCTCCAGAATGGTTTGGGATGCTCCTTTTCATCCAAAGATGATTCCATATTTGTCTCTTGATCAGTATTAACACAGGTCATTGGAATAATTGGAAAAGTGAGCTAAAAATCAAAAAGACTCATGAAAGCAGTACCAAACTCACATCATATCTTGAATTGTGCTTTTACAGCTTTCAAAGTCCTCAACTCTGTGTTCTTCAAAGACGCCCGTCATCATTACCCATTCTCATCATCTGTTTTTACAGGAGCAAAAGGTGAGGCCCACAGAGAAGTGAGTGGCTTGTTCTAGTTCACCACATTGGTCCTTTTAGGACTGGAAAGCAAGCTCAGTTTTTCCTTTCTTTTCCCCTTCTCCCATCCTCTCTTCCATTTAAGTTCTTATTCTTTGAATAAGAGAAACTGTTCCATTTACTTAAGATACAGGCAATGTAGTTTCATCTTTTTTTCTACATATAATGATTTTCTTTTGCTGTATAAACTCATTACCATGAACGTAGCAGCTTAAGACATCCATCTGTTGCTCTCAGTTTTGTAGACCACAGGTCCAGACATAGAGCTGCTGGCTTCTGTGCTCAGAACATTAGGAGGTTCAGTGTGTCAGAGGGGTTACCCAGACTGAGTTCTTGTCTGGAGGCTCTGGAAAATAATCTACTTCTTAGGTCTGTCAGGTTTTTGGTAAAATTCAGTTCATTGGGGTTGTAGGACTGAGATCCTCATTTCCTTGCTATCAGTCAGCCAGGGGCTACTCTTGACTTCTAAAGGCTACCCACAGTTCCATGTGATCGCCTCTGACAGCATTGGTACATCACATCTTTCTTGACTCTTAAATGTTGAACTTTCTCTGTTTCTGATCCCTAAACCCTAATATAAACTGCAAAATATGAAGTCCATATGATTCTTTCAGGTCTGCTCAAATTATCTCCCTCTCCTAAGGTCAGCTGATTTGGGGCTGTAATTACAGCTGCAAAACCCTTCAGATTAATACCTTGATAGTGTTTGCTTGAATATCTGAAACAAAGGGTAGGGATGTGGAAGTTCATCTTAGAATTCTGCCTATCACCAATACATTACAGCGTTAAAAAGAGGTAAAGACAGGAAGAAGGGCTAACTCTAATCTCTATTTTTCAGTAGTAATTACATAAATTACTTTTTGCCTTTTGCCAATCTGATGCATTTTGTATTTATTAGGCCATTTGATTAAAAGCATGTTCATAATCTGTGCAAGCTTTTTGTGTTAAAAGAATTGAAAAATAGATGAGGTAGGCATAATATTTTTGAACAACGCAATGAACTGTTACTATTTGACAAGTTTTTAGCATTGTTTTAGCATTTTTTAGCATTGTTTCAACCTGTTCTTTTTTTCTCAGCCTCTGTGGTCCACCTCCTTGACCTTTCTCCCTCCGCTCTTTGGCTGTCTTGTCTACTTGTCTACTTGCAGGTCTCACCTTAAATATCACCTCCTCATGGACACATTTCTTGATGGCCTTACCTAGTAGGTTAAGAATGACAAGTATGTGAAATTGTTTTATTCAGGCTTCCTTTGTAATGACTCTCTAATTACTTCCGGGTTTGTGGATTGCCAATATCTTATCTGTTTCTCATAGACTGTAAACCTTGCAAGGGGAACCTTCATAGGCCTCATGCCCAGACTGTGCTAGTTCAGAGGAAGCATCAAAAATGATGTGTAAATGAAAGGTTTTATAGAAAAGGTAACTGTAACATTGGTTTAGAAAAGTTGCTAGAGTAGTGAACCAAGTTAATCATGAGCTCACTGCTAAAGCATTTGTTGTTTGAAAAGCACCCAAATGACTGTCATAAAGATCTTGCAAGAGGGGAGATTCTGAAGAATGGTGGTGCCAAAGAGGAACAGTTTCCGTATTGTCCTTTGAAATAGGCAGCTCCACTGGACAGGAGGTGAGTGAGGTGTCTGCAGATCACAAACCACCTGATGTTTGGAGCACCAGTTCCTGCTAAGTTTTAATGCCTGAAGCCAGAGGCCTCTTTCCTCCCGGCTTACCTTTGAACAGCTCCCTTCTCTGATTGTCTCCTAAGCTTCACCTTCACCTCCAAGCAGTCCTCTACCCACTTGACCTTGGGCAAGTTAGCCTCCTTGAGCCCTATTTTCCTCCTCTGGAAAATGAGTACAATAATTTGCACCTTGAAAGGTCATTGGAAGGACAGAAGGGCAGTGAATGCAAACGCTTGACTCACATTGAGATTAATAAATGTTATTTCCATTATTAGACTCTGCATATCTGACATGGAATTGAAGTGCTCATCTTAACAACTGATTTTTTGGAAGTTGTTATAAAAGAAAGGGTTATAGTAGATTGTAGGGTCATTAGAGAAATAGTCTTCTTATTTGATTTTTATTATCATTTACTAGCTAAAGACTACCTAGATTGAAATCAATGTTTTTGTACAACAAAGGAAGCCTGAATAAAACAATTTCACATACTTGTCATTCTTAACCTACTAGGTAAGGCCATCAAGAAATTTGTCCATGAGGAGGTGATATTTAAGGTGAGACCTGCAAGTAGACAAGTAGACAAGACAGCCAAAGAGCGGAGGGAGAAAGGTCAAGGAGGTGGACCACAGAGGCTGAGAAAAAAA
>NW_011495035.1:2151564-2165584 GCF_000754665.1 Bison bison bison | reverse complement strand
ATACTTTTTTTTCCCCCTCTTGATGATTCAGAAGTCACTCCAGAGCCTTTGTAGTCCTGTGGGTTTTTATTATGAACTCCAGTTAGCATTTTATTATAGCCCTTTAGAAGTACTAGTCACTAGCAAGTTCTGAAAATCAACTTGTGTCTGTATGTTCACCTCTTGTCATTCCTTAATATATGATTAAAAAAAATATCATGTGTTGCACTAAACACAGACTGGCTTCCTCTGCCCAAGGCCTTCCCAGTTGCTCCTCTTTTTGGTGGAGAGGACTCTCCCACTCCAGCTTATTACTGGGCAGTGATAGAACTAGAGCAGTAGTATCCTTGGAGCCTAGGAAGTGCGGTTAGTGGGCCTTCAAAGAACTCATTTGCCATAAAGTACCAGAATCAGTCAAGCTCTTCTCACATTTCCGAGGAGACTATTTTAGGGAGCAACAAGAGCAGAATAGATCAATTTACATTTCTGCTTCTTCTACCACTGTAAAAGCACTTATTTGATGAATTCTCAGGGCCGGTTAGACAGTCTCAGCAAATACAGTGATGGGAGCATAGAGCCAGTGTCTGTTTTGTTTATTATGGGGATCGTTTCTACACTCAAAGCTGCATTCCTATCTTTTCATTTATTTTGCCTGCCTTTTAATTCCCTGAGTGTGATTTAGAGGAGTCCATGCGTCGTTTTGTCGCAGTGGCGTTGGAAGTGTGTATTTCTGATTTAATTCCTGCAGTGTGAACTCAGAACAGAGGGCCGGGAGACTCCTGTGCCCCAAATTAGCTGGGAGAACTTGGACAATCAGCTCAACATCTCTATGTAGGCCCCAATTTCCTCTCCTGTAAAATGGGACTGTTCACTTCTTATCAGGGGGTATAATATAATAAAAGGAAATGCCCTGCAGATGTGAAAAAAAAATTTAAACACCATGTACCTTTCATTTTTATTTTTAATCTGAAATTAACATGCAAAATCAGGATGCTGCCATTTTCAAAGTTGTTAGCCTGCATTCATCATATTTCTAGGTGAAGTATCTGAAAGTGATTATAGGTAATAAATATCTTTTTTAAAAAAACTTATTGCAGAGGCAGTTTTTCCACTGTTAATGAGGGTAATTTGACTTGGTTGAAGGATTGCAGTTCTTAAGAATTAATGCAGTAATCCAATTCAAAGATTTAAAGAGATCGAAGATTTTTCACAGGTCGCGTGCTAGTGAATGTGCTGCTCTCACATAGCAGCTAATGGACTTGAACGCCGGTCTGTCATTTACTGTTCCCTCCCCAGGAGCAGCTATGCCCTTGGTGGTGAGTCTACTCTCCAGCATTGCAGGTTATTTAGAAGTGTGGTGCATTTGTAACACTTCTGAGAGATAGTATCCTATTCCTCTCAGTCCCTAATTACTATAAAAACTGGGGTTATCTTTCTTAATTACACGTTTGAATCCTAATCTGCTAAGGTCTGAAGAATATCAGACTCAGAGGAGCTGCCTTCTCGCCTCTTTTTTTCAGAGAAAGGCCTTGTATTTTGTTTTGTGTTTTTCAGTGTATTCTTAAAAGCTAATTCCTGTATCATTTTATTTGTACCTATAGGTTAATTCATGTGAAGACAAAGGTTACCATGCATGGTATTCATAACTTTCCATTTTTGATAATGAGGTACTAAGAACAGCTAACAATATTTTGTAAAGCCTTATTTGTAAAGCATGGTAGAAATGCTCTTCTTTCCCAATTCCATTATGTTTCCTAAATTTGAAAAAATCCCATTTTGAAGCAATTAGAAGTCTGTTCTTCTCTTTCCACGTGTGTATGTACTCAGGAACCTTTGTTCCTTAATTAGGAAAAGAACTAGAGCTCATTAATTGTGGTTCCAAGTGATGTCTGCTCGATTGTTGGGGCACTGATACACTACAAAGAAAGATGTAGTCTAGATCTGAGAGGGTACCAGCATTTCTGAGAACCAGTAAAAGATAAATGGGCAGCAGAGGGTCCTTGTATGGTCGACCTCACATCCTGGCCTGTCCTTGAGGGCCTGGCTAGCTGCTCATCAGTTTTAAAGCCACAGAAATGTATGTACTCACAGAAGGGGGGAAAGGGAGAAGGTGCAACTTAGGTAGAAATATAGAACTTTGCCTCCGTTTAAAACCTATGATCTTTAAAAAAAAAAAAAGGAAAAAAGAAGTCAAGAATCTCTTTCCGATTTTTTGATACTTAGAGGACCTCCTCTAGATGCCTGTAGATGTTATTGAAAGTGAATGAATTGCTGGCAAACATGATAGAAGACAGATATCCTAATGTTTTCCAGGCTAATTTTCATTGCTGGCATGAGCACAGGAGGCATTGCAAGAGTTTTGAAAGCTAAAACTCCCAAACTGAATTGGCAAATCCTTAGGCCCGCATCTTTGTCATCAAAAGAGAGCCCTAATTTCCATGACAAGAACAGACACTTCCCCAGCCTCCAAAACAGTTAATGCATCTACATGTTCCCAGAAATATGAGTAGTACAAACGGTAGATGCTTCTCACTCGTCAAGATCTGGGTTCCAGAAACAGGGAGGTGAGCAACTTGAGTGGAAACTCTCTGACCACGTAGATGATGTTGTCCTGTGGGTTGGCTGGCCTGGCGAGGGAAGGCTGAAATGAAGGATGAGAAGAAGAAAGCCAAATGTCAGTTTGGAAACCATACAATGGAAATATGCACCTAATTTGAGGGACAGTTGCTTCTCTTCCAGAAGATTCTGTCCAATCAGATGGCTACCATCCCTGCCAGAGGATAAACTGCCTTTACCCTTTCATGTTGATGGAGACATTATTAGCAAAAGGGAACACTTCATAAAGGTGGCAGAGATCTGGCAAGTAAAGGCGTGATACCATTTCCCCTGTGCTGATAATGGTGTGGATCAGAAACAGTGAATGTGGAAACAGATATTTCCCTGAAATGTTCTACCATTTAAAGAGACATGTCCAGCTAGCAGACATGTCTCTCTATATTTTTACATAATATAATACATATTTTATATAATATAATTTATATATGTATATTTCTCCATCAGTAATCTTTTTTACTTTGTATTTCTCAGAGAAAGAAAAATCGATTTTAAAATGTAAAAACCTGTTCTTCAATTGACGATGCAAAAATCTCATTGCAGTATTTATTCCAAACCTGCTCTCATAATGTTCAGTCAAGGAGAAAACAGCAAAAAACAGTTGTTGATGGACTTAGCACAGAACTGGATTAAATAAGCATTAGTCTACTGAAGCTGATTACAGGAATATGAAAATGCAGTATCTTAATGGTACATATTTTTATGTGGCAGCTCAGTTGCCTTTCATTTTGCAGCTAATATGTCTATTCTTATGAGTCATTTACTTCTTTAATTACCTTTTGCAGGCAAGGCACCATGGTATATTAATGTGAATGATTTTTACTGCCAGTTTATCATACAATGCCCCAGAAGTTGAAAGGCGTAATTGACTTGGAAGAACAGCTCATGAAGGAAACAATATTTAGTTGACAGTTTTCCTTGTACTCTCTGTTGACGTTTATGAGTTTACACTATGCTAAAGGAGTAATAAACACAATTTTCTTTCAATAACAGGAAAGGGTAGCTTCTCAAATACATTTGTGGAAAAATACATTTGTTCATTTCTTGAATAATATGGAAATAACACATTTCCAGTGATAAGACCTCTCAGATTGCCAATTGAATTAAACCTTTGAAGGTGCATTTATAACCTGTCTCAGAGCATTAGGAGATATTAGGGTTCATGTGATTGAATCGATTTAATGAATATTTAAATTATAGACAGATTTGGATAAATCATATTTAAATCTGGGTGTTAGAGGAAGACTATTTGACATCATCCTCCCAATTTCTAGAGGGAAGTAAAGTGGGAAGGGAGCTGGGGAACTGTCTGGAGGAAGATTTTCTTTCGCCTAAAGCGAGGGGAAGTCTGACATTACATTTTAGGGGAAAGAAAAGGGGGCCCATCAGTACAACTCCTTATAAGGTCTGGGCTTTGAATGGTTAAACTCAAGACCTGGGTGGATTGCTGCTGTTCTGGGGTCTGGAATGGTGCCTTGAGTTGATGGGGACAGTGAGCAAGTGCTCTTGTTTTTGACCATCATTTCCAGTGTTCCCTGGGCCCTCCACTGGCTCGCTGGCTTTGGGTAGGCCCTGGTTTGGCACATCGGTTTCGAGGGAGTTAAACTTTTCACAGTTTTCTGGATTGTTTGCAGTTCAGTCCTGTGCAGCATAATGAAAGTTTTCTAGCCATCTGTTGTTAAGCTGGCGGAGAGCAAGGCCAGTATATCCAAACAAAGTTCTGGCCTGCTGTAAACGGAACCTGTCGGTTTAGCATAGCTTTCCTGACCCCTCCAGCGAACGGGGCAGCCCTTGGTACCAGGCACTCACTGCATGGAGCTTTCAAAAGGGAACTATTTTCGGGGTGGGGGGTGAGGGCCTGTTTACTTTTTCCCTCCATGTTCCTCTCACTGGCTTGGACTAGTTTATACTTAATCTTTAAATGGATAAATGGTTCCTTGTGCCCCCTCCTTTTTTGGAGAAGGAAGAATTTGGTCTTAATAGGAGAGTGTACCTTTTAGAACAAGGTGTGAGTGTCTACAGTGTGTGCGTCAGGCACCAGCAATTTAAAAGTGTTCTACCCAGTAGTTCTGTTTCACCATTTTGTCTTGCAGGATTTGGGGACAAATAGTCCAGGTGATACAAGCTCCTATATTTATTACTTAGCTTATATAACTAAAAGTGTTTCATAACTTTAAAAGGACTCCCACCCTCCCCTTTCTTGCGCATTTTGTATTTATTATTAGAAGTTTAGTACACGGCATAACTTAGAGAATAGCCATTTGAATGTGCTCCTAGCTCTGTGGGGTGTTCCCTATCCTCGGTTCTTATTTACAAGGTATATTATGTATGTATGGCTTTTAATTGCCCAGCTTAGCCTTAGAATCGTACCACTGTTTTGTGTTATTCTGTAACACGTTTAATTCTTACTTCCTGTTTCACAGTTTGCTTGGCTCTGTATGAAACATTCCTGCACATTCAGATCCTTGATGTACATATATGTCTGTCTCAACACCTGTCTAAACCTACCCCGAACTTCTGTGGGTTTCCTTTTGTTAATGACACCTCATAGGTGCTGTTGTATTTTTATCTTGGTCTTGCTGCAGTGTATTTCCTGTCCAGCATTGGTTACATTTGTGCTCTGTTAAGAGAGGGCTCTGGGGAGCCATTGTCAAACCTCTGTATCCATCTCAGTTGATTAAAATATCCAGGGAGAATGGCCACTGTCACTGAATAACTGTGTCAGCCACTCCCCTGGCTGCCTTAGCCCCTCCGGATGAGAAGCAGACCACAGCCCCACATAGTAGTTACAAAGAAAAAAGGTACCGAAAGGATGCACGTTTGTCTAAAGGACCAACAGGAGGGGGTTTGGAGTCAACTTTAACTGCGGTCCAGGAATGTACATGGGTCAGGGATACCATAAATGGCGGTGGGGGGCAGAGGGACAGCCGAAAAGGGATAAAATAGGAGATACAAGGCTTCTCCTTTAAGGGACCAAGAGTTTTGAAAGAGCGAAAAATATTCAATTTAAAATTTAAATGAATGCACTTACTTGGAAATACCATACAGTCATAATCTGTTTGTAAGGTGACTGACATATAAAGTGCTTTTTTGTTTTAAGGTAAAAAAAAAAAAATGTATTCGGGGTAGAGTTTCGGGTGTAAATGTCAGGTGCAACGTAACGTGTGTTCAAGAGTCAAGCAAATAACCTTGGCATTTAGGACACTGCCTTTTAGAACATGAAATTGTTTTTTGTTGTGTGTTCTTTTTTTTTCAAAGGAGGACTACATTAAGGGGTCACCTATTAGCTGTGTTTTTGCTGTCTTAAACTCAGCCCTTCTGTCTATTAAAATCAAACCACTGTGTAAACATTCCAGTGTTGTTCTTGGTCTCTACAATGGCCATGGGGATCAGGTTTCACCTGCCTGCACATCTTCAAGCAATTAGAGCAATTAGCGTGAAGCCATTTCACATTCAAGGATTCAAGGTCTATGGTGACATTCAAGTCCAGGAGAAGTCTGAAAGGGAGAGAGAGGAAGCGGCCCAGAGCATGGCTACTCTTCCATGGCCCTAAGCAGACAATTTCTCTTTTAAAAATGGTAACTCTTTAATGATATTGTTATGAGGTTTTTAAAGGACAGATCAAAAGTTGTTTATATCAAAAAACCCCAACAGTCATTTAATTATACTAATGAAGGTCTTTATACATGGCAGATTTTTTAAAAAGACTTTTAATGGTCGTGAGAAATGAAGTGTTCCTGTTCCTTGCATCACCATGGGGGTGACAGCATTCTTTGCAGAGCAAAGATGCATTTTATAATATATAAAGGAATTTGCATTGCGCTTTACATGGTAAACCTCCCAGTTTGGGGTAAAGGGAACCATTATAGCTACGTCAAATATTTAGTTGGCAGACTTTTGGTGAGTAAGTATTAAAAGCAACTTTTTTTTTTTTTTTTTTACACTTGGAGAAGAATAGTGGCAACTTTCATATATGGAACTTGTACAGTTTAAAGACAAATGACCAACTGAGCACATCAGACAGCTGTGTAAGCGTGACCGAAGGTGCCTTTTAACAAAATCAGCTCAGAATCTGGGAGGGTTTTTGTTGTGTTTGTTTGTTTTGTTTGTTTTTCGAATGTGTAGCTTAGTTACCCAGGAATCTTGTTTGCATGAGGCAAACCCTAAACTGATTACAGCTTTTTAAATTGGTTAGTAGATTTTTAAATCCACATTGCACTGTTGGGTTATTATGCAGAGATGAGAGGAGGGGCTAATTTTCAAAATCCATGGGTGCTGCAGAAAAGATCTGGCTCTGTACTCCCTGGAGGTGTTTGCAATCAGGAGTAACCGCAGGCTAAATTATAATTTGGAATTCTGTTGCCCTTTAACCTGATGCTGCCTGTTCACATCCAGTGTTTGTTAACAAACAGCTCTAAGCACAAAATTGTTGGGAGAATTACTTTTTCATTATACGCACTGACTTTAATTAGAATAAGCGGCTTATTTTTAAAAGAAATAATTGTGTGCCTCTAAGAAAGTTCTTGCCATAATTCCTTTATGAAATTGCCTTAGTTGACTTCAAAGTGAGTAGGTGTTGAACAGTTCTCTATCCATCACCCTGAACACGTCTATCTGTGTGACGGAGTCTGGAGCATTCCTATTCATTCGGTAATGAGCCATTTTTAGGTAACCGGACTGCTTAGAGGTCTCTCACAGGGCTCAAAGCACTAGAGCTCTTCTGTTGAGGGCTGGCTTTCCTGGCGCCCAGGCTATGTGCCTTTTGAAACTGCATTACAGATCAGATGCAGATGATGCTAATACCATGCAGCATGCTGGACACTGAGCACGGTGAAGGTCTGTTTCCCTTGCCCCTTGGAAATGGATTGCTAGGAAGTCATTTGCAGCGTTTGTAACTAGACTGGCTGAGTTAAACAGGAACATTTGAATTGGACACTCCACCCCTTCTAAAAGTGGAGAGGCAGGCATCTAAGAGCTGCAGGGCTCAGAAGGGAGGTAAGGCAGTAAACCAGATCCCCCCCCCCATCTTTTTTTTCCTCCTAGCCTTATCCTCTGTTTCTCTGATCTGCCTTTTGAACTGTTTTTGTGGCTGATCAGTTCCACCTAATATGCCTCTTGATTTCTGCTATTGTAATACTCAGGCGACATGCTGTTCTCTTGGTTTTTATAAGCTTTAGATGCTTCTGCCTGTCATATTCTGGCGGTTTATCTTCAGCGTCTGGATTTGCTTTCAGACTTGAATGTCTATCAAGCTGCCGTTGCTTTGAATGTGAGATCAAAAGAAGATGAATTCCAGTAAAAAATTTCCTTCTATGAAGAAAAGATTGGGGCCTATGTAAACATCCCACTGACAGTTCCCAGTGAGTTATTTTCGCTGAGTATTAGCACCTGGATGACAGACAGTCCAGCATTCCACGCTCAGTAACGAATCAGTTGCTTCCATGGCAGAGGAACATTGCCACACCAGCAGTGCATTTTTAGAAGGGATCCTTTTTCTTCCTCTTCCCCCTCCCCCTTGTCTTTCCCTTCTTTTTTTTTTTTCTTTCTTTGAATATGGCTGTTCAACTCTTCATCCTATTTTTCAAGCTGACTTCTCTGCCTTCAGCAGTTTACTTTTCTTCACAATATCTGTCAAGTTACTCGGGTGACGGAAGACAGGACTTTGATAATTAGTTTGGGGAGGGTTCCAGAGTGTTCATGTAGACAAACCAGGCATCTGGAGATAAACAGGTAGTTGGGTTGATTGCAGAGAAAAGGAAAAGCAGCAAAAGCAAGCTCAAGGGCATGTCCCTGGAATGCAGGCGATGTGTTCTTTAAAAATACATATGACAAAATCCTCTAAAGTCTGCAGAATCTGAATTTTCTTTCTTCCTTTTTTCTTCCCTCCCTTTGAAGCATCCTGCCTATGTTAATGTCATCACAAAAATATCTCATGAGCAGGTTTTCCAGAACCCGTGTCGCTGTGTGTTCGTCTGGGTGAATGAGCTGTGTTTGGCTAGGGCTTGGACTAGCCAGGGCGCAATTCTGATGCTCTGTCCATGCTTGCAGACCTGGAGTGATTTAGATACAGTGTAGCCTGAATAGATTTCTTTAAGTGCTAAATGCAACTTTGAAAATTACCTGCAAGCTCCAACTGATCTTTCAACTTTGAAAGTGAAGAATTACTTGAGGAATTCTTGCGGTTTCTTTGTCATTTAGTGAGAGCCCGGGCAGCTACTGTGGAGGCAAGCGTCCCTGAGGTTGCCTACAAAGGGCAATGTTCCAGTGTGTTTTCTCCTCGAGTGTACTTCAGCCGCACAGGACTTCCTGTTTATTCAAACATCTTTTTTACCACTCGGCAACCCCCGCTTCACAGAAACAGCCAGAACCATCGACAGCAAGAAGACGGAAATCCAGAGGCAGACAGTGCGAGCTCTCTCGGTCAAAGTCTTCATTTTCTCTGTAAGTGTCCAGAGGAAAAGGAAAGGAAAGGAAAAAAAGAAAAAAAAAAGGAACATTTTGCTGGGTGAAACTTTTAAAAGTAGGGATCCACTCCTGCACGGACATTCTCTGAAGGGCAAAATTAGATGATCCAACTTGTTTACTGTTCTTCCCCCCCACCACCCTCCCACCCCCATCAAAGCCGTTTTTCTTTTTAGAGCCTTGAGAGGACCGCTTCTTTCTAACTCCTTAGTGATTCAGTCTTGCTTTCAAATGTGTCTTCGGGTAGTCTCAGCTAAGTCAGCAGCCGCGGGTTGTCAGGACCGGTTTAGGGGCTTGAACGGAGATGAGAACCTTGCTCTGCTTATTTGTGATGGTGTTTTGTGTCGCCTTCTTTTCCTTCCTGTTATCACCAGGAGTCGGGGGGGTGTGGGGACGGTGCCTTGGTAATTCTGCGTCTGCCGGCTTGTCCTCGATGCATGCGTCGTGACCCCGTCGTCGTTTGTGCATCGGTCTTGATAATATTTGTACCAATTTCATGCCAATAAAAGTCAGACTGCTGAAACAAGCACGGTCATTATCTCATTCATATTACTATTGTTTAAACGGAGTGAACTGCGAAAAGGAAAGAGAAAGCCCGCCTCACTTTCTGAGATGGTTGTTAACTTTGATGTGGGAAGGGTCTTTTCAGAATGCTCATCGTGGATAATTAGGATGGCAGGGAGAGCCCTCGGACCAGGGCTGCTGCTTCTCTCTGTGCCCAAGAGCCATGTGGTTGCTCCTGGGTCCTTTCTCTTGAAATGACTTTTTCGACACATGGCTTGTCAGTTTTTTAAATAAGGTTCCACCTTTTCCTGTCTGCTGTGGACATCCCTTGGGCTCCCCTCCCCTCTCCCCACACCCCTCCCCCAACCCTGACCCCCAACTTTGGTATAATTGGTAAGCCAGGTGCTAATTTTTTTTTTTTTTCTATGTACTGGTCAGGGAATAGACAGGAAGTAGAAAATTAGCTCTTTTGATCTGAAGGGAATTGTTACTACTCTAAACCTTGTTTGTTAGTCCCCAGACTAAATATACTTAAATTTTAACCTCTAAATCAGCCATCTATTAGAACAGAAAAAGAAGTAGGCTCGGCCATTGTCCCCCCACCTCTCAAGGAAGAAACATTTCTATATATAAAATAAGTAAGTGCGTGTGTGTGTATATGTGTATGGCTCTTGCTAGGCTGACTTTTTCATGTTCAGAAGTTGTTCTACTTTGCGAGGAAAAAAAAAAATTATGTTGAGACTGCCTTAAGGACAATTTGTATAACAGTAGGAGTAATTGCAGGGAAAATGGAAAGAGTGACTGGAGATATTTACTCAGATGTTAGTGTAGGTGTGGGGGCCGAAAACCCAGTGTGGGAACAGTGGGCTGCTTTTCTTGGTATCGCAGTCTATTTGATGACCATCAAATTTCCCAGCTCGCTGGTTTTGTTTTTTCTGGATGGCATGTTTGATTATTTATCAGAAGGGGAAGGGAGTAGCTGAAGCAAATAAACATGTGACCAAGTTCTGTTTTGTTTTCCACTCAGAAAGCCATGCCCTTTAACAGACATACAGAAAAGAATAAATGCATTGTTTTATGATAAAAGGAAATTATATGTGTCATTTTCTTTTTTCTAAAGGCAACCAAGTTAACCCTTAAGACTCAGGAGCCTATATGCCTTCTGAGAGTCTGCCCAGCTGTTACTGAGAATTAATCTATTGCGGTGGATGATTTTATGGCACAGGATTTCCCAGGATTAGTTGTTCTGTAGTTTGGCTTTTCTAGGTGCTTTTCTTAGTTCTGCCTGCCTCAGTAGCTCTGTTTTTATGATGTGTGTGAGAGAGAGAGAGAGTGTTTGTGTGTGTGTGTGTTTTAAATAACGATGCCATTGGGTAAATCAGCAGTTCTTACAGTTTTGTTGAAGGCTATATTATGACTTTCCATTGAAACATAAACAGCTCAGTTAAAGGAAAATATACCAGAGTTTCTGTAATCAGTGAGCAGCAACATTTTATTAGTGCCCAACTTTTGCTTCTCTCTTAAAACGTGTCAGGCAGGTGGTATCCTTCAGAGAGTCTACTTGTAGGTTTCCAAGATACCCTCAAAACATCTTTCCATCTTTACTGTTATGACCTGCAGGGCTGTTGGCCGTCTCAGATCAAGTCCTCTAGAGACCTTGGGAAGGTCTCGAGTCTACATGAAATGTAGATTTTTTTAAACAAGCAAACCAAAAAAAAATGTTTTCTCTTTGTTTTCATCTTCTGGCAGGGCTTGCATCAGTGCCTGGCGACATTCTTTATACATAGGCACGCACTGACCTACATGTACATGCACAGACGGGCACGTTTTGTAATAACTGCAGCATGATTTTGTGCAGGGGCTGCCCCCTGTGTCCACACCCTGAACAAACGATCCTAGCATAGTGCCTGGCCCGGTCATATCAAGCCCTTATAAACCACAGCTGAAAATCTGTTTTGTTGCCTATACTGTCTTGGAATGTGAATTGGAAATATGAACACAGAGGGATTCCCTCTCCATTGACTATATAAGGGAACAATGCAGTCAACCCTCAAACACAGTGTAGCTTCCATCAGGATCGCCCTGCTTGCCTGTGCCTGGGAGGTGGCTTCGTGCTGGAGAGGACAACCATAGAAGCACTAACCTTTCCACTGCCTGTCTTCGTCACCTTGGGTGACTCTCCGAAAGGCACTTGAGTTGGATCATCATACTTTGTACTTATACAGAGCCTTTTGTCTGTACAAATCAAAGTGCCTGACTAATGCTAACTCATTAATACTCGGAACACCCTTGGGACATAGGTAGGCTGTGAAGATGATCCCTCTTTTGAGGTGGGAAAACGTCCTCTTGTTAAAATAGTTTATAATTTCCGGGTGTGTCTGTATTTCATGGTCAGGCAAGACCTGAAAAGGGTATGATCTAGATGCCATGAGGAACATTTTTCCTGTGACATACTCAGCCCTGACCACAGGCAGTCTCATGAGAAAGTATTTTGCTGTGAAGAAACTGGACTGGAAAATAAATCTAGTGCGTGGTGTTGATGGAGATGGAAGGGAGGAACTGCTGGAGAGTAATCATGCTGACTTTTAATCTCTTCAGCATCGAAGTTAGGAGTTTTTGGGTTTTTTTTTTTTTTTTGGATACAGATAGGGCTAAAAATTTGATTTTTGTTTTGTTTCGCTTTAACTCAACGTGATGTTGGCAATTTAACTTCCACAAAAATCAAGTTAGTTGGTTCTTTGCAAAAAAACAGACACTGCTCATTGGCTGTGCAAAGTGAGAAGTTACTCTGTGGTTGTGGGCTTGGGGGCAAAAGATTTGAAACGTTCTGTTAACCCTCAGTGTTGCTGTGTGATTCTTGAATTCTCATGTGTCTTGGATTCCTTCCTATGGTTACTACTTAACAGAATAAAAATTAGTCACATGCCATCTGCAGTTTTAAGTCTACGTTCAGACCTTTTCTGGAAGGTTTCTAGAATAGGGTGGGGGTAGAATTTAGGTTGTTTGGTTCCCAGAACTGTTTGTTTGTTGGAAGCTAAACATAGAAATTAAGTTTGAAAAATCTCCATTCAAAGAATGTTTTTAATTTGAAAAAATGATTTTCAAAAGTGTGTAAATGATGATTCCAGTGTTGCTTCAGAAAAGTAATTTACATAAGCATGCCCCCAAATGTTGGCAGGGTATCATGTGTAGATGAGGCTATTACAGTTGACTTTTTCTTTTCTGAATTAACTTAGGCATTTTTCGTATCTTCTAAGAGGAGTAATCGTTTTTAAGTGCTTTTCTAAACTTGAAGTCTAGCTGAGTTTCAGTGTTGCGCTTGTTTCAGGTGTGCCTGGCAGTGACTCAGGGCTGCACAGAACCTCTCTACACACACATATATATGTATGTGTGCATGCTTTGGACTTCCCAGGTGGTGCAAATGGTAAAGAACCAACCTGCTAATGCAGGAGGCATAAGAGATGGGAGCTTGATCCCTGGGTCAGAAAGATTCCTTGGAGGAGGGCACGGCAACCTACTCCAGTCTTCTTGCCTGGAGAATCCCATGGACAAAGCAGCCTGGTAGGCTACAGTCCATGGGGTCGCAAAGAGTCAGACATGACTGAAGCCACTTAGCATGCCTGCACATGTGCATCCTTTTTCCAGTTCCTTTCTACTATAGGTTATGACAAGATACTTAATATAGTTCCCTGTGCTATACGGTAGATCCTTGTTTGTCTTCTTATATATATAAAACTGTGTATATGTTAATCCCAAACTCCTAATTTATCCATCCCTCCCACTTTGCTAATCATAAGTTTGTTTTCTATGTCTGTGAGTCTATTTCTATTTTATAAGTAAATTCATGGGTGTCACTTTTTAAAATTCCACATATAAGTGATGTCATATGATACTTATCTTTCTCCAACTTAAAAACTTAAGTGCTTATTCGACATCAGATCCTAGGCTATGCACATTGTATATATTAATTATGATATAGGGACTGTTATTTCTTCTCATTTTAACAGCTGAAGAAACTGAGGCACAGAGAGATTAGGTAACTTGTCTAGGGTCACACAGGTTGCCAAGTGGTAGAGCTGGGATTCAAATCAGCCAGAATGACTGATGGACACTTCACGACCATGTGCTGCTTCTCTAGAAGTACATTAATGTTTTATAAAGTAAACCTGTCTTTCTTTGGAAGTGCTATGCCTCTCCCAAGGTCAGTAATTCCCCCAAATTCCCAGGGAATCCCTATTTCCTCATGCCTGGAGACTCAAGTTCCACCTTATGCTGCAGTGACCAGAAGTTTGAAAGATCACTGTTACCCCATGAGCACAAGTCTGTGAATACTATTGTCCATCTGATGAACACAGTTTTGTTTTTAACCTCCCTTTTAAGAAAATATTTCTTAATTTCTTGACCAGAGTTATCAGATCTTCCAAAAGGTCACTACAAAGTTCCTTTGAGTGTTGCTTAGATT
>NW_011495035.1:2151116-2151456 GCF_000754665.1 Bison bison bison | reverse complement strand
ATTCTTCTAGATATTTCTAAATTTTTCTGTAATGATCTGTCCTGTCTAGCATGTGAATGCAGCTCCCATGTGAATGCAGGAATTCCAAGTCCATGGATGTGTACATTAGGGGCCTTTTTGAGTTATGTCATTCTTGAAGTATAAAGGAAGGTATTCTAAGCTAGACTGCGTGACCTTGGGCATACTCGATAAGCTTTCTGTCTACATAAAACAATTTATAGCCAAGCCGGATACCGAGATTCCTCTGGGCTCATTAGACAATACTCTGATTTTCTCAGTGTCTCTCTAAAGGGGCTAAGCCAGTGAGTGGATTGAGATCACTGGGGAAGAAGAATCTTTG
>NW_011495035.1:2089965-2151016 GCF_000754665.1 Bison bison bison | reverse complement strand
AGATCTTTTCTCATTTATGGGGCTGCATACTGTAGCACTGCTGCTGCTGCTGCTAAGTCACTTCAGTCGCGTCCGACTCTGTGCGGCCCCATAGACGGCAGCCCACCAGGCTCCCCCGTCCCTGGGATTCTCCAGGCAGGAACACTGGAGTGGGTTGCCATTTCCTTCTCCAATACATGAAAGTGAAAAGCGAAAGTGAAGTCGCTCAGTTGTGTCCAACTTCTAGCGACCCCATGGACTGCAACCTACCAGGCTCCTCCGTCCATGGGATTTTCCAGGCTAGAACACTGGAGTGGGTTGCCATTTCCTTTTCCAATACATGAAGGTGAAAAGGGAAAGTGAAGTCACTCAGTGGTATCCGACTCTTAGTGACCCCATGAACTGCATCCCACGAGGCTCCTCTGTCCATGGGATTTTCCAGGCAAGAGTACTGGAGTCGGGTACCATTGCCTTCTCTGGCTGTAGCACTAGTTTCCATTAAATAAGTAATTGTCATGTATAGGTGCTGTGCTAAGGGTTGTGTTTATCTCACATAATCTGTAGAATTTAACCTCTCTGTTCCTATGTTTCTGTATATGTTAACTGGGTATAATACTGCTTTAAAGGACTGTGAAAATTAAATGAGATCGTGTACCAGCACTGTTCAGTAGTTGTCAGGCAATATATACTCACAAAATGGCAACTTACATTAGTATCTTCCCTATCCCCACCAGCCAGAAATCACAAGTTTTTAGGATACATTTAATTGGAAATGCAGATCAAAGCCACAGTAAGATGTCACTTCACACCCATTAGAATGACTCTTATCAAGAAGACAATAAATAACAAAGAGTTTGTGAGGATATGAAGAATGGTAAACTCTTCTGCACTGCTAGGGGGAATGTAAAATGGTACAACCACTATGGAAAACAGTGTGGAAGTTCCTCAAAAAATTAAAAATAGGGCTGTCATACAATCGAGCAATTCCACTTCTGGGTATGTACCCAAAGGAAATGAAATCATTACCTGGAAAAAATATCTACAGCCCCATGTTCATTGCAGCATTATGTACAGTAGCCAAGATATGGAAAAACAAAACCTAAATGTCCTTCAATAGATGGATGATATATGTGTATATATGTGTATACACATATGTATATGTATGTGTGTGTATGTACACATATATATACACATATATGTATGTGATATACATACATACACACACACAGGGAATAATATTCACCCATAAAAAGGAAATCTTGTCATTTTTAGCAACATGGGTGGGTCTTTAGAACGTCCTGCTAAGTAAAACAAGTCAGAGAAAGACAAACAGTTATAATCTTACTTGTATTTGGAATTTAACATGATCAAACTCATAAAAACAAAGGACAGGTGGGTGACTGCCAGAGTTTGAGGATTAGGGAAATGGGTGGTGTGTCAAAAGCTATAAAGATAAGTTTTGAGGATGTCACATACAGCATGGTGACTGAAGTTAATAATACTGTATTGTGTATTTGGAAGTGGGTAGCAGAGTAGATCCTAGAAGTTCTCAATCACTTAACACCCCCACCACCACTTAGACAAGTAACAGGGAGCTGTAGTAGAATGTGAGAATCTACAGTGGATTGTAAGCACAAGGGCCAGAAATCCTATTGGATCGCCCCGCCTGGAAGGTGGAGAAAGGTGGGTCGAACTTAAACAAAGGGGGAGCAGAGACACAGGTGTTGGACTGCGTAAACTGCAGCTGGACTTCAGTCAAACTGAAATCTATCCTCTCTCAGCTCAGTGTCCCCTTTGTTTGCTGTACGAACAACTCTTTCTGCAAAAGTCCAAGGTTGGCTCAGTTGAACCATGGAACGGGGACATGTCCCTACTGGGGCTTGAAGAAAGGATCAACGTCAGAGGATGATGGTGACAGCATCAGCATCAGATGGTTCACCCTGGGTCGGTAATTGTGAGGGGCTTTTGGAGATCTTCCTGTCTGCCTGCTTGGGGATGGCCCTCCCAGCAGTAGAGACCCAGGATGCTGGTGGCACTCAGAGGCACCGCTGCTCCCTGGGGTCCCAAGGGAAGGATTCCACTACCTGAAGGAACTGGATGAGATTTTAGGAAAAGGTAGAATGTGGTTTTTTTTTTAAGATTTATTTTACTTTTCAAACAACTTTATCGAGATAACTTTGACATAAAAGAGACACGTGTACCCCAATGTTCATCGCAGCACTGTTTATAATAGCCAGGACATGGAAGCAACCTAGATGTCCATCAGCAGATGAATGGATAAGAAAGCTGTGGTACATATACACAATGGAGTATTACTCAGCCATTAAAAAGAATACATTTGAATCAGTTCTAATGAGGTGGATGAAACTGGAGCCTATTATACAGAGTGAAGTAAGCCAGAAGGAAAAGCACCAATACAGTATACTAATGCATATATATGGAATTTAGAAAGATGATAACAATAACCCTGTGTATGAGACAGCAAAAGAGACACTGATGTATGGAACAGTCTTATGGACTCTGTGGGAGAGGGAGAGGGTGGGAAGATTTGGGAGAATGGCATTGAAACATGTAAGATATCATGTATGAAACGAGATGCCAGTCCAGGTTCAATGCACAATACTGGATGCTTGGGGCTAGTGCACTGGGACGACCCAGAGGGATGGTATGGGGAGGGAAGAGGGAGGAGGGTTCAGGATGGGGAGCACATGTATACCTGTGATGGATTCATTTTGATATTTGGCAAAACTAATACAATTATGTAAAGTTTAAAAATAAAATTAAACTTTGATTCAAAAAAAAAAAAAAGAAATAGTATGTGTATTAAGGTATACAGCTTGTTCTCATATAGCTGTACATTGCGAAAAGATCACCACACTGAAATTAAATAGCTTGTCCATCACCTCTATATAATTACCCTTTTGTGTATATAGTGAGAGGATTTAAGATGTATCCTCTTAGAAAACTCCACGCATGTAGTACAGTATTACTGAGTATAGTCATGGTGCCGTAGGTTACATTCGCAGAGCTTATTCATCTCTGAACCTTCCTGGCCTTTGACGAGTACCTTGCTGTCTCCCCTCCTTCCAGCCCCTGGCAACCACCATCCTACTCTGCTTTGAATTCAACTCTTTACAATTCTATTTATAGATCAGATCTTGGAATATTTGCCTGGGAAGGGTAAAGTTTAAATGGAGAAGATACTTGGATGCCAGGTAAATGCAGGCAGAGAACACAAGAGAATTACAGATATGACTGTGACTCCAAGAGTCCTGGGAACAGGAAGATCTGGTTGGGAAAAAAGAAAGCAAGTCTTCAGTGTGGGGAAAAGAGGCAAATACGCTGGGACGTGTGATACTGTGGAAGGCTTTTTCTTTCATCCCTGAGGCAGTGGGGTGCACATTCATCTGTGCCTTTTTGGCTCCAGAGGACTGTGTGTCCATATGCCAGGATTACCCTTGGCCATATTTGGTCTAATCATTGACCTTGGTAGAATGTGAGTATCAAGTTCTCAGAAGACAATGTTTGTTTGTTTTTGTATTTCTCTCCTAACCACTCACTAGACTTGTGACCTTGGGCAAGTCACCAAACCTCACCATCTTAGCTTTTCCATTTTACATCGATAGTTATAAATGTTTCCCTTGCTTGCCTTAGAAATGCTTGGGAACAAAAGAAAAAAAAAAATTTTTTTAAGTGTAAAGCAACTAACTGGCATAGTGCCTGGCACATAGTAAGCAGTTCAGTACATCATTTTTATTTTAGTAATTTTAAACATGGGGAGTTATTAGTTTCCCCTTGCCCCCGTTTCTAGATGTTCCTCATTTCTTTAAGTTCTTATGCAGGTGTGATCTTTGCTGTTTGAAATGACTGCTTTGAAAGTGTAAATTATTAGAAAATACTTGGATTTTTCTATCTAGGCTACCTTTGGCCAAGAGTGAGTAGTTCCAAACTTTTTTTTTCCTAAGTATTCTTTTGGCTGTAGCAGGTCTTAGTTTTGACACGTGGGGTCTTTTAGTGGCGACACATGGGGTCTTTTAGTTGCAGCATGTGGGATCTAGTTCTTCGACCAGGGATCACACTCAGGCCGTTGCACTTGCAGCACGGCAGCTTAGCCGCTGGACCACCAGGCACATCACAATTAGTTCCAAATTTTAGATTATTAGTCCATTTTGGTCTTTCTCCTCTTCCCATTTCTGTTTCTTTCTTTTGTCTTTTATCTCAGCTGAACTTGGTTCTCCCTCTTGTTTCTTTGCCTAAAATTCAATTAAGGAAAGAAAGGTAATTAGCAAAGGTGAATTATTATAAGGGTTTAAGTTCCTTTTAGGGCATCAGAAGTACGTGTGGTTTACGTCACAAGAAGAAGAGGGGATATAGCATCATTTGCTTGGGCTGAAAATAAGTCCAGTGTTACTAGTAAAATCATAGGAAATTCTCCTTTATTTGAGCATGATTCCAGCCTGGTTTTTCTGCAGCTTTCAAAATTAGCAAGTCTCACTCCAAGGTATGAAAAGATAAGAATCTGGATTATTCATAATGAGAGTCACTGGGCTGCACCCTCATAAAAAGCAATTGCAGAAAACAACAGGTTATTACAGTGAGTTCATAGATCCCTTTGATTCATTTATTCTTGCATTTGACAACCCCCCCACAAACCCCGTTTCTACTTTGGAACCATGGAAAAGGACCAGGCCAGTGTATTTACTCATTTTTGGATACAGTCTGGTCCTTCCTTAACAAGGGGAAATGGATTTGCTGCAGCATCCAGCTTAACATTTTAGACATTCTCTAATAAACGTGACTTCTGTTTGACTTCATTGCAATGCTCATGCTGCCTCCAGTCACAGCACCCCAGGCTGTGGTCTTGTCAACTCTCATAAGCTAGACAGGCTCAGGCTTGGGCAGTGCTTGAATGGAATCCTTCCAAACACAACTCAGGTGCCGGAGACTCGGTGGTGGTGATTCAGCGTCTGGCACTGACTCCAGCCAGGAGCAGCCAACGGGGGCCTCAGCAAGGTGGTTATAGGGCCCTATGTTAATAGGTATATGGAGTGAGAGTGTGATGGTGGGGCTTTTTCTCCCCTCTTATATAAGACTTCAAACAGACTTTCTGACTGCTGTGGTCATTAAACTTATTTCAGCTGCTTTTGCAAGAGGATCATAGATGTCCTTTTTCTGTCTTATGAAAATTCCTAACTTTGACCTTATTTGGCAGGAAGCATCTTATACACACCTTAAAATAAAAAAGGTTATTCATAACTGCAAGTGAATATAGGGTTTGCTGACCCTTTTTCTGCTTCCTAAGTTTCCTTTGTGGGTGGGGCTTATAGCAAAATGCCTCCTCCTGTCTACAGCCTTGTGGTATTTCTGTGTCTCTTGTAGTGGCTGCATGAGATGGCGTTTGAACCCTGTAGCATGAATACTTGGAGAAGGCAGTGGCAACCCACTCCAGTACTCTTGCCTGGAAAATCCCATGGATGGAGGAGCCTG
Organism: Bison bison bison; assembly: GCF_000754665.1. Taxonomy (NCBI): domain Eukaryota; kingdom Metazoa; phylum Chordata; class Mammalia; order Artiodactyla; family Bovidae; genus Bison; species Bison bison. The sequence goes on along the minus strand of NW_011495035.1, from coordinate 2,145,550 downwards.
GTAGGCTGCAGTCCATGGGGCCGCCAAGAGTCGGATACAACTGAGAGACTTGACTTTCACTTTTCACTTTCATGCATTGGAGAAGGAAACGGCAACCCACTCCAGTGTTCTTGCCTCGAGAATCCCAGGGACGGGGGAGCCTGGTGGGCTGCCGTCTATGGGGTCGCACAGAGTTGGACACGACTGAAGTGACTTAGCAGCAGCAGCAACATGAATGCTGGTAAATCATGGCGTGGTGCAAAAGCACAGCTGCAGAACTGTTCTCCTTCCCAGCTTTTCTGCGGTGTTTTTAAAAAAGAAAAAGGAAATGACATTTGTCATCTTTTCTCCTAAGAAAATACACTCTAATAGATTGCCTGCATTTCCATACATACACAGACACGCTCCCAACTTACCTGTACTCATGTCTTTGCATTATTTGTTAGATTTTAAAGTAAAGCAAAGGATATATGACTATTAAATGTCATAACAGTGATCACCATCTTAGGTATAACTTAATATAAAACCAGGGAATTCCCTGGTGGTCCAGTGGCTAAGACTCTGTGCTCCCAATACAGGGGAGCTGGGTTCGATCTCTGATCAGGGAACTGGATCCCATGTGCTACAACTAAGACTCTATGCAGCCAAATAATTAAAAATAAATATTTTTTAAAAAAAGGATATAAAATCACATCAGTAAGGATGTGGGAAAACTGGCCTTGGAAGTAGATCTAGGGGTTTGAGCTGGTGTGAAACAGTAAAGAAATTGCAGTGGTCCAAGTGGTGGATGGGACGCTGTTTGGTGGCTTCATCTTTCCCCATGCCCACAGGTGGGGCAACACTGCTTATCGCTCTGTCTTTGCAATTAGGACAGTGATGACGATGGGGAACTTTGACTTTTCTGTTTCGTGTCCCTTTTGGTCTTAACTTGAACATGTAGTTTTGGAGAGTTGTAGGAGTGGGATGGTCTCTGCTCCAGTTTTTTACCATGTCTGTACAGCTATTGTCTCATAAACTCACTTGCAGAGGCTGTGGCACATTTGGAGAAAGCCATGCCCTCTAAATACTCGCTGCTCTAGAATACCTTCAAAGTATAGGATGCTTTATGAAGCTGTCAGAGCTCTGAGAGTGGATGATGCTACATAGAACTTTTCTCTTCTAGGTCATTGATCCACATCCAGTACCCCAGATAATGTAAGGCATTGCTTGTCGGCCCCACCTGCTTTTAGTGGGGAGGAGTCAAGCGAATCAACTACCAGTGAACTAATGCACAGAGTCTATGTCTTTATTTGGACGTCACAGATTAGACCAAACAGTGACTGGTGAAAAGGTTCTTGGATGATTTTTCACTGGTTTTTGTGACTTTCTGTGTATTAAAGTTCAAATAGAGTGTGTTTTTGATTGTTATTTACTTAAGTGTTAGTCACTCAGTCATGCCTGCCTCTTTGCGACCGCATGGACTGCAGCCCACCAGGCTCCTCTGTCCATGAGATTTTCCAGGCAAGGATACTGGAGTGGGTTGCTATTTCCTTCTCCAGGGGATCTTCCCAACCCAGGCATCGAACCCGGGTCTCCTGCACTGCAGGCAGATTCTTTACCAACTGAACTACGAGGGAAGCCCCCATGTCACCAGTAATGACTTAAGAGTCTGCTGTGGAGCTATCTTTCTTTGTGTATCTAGTATTTATACAGTCATTAGAATTGAAATTTTCCTTGGACACCTAATATTTTCATATTGATAATGGCTGAATTTCTTCTGTGAGATTAGCTCACTTTTCCATTTTCTTGTGATAACCAAGTTGCTCCATTTGTAAATTCTGTGCATATTGTTTTCTCGACTTTTTGTGACCCCATGGACTGCAGCATGCCAGGCTTCCCTGTTGTTCACTATCTCCTGCTCAAATTCATGTCCATTCAGTCAGTGATGCTATCTAACCATCTCATCTTCTGCCATCCTTTTCTCCTCTTCCTTCATCATCAGGGTCTTTTCCAGTGTGAGGAGGACTCTGCATCAGATGGCCAAAGTATTGGAGCTTTAACTTCAGCATCAGTCCTTCCAATGAATATTCAGGGTTGATTTCCTTTAGGATTGACTCGTTTAATCTCCCGTGAGGTTCAAGGGATTCTCAAGGGTGTTCTTCAGCACCACAGTTTGAAAGCATCAATTCTTTGCTGTTCAGCCTTCTTTATGGTCTAACTCTCACATCCATACATGATTATTGGAAAAACTATATCTGTGACTATTCAGACCTTTGTTGGCAAAGTGATGTCTTTGCTTTTTAATATGCTGTCTAGGTTTGTCAAAACTGTCCTTCCAAGGAGCAAGCGTCTTTTAATTTCATGGCTACAGTCACCATTCACAGTGATTGGAATCCAAGAAAATAAAATCTGTCACAGCTTTCACTTTCTCCCCTTCTAATTGCCATGAAGTGATGGGACTGGAGGCCATGATCTTAGTTTTCTGAATGTTGAGTTTTAAGCCAGCTTTTTCACTCTCCCATTTCACCTTTATCAAGAGGCTCTTTAGTTCCTCTTCATTTTCTGCCATTATAGTGGTGTCATCTTCATGTATAAGGTTGTTGCTATTTCTCCTGGCAGTCTGGATTCCAACTTGTGATTCATCCAGCCTGGCATTTCCATAATGTATTCTTCATATAAGTAAAATAAACAGGTGACAATATACAGCCTTGTCATACTCCTTTCCCAATTTTGAACCAGTCAGTTGTTCCATGTAAGGTTCTAACTGTTGTTTCTTGACTATATATATATATATTTTTTTTTTTTTTGCATTTTTTTGGAAAACTCACTGCCTTGGAATGTTTGCTCTGTGCAAATGCTTCTAGTTCTGTCAGCCACTGTCATTTCTTTTCTTAAAGTAACCTAACAGACCTGCTTTTCATCATGTGCTGGATGCTTACCATGTCCAGAGCAAGGGGGTGATGGAGTTTCCCTGCACACTCATTTCTGGGTAATACTACAAAGCGATCTTCAAACTGGGTTCCATGATGAGTATTCCTGTTAATATGGTCATTAGTTGCTGGAGTTGGACCAAAATAGCAGATTAGGCGAAAAAGCTTTCTAGAGGACTTGAGTTGTCTATAGAGGTTGAAAAATAGAGGAGAGAACATGACTTCTTTCCTACTAAACTTCCCATATGACTTTTTATTGCTGGATTTTCTTCCTACCCAATCTGTGCAATGACTGTTGATTAGCCTGTGGAATTGTCTGAGAAACAAGTTTGATCTTGAGGGGTGGGGAGAATCTAGGAAAAGAAACTAGAGGAAGGGTGGCTGACTCAGACCAGCCTTTGAAGCTGGAAATGGGACAGCTTCTCAGGCATGCAGGAAGCCACCAGCCCTTCTCCACTGGCCAGTAGGGCATGTGCTGTCTTTGTGCTGAGTGCCGAGAGCCTCATACTAGAATGAGATCCACTCTGAACAGCTACAAATGACCTGTAGGAAGAAGAAACACTTGTTCACTGTTCGCAAGTAGTTTGAAACAATTTCAGATAGAGGAGCACGTGGATACATTCTGTTTTCCTGTCCCAGTTCTTCCTCAGAAAATAAAAAAAATGTGTTTGAGCTCTTAAGAATAGCTAATTAGTAACATCCTTGAATCTTAGCTCAATTCTAAAATTATTCTGGCCAACTGATTGAAAGCTCTGTTTATATAAAATTGTGTCCCATAGAATCTTCTGAGAATCTTGGATTACAGATAGCAGCCTATGACAAGTTGGCAAACTTATCCTGTAAAGGGCCAGGCAGGAAATACTGTAGGCATTAATAGTCTCTGTCACAAGTACGTAACTGTCTTTTGTGGCCTAAAAGCAGCTATAGGTAATATGGAAGCAGATGAATGTGACTGTGTTCCAATAAAACTTTATTTGTGGACACTGAAACTTACATTCCATGTTATTTTCACGTCAAAAAAATTTTTTTTGTTGTTATTCTCCCAACTGTTTAAATAAGTAAAAACCATTCTTATCTCATGGGCTGAACAAAAACAGATAATGGGTTGGATTTGGTCCCCGGACTAAAATTTGCTGACCCGTGACCTAAAATGCAGCCACAAAATTAAAAGATGCTTACTCCTTGGAAGGAAAGTTATGACCAACCTAGATAGCATATTCAAAAGCAGAGACATTACTTTGCCAACAAAGGTCCGTCTAGTCAAGGCTATGGTTTTTCCAGTGGTCATGTATGGATGTGAGAGTTGAACTGTGAAGAAAGCTGAGCGCTGAAGAATTGATGCTTTTGAACTGTGGTGTTGGAGAAGACTCTTCAGAGTCCCTTGGACTGCAAGGAGACCCAACCAGTCCATCCTAAAGGAGATCAGTCCTGGGTGTTCTTTGGAAGGACTGATGCTAAAGCTGAAACTCCAGTACTTTGGCCACCTCGTGCGAAGAGTTGACTCATTGGAAAAGACCCTGATGCTGGGAGGGATTGGGGGCAGGAGGAGAAGGGGATGACAGAGGATGATATGGCTGGATGGCATCACCGACTTGATGGACGTGAGTTTGCGTGAACTCCTGGAAATAATGATGGACAGGGAGGCCTGGCGTGCTGCAGTTCATGGGGTCATAAAGAGTCGGACAGGACTGTGCGACTGAACTGAACTGAACTGACCTAAAATGCCACAGTGCTTCATATTTTTTTAAGACTTCCATGTGTCAGTACTGATCTCAAGCCTCATGATCAAGTGTGTTACATTAAAAAAAAAAATTATTTTCTTCTACTGGCTTGCTTTTATGTATATGCACACGTTTACTCAAACCATATTTTAGGTAAACACATTGGTGTTTCTTGAAATATGATAAACATCTTTTTTGAATGTCAGCTACTTTGATCAACATGCTAAACATAGTATACCTCATAGGATGCCTCACCCCCAAATATAAGCACCTGCTATGAACTCGAGATGTAAATACCTCAAAAGTGGCAAACGTGCTTATGTAAAATGTAATTTGTAAATAACAGATGGCACTTATTTACTAGGAATGGGAGGCAGTGATGAGAATGAAGTCATCTGGAACCAAAAGAATGAAAAATGCATCAAAATTGTCCAGGTCCCCAGTTAGGGTGAAACTGACTAGCATGCTACCAAACTACAACCCAGCCCCAGTCCCCCTGAGTCTCTGTGCCCAGCGTAGGCTGTGGTCCCCGGCGTGCCTACCACAAGGTGCCTCCAAGAGACTGAGGCCTCAACGGCAACCAAACAAGAGAGGGAGGCAGTGTATGTCTTCTGTTCCTGTTAGCTCGCAGGGCGATTGATTTTAGCTTTTGAAGAACGATAAATAGAATTGTGTGCAGCTGGGCTGTAAGTGGCTGGCTTTATCAGTTGCCTCCATGCTGACATCTTCAACCTGTATCTTTACTGTAACCCACAGGCCTGGCCTTCAAGTACAGCACCACGTTATCCAAGGCCAGGCGATTGTCACATCTGTTCTAAAGCAAGTGTTGACTTAACCCAGCCCAGGAAACTGCCACCGAGAGAAAAAGGTCTCCAGAGATTGTATGGGACCTTTTAAGTTACTTACGCCAACAGTTGGCCTGCAACTTGAGTCACAGCTGAAACCAGTGTTTTACAAGTTCTTATTTATTCATATTCTCTCTCTCACACACACACAGTAGCTATGTGTATCTTTATTTGGAAGCCCAAAGAATCTACTTGTATCTTGAAACAATATGTCTTAAAGAGACCTTTCTTCAGTCACGACTGAGATGCTATTATAAAAATATAAAAAAATCCATCCTCATTTCTTAGCTGTGTTGGGACACATCTCTGAGGTTCAGGCAGTAGAATCTGAGATGAAAGACATGAATCTCCTTTTCATGATTTTGGTGCATGAAACAGGTAAAATTCACTATCAAGTCAGCATGTGTGGGGAACAGATTGCATCCAGGTCTCCGATGCAGTTCCCAAATGGGATTCGACCTGTCATTCCCATGTTTTTCTGACAGTGACTTTGACAGTAAGCATCTTAGACTCTGTACACATGGTAGATACTGGGGATTTGTATGATAATGATGATAATGTCAAATACATAGTCTCATACACAAAGGATTTATTTTTCTTCTTTTTGGTGATTTAAAATCCAGATTACAGTGATTTAAATATCATGGGAATCCGAAAAGCAAATACCCTTTAATGATTGATTTCATTGCACTTTATAAATTCTAATAAATTAGGCTTTCACATTCTGGCTGAGACCTCAGTTGACTTTTTTGAAGGGTGTGGAGTATTAGTGCTTTGCCCCACCTTTGTTCTCATATTGATGAGGAGGCCAGGGAATTATTATGGGATAATTCATAACAGTTCATATCAAGATAAATAATTCCTTGCACTAGCGTTGTCTCTCTAACCCAATATTTGAAGTTGTTTTCCCTGTTTGTGTTCATTTTGAGGACAAAATCTGCTGTTCAGTTGCAGAGTCATGTCTGACTCTTTTGTGACCCCCATGGACTGTGGCCCACCAGTTTCCTCTGTCCATAGGATCTTACAGGCAAGAATACTGGAGTAGATTGCCATTTCCTTCTCCAGGGTATCTTCCCAATGGTGCCAGTGGTAAAGAACCCACCTGGCAGTACAGGAGACATAAGAAACGCGAGTTCGTTCTGGGTTGGGAAGACCCCCTGGAGGAGGGCACAGCAACCCACTCCAGTATTGTTGCCAGGAGAATCCCATGGACAGAGGAGCCTGGCAGGCTAAAGTCCATAGGGTCACAGAGTCAGATACGACTGAAGTGACTTAGCATGAATGCATGCATTACACATTTTCATCATTTGTTATTTCTTCAGTAGTTTGACTAAAATTTCTTTCATGTTCATACAAGATCCTCAGTCTTTTCTGTTCCTGTGCTTCTATCTTTAATTCTCTTCTTTGCTGGGGCTTTTGTCTGAAATGCTGTGAAAAGGCTGGCGCTCTTAACGTGACTATGTAATTCGATATATCCCATGTTGGGTCTGAAAACTATGTTCTACGCATAAATGACTTTTCCCTTCTTCCCAGCAGGAAAATTGCAAGGATTCCAGTAGCTAATTTTGAGATGTATAGAGCCAGCTCAGTAAACATTTGTTGAAAATTTAACTTTGAGTCCTATGCTTTCTCTTGTTGAAGTGCATTTATGAGAACACGCTCATATCAGAATAGTTTCTTTGTGTGTATCAACTTTTTTTAAGGACACTTAATAGTATGCCTTTTGCTTAAATGAGAAGCTTATTGTATAGATTCTCTGAGAATTGAGTATTTGAAAATCAAATTCCTGCTCTCCAAGTATTTGATGAAACATGGTAAATTATTTTAACAAATATTTGTGGCTCTGGAGTTGCCATTACTCTGATTTTCTTGGCTTGATCCCTTTTGGTCTTAGATGGACCTTACTTTTCTCTTCCCCACCATATCTTTCTCCACACATTCTTTTCACATTCATCTCCACACCTTCTGTCTGCCTTTCCAACTAGTAGCCAGACCCTTCTTTGCTTACCCTGGGAACTCTGACGGTAGCAATTAAAATATATAACACTTCCCTTTCCTACATTAAAAAGCAGTAAAACCTTCATGTGAAATAACTAAGGGGACATACATAGTAGGAGGAGGGGTTCTTGCTCCTGCAGGCACCTTGCAGTGGGGACTATTTTTCTTATATGATATAAATGAAATCTTCACTCTGCCCACTTGTACACCTACGCATGTACTGAGCGTCTCCAAGGAGACAAGGAAACCCGGAGTCCAGTGATGGTGAATCCTCCTCAGAGACAGCAGGCTGGAGTCTCAGGCAACTCTCCCAGGCGTCTTGGCTTCCAGATGCCCCTCTCAGACAGCCTCTCTTCCCGAGGCTCTCGCAGGCAGTCTTTCTCGAACATGTCTCTCCCTTCCCAGACGCAGTAGCCTGTCCACTCCATCCGAAGGGCTGGTCGTGGTGAGTTCACTAGACGGAAGGCTGCTGAAGGGACAGTAAGGGTGGGTGCAGCAGGGAGCTGGGACAGGAGGGGTCCATCTTTCCCAGAATCTTTTCTTTGTCACCCATTGATTTATCTGTGCTTCATTTCATTGCCTCCCTTTGCACCTCTTAGACACAAAGGCACTGTACAACCTTCCGTAGCATCTTAAAAATGTTTCTTGTGACCACACTACAGTCATAAGCTCAGTGTAATGAGACTGTCCTTTGAGGAGTAGTAGTCCTCTTGCTGATTAAACATTTTTAGTAATCTTTTCATGAACATATACCCCGACCACTTGCATTGCCCTTCCCCTGAGTTGACTGCATGGGAACTCCCACACCACCTTGCCTCCCCCCACTGCACCCCGTGTCTCTCTTAACTTTTCTTGGAACTGTAAACACTGTTTTCTTACATAAATGACATCTGTTCCTCTTTGAAAAATATACTACCATCATAAGCCCATTTTTCACTCTTTCTAAGATTATAGTGTCAGATCTTTTTGATACGTGGACCACATCTTTGTTTGAATCTTCCAGGCACAAATAATTGTCGTGTAGAAACAATTATTGATGTGCTCCCCAGTGAATCTTGTCCTGTCTCTAAACTCCAAGCGCATCATTTAACAGACCTTCTCGACATCATCTCCGTGTGCACCTTCTTGGCTCTCAGCTGAATTGATTCGGATAGCCTAACTTGCCATGTGATTTTCTAGCGAAAGGTCTGCAAACTTCTGGTTTCTGTTGCCAGCCCTGCTGTCCTCTTTGGAAAGGTTGAGCTAGATGTTATTCCTAATAAATCCTTTGTCAGTGAATGACCTCACAAAGGTTTATTGGTGACATATTTTTATTTTTTTATTTGAGCTTTTTTTTTTTAATAGTATCTCTTATTTTTTTTTTTTTTCGTTTCTGGCCACACAGCATGTGGGATCTTAGTTTCTTGTGCAGGGATCTAACCCACGCCCCTTGCGGTGCACGCATGGAGTCTTAATCACTGGACCACCAGAGAAGTCCCTTTATTTGAACTTGAGGAAAGATTGCTCAGTCATGTATTCTGCCCTTTGGAGGAACCTCCTTTTTTCCCTCTAGCATTAGCTCTAATTGCTAGCACCTCCCCAGTTTCTACCTTTAAGTAAAAACTAGCCCATGGTATACACTCAAAAGACGCATTTGTTTTCAGCACAGTTTTGTTCACAGGTGTATAAGGTACCTTTTGAGCTGACCTAGAGGTCAGACCAAGTTTTTTCTTACATAGTCCATCAAGGTCACCTCGTTTTGATCTTCCTTCACAAATATCTTTATCTGCCAGGTGGTCCACCACTTACTTAGCTTTTCCTTTTTATCTGGACTCAGATGAGGTGAAAGTGTTACTTTCAACTTGAGTTCTCAAGCTCCCTCAAGAATTGGAGAAGGATGAAGGTACCTTTGAAAAGAGCCCTTTAGTGTCTCTGAAATTCCTGACTTTGCCCTGCTCCTTTGTGGCCTCTCTCTGCCCTCTTTCCTCCACGTCCCAAGCATTAATACTCTACATTGCATGTCAGATTTATGGTATTAATCCATTGTCTGCGTAGATGGATTGCTATGCCCGAGGAATTGCGAACGAAATTGGCAAACTCCAAGAAAATGTATCCAGATTCTGGAAAATTTTCCAACTTAGACTGATGGGAAATTTGATTTGCTGTTTTATTTGCCTGGAAATGGAAAAGTCAAGATCTCATCCTCATGTGTCCTTCCTGGAATCCTTTTTTGTGAAGGAGCCTCTGAACCTATGTAGTAAGATGAATGTTTTCCTTTTATTTTTCCTTCCAGGCGCTTCAAGTGGCAAGACAACTTCTTCTCCAGCAGCAACAGCAGCAGCAAGTTAGTGGGTTAAAGTCTCCCAAGAGGAATGACAAGCAGCCAGCCCTTCAGGTAAGTAACAAGTCTTATTTTTTTTTTTTTAAGTTGATGTTATACACTTTGGGATAGCTGATAAACCATTCAGAAGTGGATTGTGTTGAGAATTGCAAATCATGTAAGGAAATCTTCTGCAAAGGAGAAGTGCATTTTCTTTTTGTTTGTTTAACAGTAGCGCATGACACTTTGGGAAGAAAAATGTCTGTTCAACCAACAGTTTTGTTGTTGGGAGTAAGAAAATCTAATGAGACAATTTAATCGATGGCTGAGGAGTTGTTGGCATGGGTGGCTTGTTAGGCTGTGTGGCTTACCAATGGGGAAAAGTTCCTAGTACTCACATATGTCACTCATTCTCTCATGATCTGTCTAGAATTGGGACACACACACACGTTACTTCAATGCAGTGGTTTTCAACTGGAGTGCTTTTACCCCTCAAAGGACAGTGGGCAGTGTCTAGAGACATTTTTGGCTCTCACATCTTGGGGGGAATGGGTGCTTCTGGCATCTAGTAGAGAGAGGCTGAGAATACTGCTAAACCTCCTGCAGTGTACAGGACAGCCTCCCTCAAGAGAAAACTAGTCAGTCTAAAATGTTAATATTGTCAAGAACGTACTTGGCTTGAGGAAGATAGAGTATTTTCAATACACCTAGTAATGAGTGTAATACATCCTCTATTCTTCAGTGGGTGTTTCTCAGATATTTCTAAATTATTAATAAAAATCAGCAAGCAGTCTGTATGTAAAGACTAGCAGCTTCTCATTTCAGAAACTTTAAAGGCAGGAGTTAGCAGACTGGAAGGCGTGAGTTCACAAATATCTACTTTCAATCTTTGACTTGAAGCAGAAAATGGTCATAGACATTTCAGAGAAACTTAATTCGGTGTATCTGTGCTCACAAGCAGGACAGGGAAGGCACTTGCAAATACCAGGCAGCTCATCACTACTTTCAGAGCTAAGAGTGGGCACCCCCCTAAATGGGAAACAATATTGAGTTTCCCACACTGAACATGCTAGAAAAGAATTTATAAGTGGAAGCTGGTGGGTATAACTTGATGCTGATTAAGATGACCACAAGGTCAACCCAGAATCTAGCTTGGGTTGACTTTTTTCAGATCAGAGAGAACCAGGGTACCAGTCCCTAAATTATCCTACAAAGATCAAACTGACCTTGGACCACACGTTCTAGTTCTTCTACATCTGCCTGTAAATTGTCACTGTCTAGGGCACATTCAGCGTGATACAGAGACACTTTCTTGGCACAGTTGAATCATAGTGTGCATTGATTCCTAACACTTCTAAAAGCAGTGGTTTGGAGAACCACCGCCAACCCATATGCCTTTTCGTGAGTATGAATGCCGGGGACATTTTTAATGAGGTCCAGTGCCACTGAGGTCCCATGTCAGGTGCTATAAGCAGTGCTTTGTTGTGCCGATGTCTTAAGAACAGCTCTGGAGGATGAAATATGACTGTGTTGACCTTTCAGCTGTGAGCTTATTTGTCAGGATTCAAATAAGTTGAAAGGATCAAACTGAACAGTTTCCGTAGTCAGACTGGGAATTGTGTTTCAGAGGTCAGCAGTGGAGGCCACATTGCAGATTCCAGAACATAGCCAATTGTTGGTACATATTAAAGTACTGGGGCATCTCCTGCAGACAGAGACACAATTAAAATTCTAATTTATTAATGTATACAGGGAGCTAGCCCAGCCTGTCACTCAGTGATTCAAATGACTGTCCATTCTTTCGGCCTCCCCCTCAGAGCTCTCAGAGCCTTAAAAATACTATGACTCCTCTTGAATTTATCAGATCTCGAATGCATTGGGAAAATAACAATATATTATTGTTGGGGGGGGGGCACAAAATTTTACATATAGTAGTGTTTTGGTTGGAGATCATTTTAAAAAGCACACACAAAAATGGTCTAATAAACTGCTCTTCAGTGTTGAGTTGTATTTTTTTGGACCAGACTTATTTTCTATTTACTTTTTTAATTATATAAGGCCTGTTTAGATAAGCAAAGGGCAAGATGAATGAAGTTCCTTTAGGGCTAAATATATGAAGTCAAGTTTTAGGGGATTTCCTTTGGAAGGCGTTTTCCCCTTCTTGCCTGTTACAAGGTTTTTAGCCACCAGAAGAGTATGACACAGAGAGCTTTGTTTTTCTTGGCAAAGGACAGTATCAAAACCAGCCTCACACATTCTGCTGAGCCCTTCAGTCTGTAGGAAAAGCGGGGGACAAGGGGGCCATGTTGGATGCTGAATTAGCTAAAGACGATTTCTGAGTCCTTTCCTGTCCCTTCAGTGGAAGAATTGACAAGCAAAGAATTTAGACCAGATTTTAAGAGTTGCTTCAGGGGGGAGCGGTTGACCTGTGTGTGTGTGTGTGTGTGTGTGTGTGTGTGTGTGTGCACACCTGTGCATAATAGTCTGTGTCTCCTCAGCTGCCTGGTAGGGTCATGCAGATTCACGTAGTTTTATTCGATCGCCTGGCCTTCCACAAACAGGAAACATTTTCACTAACCGAGGCCACATGGCATGTTACCTTGCTGTAAAAATACGTATGTAGACTTGGTGATTCATGGAAGGAATAACCTTCACATTTAAATATGTCTTGCCGAGCCATGTCCTTGCTGGGGCATCTCAGCCGGAGTGGCTCTGACATGAAAGGGAAATCCTGCAGCAGATCCTAACAGTACTCCTCTCTGATCTCGTTACCCACCCCCCACCCGCTACCTAGACCTATTTTAGTGAATTTCAGATCTTCCGCACAGAGGAAGGCTTGACAGGGAAGAAGGATTTGATCTGCTGATAGCTTGAGGAAAAAAAAGAGAGAAACCCAAATCCCCAAATATACTGTGACTCATATTTTAAGCAAATCTCACACTTCCCTGCTTTATGTTTGGCAGCGCTCTCCAGTTTCACAGGCTGATGATACAAACAAAAGAAAATGGAAAGTTAAGAGGAGGTTATAAGTGGTTACTCGACAGAGATCACAAAATGTAGTCAAACATCATTGATCTGGACTAATTTCAGCAAAATGAGAGTAAATAAGCGAGACATGACACTCTTTGCAGATACACGTACTGAACTAAATCTGAGCGGATCGCATTCTTGGGTGACATTGTAGTTTATTGTGAAGGCATGAATCGGATACAGATACTGCTTCTGAAGTTCTGGAAAAATATTCTACTTAGGAACCTAAATAGCTCCTTATTTGGTCTATTAATTTGCTTTGCAAATTTTTTTATGAATGGTATGAGTGAAGATTGGAAATTGTCCCCATCATAAATTCAGCCTCAGAAGGATTTGAATTAATTAAATGCAACTCAGCAAATGTTAGTGAAACAGCTACAACTTGCGGGACATGAGGCTGGTGATCAGAGCTGCAGACCTGTCTAGGAGGCAGACCCTGCCTGCAGGATGCTTTTGAGCTGTGAGAGAATTAACCAGGTTTTGCCGCAAGAAGAAAACTGTGTGTGAGTAAAAATAGAAGGCTTGCTTTTATAAATATTTATCTACTTCTGAAGATAGCTAAAACAAGTGAAATAAATGCTTAACAGTGCAGGTGTGCTCATAACCTCGAAAATGTGTAATTTTACTGGCTGAAGATTAATTTGTGAGTAGATGAGCAATTTTATTGATCACATTTTGGAACTTTGACCACCGTTTCTGGGTAGTAATTCATTTGGGTTCTTTAAGCATTTTAGTTGTTGGCACGAGGACATAAACTGGAAGGAAATCAAATGACACATTTTCTCCTAAGAAAGTAAAAGTACATGTGTATTCTGGCAGCATTCACATTAAGAAAGAAAGTAAACCTTGTGTGTTGCTTACCGTGGAGAGCTGACCACAGTTTCAGGCCATATATAAAGAACTTGAACTTGAAACCAGTCGCCTGATACTTTTCTCTCCTGCCCATCCCCTCCTTCCAAGTTTATCTCATATACAGGCCCTTCATACAGGGGGCTATTTCACTGGGAGGAGAGCTGGTGGAATCAACTGGAAGGTCAGCCTTTTCATCCCTTTAGAAGCTCAGGATTATAATGAGGACTCTGGCTTTTAAGTGGAGGAGGTTAAAATGCAAGATTCAGCAGGTGTTTTTTTAGCATTTTTATTTGCAGTTATATAAAACATGCTTTAGGCAGCATTTTGCTTGGCATTAATGTCACATATAATCTTAGTACCTCGTATCATTTCCACGTTATTCACTGAGGAATAAATTGGTAAGAGGAAACCTTTAAAGGAAACTATGATTTTATGTGGTAGATACTGAAATGGAGTGGTTTTGAAATACTGACACTTAAAAAGTATCCTTATGCAATGAATTAGTAAAGCGTGCAATTCAGGAGAGGGAGGCAGATTTTCTCTTTTAATGTCTGGAGTTTTCACTGTCTAGAATTGGTATCTCTGGCAGGAGACTGACAAGAAGTATTGAAATTTTGGTACCTTTTAAGATTTGGTTACCACATGACTTTGGAGAATCCTCAAACCCCCAAAAATATGTTGTGATAAGAAACAATAAGAAAAGATGTTTTAAAAAAGTTACTGATTCTTTCAGATTTTGCACACCTTTGAAAATATGATAGAAACAGGGCCCCTTTCTAGAAAAATGCACATGCACACAGAATTTTGCATCATTACAAAGGTTTCACAAAGTTCAAGAAGTCCATCTGTTTGCCAAGGTTCAGTTATCTTGCTGGAAAAAAATTATTTTTTTTCCCCAAAATAGTGTTTTGTCTTTGGCACCAAACCTCATGTGAGTTATGTTATAATGAGGTCCCTCATTTTTGCTAATTCAACTTCAGCTGTATATAAGGTGACCCTATGTCTGTCCAGAACTGCCCTAGTCTATGCCTGTTGACTGAGTGGATTTATTAATAACTCTGACTCTTAAAACTATCCCAGCTTGTACATTGAATTATATGATACTTGCTTACACGGATCTGAACGTTCAAATGTAAGTGTCATGCTAACATTTGAAGTGTAAGTGTGTCTTTGTCACCACGTGCACATGTTTTCATATGCAAAGATAATTAAGGTTCATGAACTAGCTCCATAGCTGTTTTGTAGCGTAGGGAGTATCATGAAACCGTTCTGTGGAGGAGAAAAAGTGGAACTTCAGAGAGGTTAAGTGACTTGCTACAGAGCACACAGACCATGACAACGCAAGGCTAAGAAGCCAGGTGTCTTAAGACTATAGGCAACCAGAATGCTACCTAGAAGTTAATTATTCCTTGTCCTTCAGTGTATATTTACTCAGCATCTACTGACTGCTACGTTTTCCATCAATAAACAAATTTATTATTTTTTTCATATCGTAAGCAAAAATAAAACTGAACCAACAAAAACTAATCTCCACTGTAAATATGTAGATTTCAATTAAGAGACTAAGACTTGCATAATTATCCTAATTGTCGTTCTGTGGACGTGTATGCACGCACACACGTGTGTAGATATCACAGCAGTGAACAACAGCAGAGAAAAGTTATTTCTTATTCTCCAGCCTGAAGTGCCCTAAGAGCTTCCATGTGCTGGAACATGGAAACGGTATGTTATAATCATTGTTGGGGCGAGGAGGTGGGAAGGAACATAGGGGAAAAAAAACATACTTGACTGGTCAAAAATGTGTAAATTGCTGACAAAATGGCACGTGTAATTAAGAGTGTTCCTACCATTTTACCTTGTGGTTTACACCTCTAGTGTTGAAAAAGAGAGCGACTCCCACCTCGCTAATTACCATTATCACTGAAATGCTAGGGTTGGAGTCATTAGTTCCATGTGCATTTAATTAGAGGAAGGCTGAAATTGGATTTAACTTATTACTTTTTCATGGATCACTTTCTTGTCATCACTTCAAATTGGATTGCAGCCCCAGGTAACTAATTATGAGAGCCACAGGATCAAGAGTGGAAAAAAAAAAAAAAAAGGTAATTAGGAATAACACTGTTGGACCCTTGCTGGTCGTCCACTTGTGCTTCGGGAAAAGGGAGGGAGGGGGAAAAAAAAAACAGTCTGAGCTGTATTTTGTAGTATTACAGATTAGGGGGTTAGAGGTATGGATGATTGCTGAGCATCATGGGAGTCTGTCACCACCCATAGTGGTTTCTATGATATACAGCTGAGTTGAAGATGTCAAGTCGACATGGTTCCACAGTCAGCTCCCTAATACCTAGATTAAACTTGTAAAAGCAACAGATTGCTTGTAGGTATGAGGCATCTCAACAACTGTGTCGTCTGCGGCCTTACATATATGATTACAACAAAGCTGTCAAGATGCCTCTGAGCCAAATACAGAATATTTTAAGTACAGGGAGTTAGAATTTAATGAACATATTAATGTTGCAGAAACATCATTCATATCTGACAGGAAGACATATCAGTCAGCAAAGCAGTAAGGTTTAGGGTTTGTATATCGGGAATTTTTGTCAAAGTTTCCAGCCGACCATTTACTTAACTTCTTGTTTGTTCCCCAACCCCCGCCCCCTGGCCCACCCCAATGTTGTGGATAGGCTTGCTGACGTTCTGTTTCTCCTTCCGCCCCCATCGAAAATACTTTAAAATAAATGATATTGTTTCCATGTGCAGAGCAGAATTCAGAACTGCAGGCCATCAATTTTATTGACATCGTCTGAAAAAAATGTTGATGACAGTTGGAGGATGTGAAAGGATTGGATTTTTAAAGTTGCTGGTACTAACCGTGGCAAAAAAAAATTGAAATGTAATCTTATTTAAAAAAAAGGCCTGTGAAGTAAACTCTCCTAAGAAGGGCATCTTCTTTGGTAGACTGTGATAGGATGGTGAGAAATCTTGATATCAAGCCTGATGGTTGCCATGATGCGGGGAAGAAAACTTCCCAGAGAAGTGAATCACCAAGCAAAGATGGCTCGAGTTTCCTTAAGTTGTTTAAAATTGGTTTTAATGTTCTGTTAATGTAAGCAAATAATCATGATTCAGTCTTGGGTGACTTTCAAGCCTGGGTAAGTGAGGCTGGCTCATTATTTTCCAAGGAGTCTAGGGAAGTGTAGACCGTGATGTGCCCACCCAGCAAACGCCAGACCATGAATATTCCCCAAGTGAGAAAATTCTCTTCCTGGAATTATGAGTCCTTTTCCTGTGTGAACCTTCTAAGCAAAATCTCAAGAACCAAAATAGTAATCATCAAGTCTAATGCAGAAAATTAAAGCTTTTTTTTTTTTTTTTTGGAACATCTTAAGTTGATTTAGAAATTTTGTACACAATATTCGTCTGTGGTTGAAAGGGGCCATACTGAGGTCAAGTGATGTAGTGTTTTCCATTTTTCCATATGAGCCTCACAGTGTGTGATAAAAGCAAACTCCTTTATTTTGTAAGTCTGCAGGAATTTCTGATGAAGTGCAGAGGTCACGTTCCCTGTCAATTTGAGTAGCCAGCATTTTTTAACTACTGTTTTTTCTTCCTTTTTTGTGTGTGTCTTTTCTTCCCTGCCCCCACCTCACCAGAAACCATGACACTTTTCTGACACATGAACAGTGAAGTCCTCCAATCTGAAACTCATTAGCACACAGCATTGGACCCTGTCCAGTGGTTAGAAAATTTCCTGAAGCCTAGAATAACAGCATTTTGGTGCAAGCACCATGGCCCAGAAGTGACAATGAGGGTAGTCGAGCTCCCCTGGCGCCCTGCCCAGTCAGGAAAGCCAGCTGACCATGCAACCCAGTGAGACAGAGGTCGTGCACAAGGGATGGGCCAGAAAAGTCTGGTCCTTAGAGAGATACGCTTCTGAAATCATAAGGCAATATCTTTTTTCCCCTATGCTGATTATTTCAATTGAGTTGGAGGTATTTATCAGCATTCGCTGTGGGAACATGAAAGCAAGCAATTAGAGAAGTCGGATGAAAACCAATTTCTACTGGATGATATTTTGTACTTCTGTAACTGTTGGGTATTACACAGTCTGTGGGTTTCATTCATTCATTCATTCATGTATTCAAACTTTGGTTCTTGAACCTCATTATCCAGATAACAGGACCTAGAGGAAAGTCTTGCCCTAACATTAGAAAAATTATGCAATTCACCGTGGTTCAGAGTAATTGAAGCCAGGTTTTCAAACAGGAAACTGAGTCCCAGAAATACAGCAGTAATAATATTTTCTAAAAAAACAAAACTTAGATTGTACTTCCCAGGAGCCAGCTACTAAACAATGACCGGATGAGGGTAGATTCCATGATTATTCCCATTTTACAGACGAAGAGAGTAGAACAGAGAGAAATGAACTTGCCCGGGGCCAACAGTTGACAGTGGCAGAGCGGGGATACTAGTTCAAACAGTCTACCTCCAGACTCTGCTTCTATCCGTGTCATTCTCCCTTCTCTCCCTGGAGGAAAGCCTCGGCCTCACAAGCAGAGACAATGAATGGAATGAAATCAGAGTTGCTGATGCTTGTCACTAACCAGTAGACCACACCGTCTCCTAATTTGGACATATGTTTATGGGCATATTTGAAAAATAGTGCTTGTAATTGAAATATGCACTTTCTAAAGGGAAATGACGCTTGGGAAAGAGAAGAAAGACGGGTATTACTCAAAGCCTGCAGACAACTCTGCAAGTAATTGTCTAAAGGCAGCCGTTGAAATTGAGAAGCAGTTTGGAAAATGTACAGTTTGGGAAATTTGTGTACCGATGTAATTACGGTAGTTGTGAGTTGATGTCATGCCTAGTAACTGTTTTTGTATTGCTTGGGCCTTTGTTACTGAGCTGTGATATCATGAGCAAACTATTATAAACATAGCATGGATATAGCATGCTTGTGTAACAAAAGATCGGGAACTTTTATTAAGTTTGTTTTCCTTGTCATATTGTAAAAATTTATTATGTGTACTGTGTATATTAGAAACAGATTTGGGTAATTCTGTCTAAATGAAGTCATCCTGGCTATTTCCAGACTGTCTGTTTTTGGTTGTGAATAATTTTCATACATCAGATGGTTGTCATATTTAGTCGCTCTCAAAATTTTAAAGAGAACATATCCCATTTTGAACTTTGGGTGGACTTGAGCTGCCTTGCCATTGGAATTGTTTGAGTTAGAAATTATTGCCCAGTAAATTACAGAGGCTGAATACTCGTCATTTCTAAAGGGTCTAGGGCTGCTGACTTCTATTCATAACTTTTCCCCCTTCACCAAAAGAACAGATTTTTAACTACTTAAGTAGTAGAATTTAAAGCTGCCAGGACACAATTGGGCAAGGCCTGCCAGCCCTTGTCCTTTTATGTTACATCCCATTGAGGAAATTCAGTAAACATTCAAACAGACAGAGCCTAGCATTTATCGGTGTTCGTGGTAGAATGTGGATTTTTAAAAGGGTAACTCAAAAACTCTGGATGACTCAATCCTTCCTAGCTGTTCTCCTCTAGCGCCTTCTTTTGCTACCAAGCTTTTAGAACCTGAATATTCTCTCTGCTGTTTCCATCTTTTTTTTTTTTTTTTCAGTCATTTTCCTTCCTAACCTCCCCCAAATCTGGCTTTTCTGTTCATTGTCTTGAATGTGATTGTCACCAAACGCAGGGGCCGTGTTTCCATCCTTACCTCAACTTGCCTGACTTAGTAACCTGTGGTCCTCTGGTTGACTCTTGTTCCTGGAAATTGCCTTCTAAACCTCTTTAGTTCAGCGGCCCCCCGTCCCCATCCCATCCTCTTTTGGTCCGCGCTTCTCTTCTGGAACCCAAGTTCATTCCTTTCCCGAAGGTCAGTTCCTTGGATGGTCTCCAGTAGTGCCTCTGTCTGTTTGCTTATTCTTGTGCCTCTGGACACATGACTCCATGCTTGTGTGTACCCCTCTCGGCTGCCTGTCCATGGCTCTCTCTCAGCTCACCCTCACAGCCATTTAGGTCACCTCTAATCCGACTGATCATTTTTGTTGCCAGGCCCTTTTAGTCAGACTCATGCGTCATCATCGACCTCATCATTTCCCTCATCCCCACCACGTTATCAGAGCTGCCATTTTTCCTTCCATTTGGCATATTGTGTCCATTCCTTTCTCTGTGTTTCCCCTGCTGCTCCTTCGTTCCAGAGTTCAGACCTTCAGGAAGGATATGCTTATTAGCTCTTGGCAAAAACCAGTCGTTTATACTACCTCACACCCTCAGAGCATCTTCTGGTCTTGGTGAGGATCTCTTAGCCTTGCTGCTTTCAGCTTTTCCTGCACTGCCCTGTTATTCTGTTCTTCAAGAGCTTTCAGTGATCCACTCTTAACTTTCATACACAGTCTACACTCTTCACCTCCTTCTGGTTTCGTAGTTTTCTAGTCTGGGATTAAATCAGATGACCTGAGAAGGAGGTTGGAGTCCTCTTACTGCACGGGGTGGGAAGTCGGTTCAGAGCCATGGTTCCTTCTGTTAGGAGATGGTCATAAGCACAGTCCGTCTGATCATGTTTCTAAGCCTTCCAAATCAAGGATTCCAAATATGGCTTGTTCTAACCCTTGCCATTTAGGCAGAAGGCCCTAGTGATTAAATTGTGTTTAAGTCCAAGCAAATTGTATCTCTGCTTTCTTCAGAAGGAAATTAAAAGCTATTTGATATGCCATGTTTTCCCATATCTAAATTCTCTCTACGTCACCCCATGATTCTTTTTCATTGATATCTGTTGCTGTGGCCTAGTGGGTTGCTTCCCATGTTCTCTCAATGAAGGATCCGCAGTCAGTTACTCCCTTGTCTGCACACCAAAGAGCTGCTCCATCAAACCTAATGAGGCTGTCTTTAATAAGACATTGGTGACATTATATCTGGTTTGTTCTTTATTTGATAGTGTAATAGAACTGTTGTTTATTCTAGAAATAAAATTAAGAGTTCAAACCACATAGAATACACAGAGCTGAGAGGTTTTGTTTCGTGTAGATCTGAAGTGGCTCTGCCTAGAATGCTGTTTGAAAGATTCTTAAACCACATTGGCCTTTGTAGGACCACTGTGATTGATTAGCCATGTCTGCCATGGGCACTGGAGTTGGGAAGAGTGGTGTGTGTTCCTTTTACCTGCCAAGGCTGACTTATCGACATAGTCTGTGCTGATCACATAGCAGAGTAGAGAAAGACCTGGGATTATTTGTTTCTGCAACATCTAATAGATCCTGTGGCAACTACTGAAATATTATCTAAAATTAAACATACTCTTTGTGTTTTCCTCATATCCTTATCTGAGTTAGCGCAAACTGTGTTCTTTTGCGCTAGAGGTTCCAGAACCTCTACTTCTTTGTGGTCAAAAATGAACTGTGATTTGTCTTGAAAGACACAGGATCTTGAACATTGGGTCATCATATAAGCTCAGCTGGGTGGTTGAGAGTTACAGAGATTTGTGTTTCAGAATATGGTGAGAGGAGGCACAGAATGATTAATAGTATGATCTCCGGTGTCAGGCTCCCAGGTTGAAGCCCTAGCACTACCCTTACTGCTGTGTGACCTTGGAAAAGTAGCTTAACCTCTCTGTATTTCCGTTTTCTCATCTAGAGAATGTGACTGATTACCTTACCTACCTGAAAGCAGTTGTGGAGATTAAATGATTAATGCATGAAAAGTGCTTGCACAGTGCTTGGGACACAGTAAATTCTCAGAAAAGTTAGCTCTTCTCATAATTATATAAACTCCTTTTAAAGGGAAAATGAATACCTGTTAAGCTTCAAATTATATTTGAATTCAGTTAAAATAGTCTCTTTTCAGATATACATTTTAGCAGTGCAGCAGAGGCTCTCCTTTGGCTGGTAGTCAGTTGTGGTTAACCAGACACGATGGGAAGACATCAGACTTCCCATCTGTAACATGGGGATGACCACATGCCTGACCTGTGGAGTTATGAAGATTAGTTGAGTTACTGCATTATAAATGGCCTAAAACAGTACAGAGTACACAACAAATACTCAAATATTAGCTATTCTCATCATCTCTGCTACTATTGTTATCATTATTTCTTGACGAAGCGTCATTTTCCTAAATGCATCCACTTTGGCATAAATGAGAGTCACGCTGTTCTGAAAATC
Source organism: Bison bison bison (assembly GCF_000754665.1). Lineage (NCBI taxonomy): Eukaryota > Metazoa > Chordata > Mammalia > Artiodactyla > Bovidae > Bison > Bison bison. Next base: position 2,123,737 of record NW_011495035.1, on the reverse strand, counting down.
CCATCCTGGTCTCTCTCTTACCCTAGTTTTCCCAGAATTGTATGTGAATTCATGCTCTTTTGTCTTAACAGCCAAGGAGATAGTGCCTAGTCTTGTATCTTGAAGCTGTGGTATTCTGCACTCTGCCTGGCACAAAATAGGCAGTTCATAGATATTTCTTCCCTCTGAGTTAGTGAATGGGTGAGTGATGAGTTAATAAATGAGTGAAACATCTAAGCCAAGAAGAAAGGAAAATTGATACTGCTTTAGTTGAGGAGGTTGCAGACTGGTCTCAAGTTCATAAACCTCTAGGAACATTTCAAGACCATAAACACAGAATTTAAAAGAAACCAGTGTCAGTTGTGCCTAAATCTTCCATTGGGTTGATGAAATGAATGTTGCCAAGTAGGGAGTGAAAAATCACAAAACTCCTGCAGTGCTGTTTGACTGCCCTTAATGCTCTGTGCTCGCCTCTGTACAGTTACTAATCTGTTTAAGGTATAATATTAATGGCATAGAACTTTAATTCCTAAGTATAGAAAATTAAAGGAGACTAAAGGCAAAACACAGAAATGTATTTGGTATCAAGATGAAGTTCAATGAAGCATAGCGAAGATGGAATCAATTATGTAATAAATGTGGAGGGATGATGGAAAATATACCTAAATCTCTCATTTTGAAAGGAATTGGTTTACTTGATTATTTGCAACAGTATCACACTCAGGAAAATCTAAGACAAATGAAAGCAAAACAGAATTTAATTGAGCTATTATTTTGCAGACTTTGGCTTGGTTTCAGACAGTCTAATCAAATTGTGCTTTGCTCAAATAACTAATGTTAAATGCAGCCTACCAACAGATGTTTAAAAAGAGTTTAATTGGAAAATCTACATCCTGGATTTAGTCTGTCTCATTGGAAAAAAAATAGCCTCAAATTTATATTTTTTGGGGATGACACCTAAATGACAGGCATTTCTAGAAAAGATAAAGTTTTCTTCAAGGTTGCCTGGTGCTTGGGTGGAATTATCTTGAATAGTCAAAGGTAGCATTCTGGAAATTGAAGTTCTTGGAAATTCTCCAGCTCTGTGCCATACAGCGTTGTACAGAGAAATCTCCTTTATCACATTACATCACCAGCGTCCTGTTACAGTCCCTGGATCGTGTCGGGCTCGTGTGCTGTAATTTATAATGAACCCTTGCAAGTCATGCAAGGCACATACTGATTGATGACATTTAAAGGTGCTGTCAAGGTGGCTAGGTAATGAAGTTGACCTTCCTGCATTGTTGTCTCAGTTTCACATTGGTATATAGAAACTATTTCACCTGCCATATTTGCTTGGAACTTTTCATGAAATCTACAAAAGGAACTTGGCCTCATAGTTAACTCTTTTCTTCCTTTAGACCAAGGGTCAGCCATTTCTTCTATATAGGATCAGATGGTGGATGTTTTTGGTTCTTTGGGCCATTTTTTTCTCCGTGGCAATGTGTACTCTGCTCTTGTCATGCAAAGGCACCATAATATGTGTAATTATCTATTAAAATAATCCCCTACATGTGAACAAGTTTGTTCCAAGTGCACGTTGTAAGTCCCATTTATTCATAAGTCCAACAAAGTTAGCTAATGTACTCAACTAACACAATAGGCTATAAAGTACTGTGCAGCAATAGGTTTATGTTATCACACAAATAATATTACGTTGGTGCAAAAGTAATTACAGTCTCAGACTCTGAATTTTAAATCGTCAAAAACTAGGCTCAAACACATATTTATTAATCAAAATCAGAATAATTACAATCAACACAATTTTTCCAGTGAGACATAAGTTTATTCCTATAGCTTAAAAATCCATGCTTCGGGATGCAACAAACTCTTGGAAAGCATTTTCTGCATCCTGCTGGTTGTGGAAGCATTATCCCTGCAAAAAGTTGCCGAGATGCTTGAAGAAGTAGTGGTCAGCTGGCAAGAGATCAGGTCATTATGGCAGATGATTATGGCAAAACTTTGTAGCCGAATTCATTCAAGGTTTGAAGCACCAGTTGTGTGACACGCAGTCAGGCGTTGTTGCGGAAAAGAATCGGGCCCTTTCTGTTGAGCAGATCTGATTGCAGGTGTTGCAGTTTTCAATTCATCTCTTGATTTGCTGAGCATACTCCTCGGGTGTAATGGTTTTGCTAGGATTCAGAAAGCTGTAGTGAGTCAGATCAGACCAGCAGCAGACCACCAAACAATGGCCATCACCTGTGTGTGTGTGTGTGAGAGTGTGTGTGTGTGTGTGTGTGTGTGTGTGTGTGTGCGCGCATGCGCAAGTTTGGCTCTGGGAAATGCCTTGGAGCCTCTTCTCTGTCCAACCACTGAGCTGGTTGTCACTGGATGTTGTATAAAATTCACTTTTCATTGCACGTCACAATCTGATTGAGAAATGGTTCATTGTTGTTGCATAGAATAAAAGAAGACAACACTTCAAAATGGTGATTTTTTGGATTTGCAGTCGGCTCATGAGGCACCCACTTACTGAGCTTTTTCACCTCCCCAATTTTAGATGCCAAATGACTATAGAGTGGCTGACGCTGAGTTCTTGAGTAATTTCTGGTGTAGTTGTAAGAGGATCAGCTTCCATGATCCTCTCATTTGGTCCTTGTCAACTTCTTATGGCCAGTCACTGCCATTTTCAAGGCTCTCGTCTCCTTTGCAAAACTTCTTGAACCACCACTGCACTGTATGTTCATTAGCAGTTCCTGGGCCAAGTGCATGGTTGATGTTACAAATTGTCTCCACTGCTTTGTGACCCATTTTGAACTTAAGTAAGAAAATCGCTTCAATTTGCCTTTTGTCTAACATCATTTCCCTAGTCTAAAATATGTATAAAATAAACAGTAAGTAATAATTCATTAACAAAAAACATACAGCAATAAATGCACATCAAAATGATGTATAACATAACATTTATTGAAGAATGTATTCCAGTGTCAAATGGCAAAGTTCAACAATGCAAAACTGAAATTATTTTTGCACCAACGTAATATATAAAAACCGGAGAAGGCAATGGCACCCCACTCCAGGGTTCTTGCCTGGAAAATCCCATGGATGGAGGAGCCTGGTAGGCTGCAGTCCATGAGGTCACTAAGAGTCAGACACGACTGAGCGACTTCACTTTCACTTTTCACTTTCATGCATTGGAGAAGGAAATGGCCACCCACTCCAGTGTTCTTGCCTGGAGAATCCCAGGGACGGGGGAGCCTGGTGGGCTGCCGTCTATGGGGTCGCACAGAGTCGGACACAACTGAAGAGACTTAGCAGCGGCAGCAGCAATATATAAAAGCAAAAAAATAAAACATTTTTAATCCTACCATACAGTACCTTGAAAAGTACCATAGTAACAGCTACATCACCACTGCTTTTTCACTTGCTTCTGGACAGTTCGGGCCTTGAAATTAAGATACTGCGCTCCTTACTCTATACAGTGCTGTCCAGCAAAGTGCACAAGGCACAGGCACTGGTAGAGGATGCACGCACATGACAGTGGATGCCAGACACGTGAACTACCGTGAGTGGACGTGCGAACTCCCAGTCATATCTTTCAAAGTTCACGACTTGAGGGTTCAAATGTAGGGCACTTACTGTGTATATAAATAAAGAGCATGCACTATTCCAGCAAAAATTCGTTTGTGAATTTTAGAGTTTAAATTTCATATAATTTTCAAATATCACAAAATATTCTTTTGAATTTTTTTTCAACTATTGGAAACATAAAAACAGTTGTAGCTCAAGGCTTATTGCTACGTACAGATCCAGGCAACACCTAGATTTGGGCTGGAGTTTGCTGACTTTTGCTCTAATACAAGGTCAGGTGTGATCTCGCAGGTTGTCCCTTGACAAAGTTGTCTGAATGTGGGGGCTGGTGAAGACTGAAACCTGGTCACCATATTCCAAGCTTTGCACCTTGGTATGGAACTAGCACAGCATTTCCTTGGAAGAAAGAGTACCTTTTTCCTATTTGCACAGTGGTGATGCCCAGCGCCCACATTTCCTTTCACCTTCTTGGTCTGACATCAGTCCATGCATTGTGGTAGGTATAATGGCTAAACTAGTACTAAGTTTGTTTCTTTTTAATTGAAGGGTAAATGCTTTACAGGATTGTGTTGGTTTCTGCTGAACATCAACATGAATTAGTCATAGGTATACTTTTTGAGATTCAAGGAAATAGACTTGGCTGGCAGAGCCTTATTAAACCCATGTGATACAAAGTCATCTCTTGGTATTTTGAGGGTTGAGTCTAGGAGCTCCCAAGGATATCAAACCCTCAGATGCTCAAGTTCAAAATGGTCAGCCCTCCATATCCTGGGGTTCTGCATTCATGGATTCAACCAACCATGGATGGATATTTTGATCCACAGTTGGTTGAATCCCAAAGATGCAAAACTTGTAAATATGAGGGCCAGCTGTACTTGTGTGAAATGGAGGAAAACACCCTTTCAAGACTCCTTGCTCCAATCTGGAGTATTTGCATAATGTATCTGAGTTTATTACATTAAAGCCCTTTACTTCCATCTGCCATAAAATATCTTATCGATCTATAGATACTTTATAGATAAAGAGATAAATGTAGGATGTTTCCAAATGTGAATGACTCCTTTTTGAATCCAAAACGTAATGGTACATCTTCCACCCAGTGCTGTCTTGCAGCACTCAGTCATAGGCTGATGCTCTTTCCTCCACTGTTTGCATTTTTAATCCAAACGTGTCTGATTTTGGCAAAGTGACTTACCTCTGTAAGTTTCCATTTCTTACCTACAAAAGATTCGTCAGTGGTTCTCAAACCTGGAGGCACGTCAGAAATGTTTATCATCATCAAGATCTAGGTCTCAAAGTTTCTTAAAATATAGCTAGATTACTGATCTCTGTCTATGAATAAAAATCTTGGGATGGGGCCGAAGCATGGGTTTAAAAGACTTCAAAAGTGCTTTTTTATGCATACCCATAGTTAAAGACCACTTGTCAAGGTGACAGCTAAGTTCCTTTCCAACTGGAAATCTCAGCATCTCTTTCATTCAGTCTTCCCTCATGTTTTTGTCTCCTAGCCTCCTTTTAGGGTAGTTGAGATAAACTCTCTGACTTGGTCTCACCAATATGAACAAGCAGTGGCCATCAGAAGATGTTAGGGAAGGCCTGGGTTTTGCCCTTAGATGACTTGCACTATACAAGAGGCAGAATATACTGTGTAAGAATTAGGTAGGCCACCCAGCCCATTAACCTTGGAGTCCTCGTAGGTCCAGGGAATGAGAACAAAGAAGGATAATACAGGTGGTGTCATATTGAGGGTCTATCGGGGGTGGGGGGGGGGGGTTAAATATGCAGCTGGTTTCCGTTTCTCCATACACTTGTGCATTTCTGCTTTGGAATGGACCTGTAGACCACATTTTTCATGATATGTGCCCATTTTAATGGTATTTCCAGGCCTTCCCAAGTTGGGAAATATACTATAAGTCTCACGAGATCACTAAACTTGATTTCCTAACAAAGTCGTTTGGATATCTTTCAGGTAAGTGTTGAAATTGGCACACATCTCAGTCACACCTGGTTTCTAGGAGTTGAGGGCATACCTCATTCAGGAACTTGAATGTTATTTAAAATGAAGAGTGTGTTTCTCCAGAGCCTTTATTCTGTCAGTGCTTTATAAACAAATACCTACTCTGCTCATTTGCAAAATACAGGAAGGGGGGAAAAAAAAAACAACAACATGGAGCCAGAAAGATAAACTGGGTGTCTGATGCCTCCTCACCTGTATCACACTTGTCATGTCTGACTTGGCTTTTTAACATAGATGGCTCTTCATTCTGCAACTGTTTGAGAATTTGGAGACTGTTAATTGATGAAGGCAAAACAGTCTTAAAGCTGCATGGTCCATGAGATCCTAAGGGCACTTCGGGACCATTTCTCTTTAACACCAGCTGTAGGAGGCCTGAATACTCACCATCTGTCAGCATGTAGCCAATCTGACTTTTTCCTTTCCTTTTTTTTTTTTTTAACATAATTTACCAATTGGAGTTGTACAAAAAAAAAAAAAAAAAAATTATATATATCTTTGACTTATGAACAGCAGGTCAGAAATGTAAAAAAAAAAAAAAAAAAAAATTCAAGAGCAGTAATTTTGAAAATGTACACAGATGAATTTGAAAATAAATATTTCACTGCCTACACAGCTCTGTTTAGAATACAAGCTTAGGAAATGTATTCCAGGAACCTTAACATTTTGCATGTCACAGTGTCAGTTCATGCACAATATATTAATGCTTAATTGAAGATAATGTAACGGCAGATCAAAGGCATAATTAACGGGCTTGCAGAAACTCTGATGTAGATCAGGATTTGACTAATAGAAGTCTCGACAAAACTGGTTTAGGAAAGGATAGTGAGAGCAGCCGAGTCTTCATCTGGCTGCTCAGCTGATGGTGACAGCAACTGGAGCTTCTCACAGGGCGAGTGGGTGAATGAGGACCACAATCACTGTCACCATTCACCAGTACCTCCGTTGAAATTGACACTTCGCTGGTTGGGCTCCTGCTTGGTCCCTGGAGCTGCTGGACAGCAGAGCTCTTGATTATCAACTTGTCGGAGTTCTTTTCCATCAGTGTCAGGATATCTCTGTGTCTCTTAGACCTATAACTTGTATAGGAAGTACTTGAGCTGGGACCAGGTTTTAGAGCAGCAGTTGGCAAACATAGTCCAGTGGGCCAGATCCTACAGCTTGTTTTTGTAGGACTCACAAGCTGTTTATGTTTTTAAATGGTTGGGAAAAAAAAAGAAGAATAATATTTCATGAAACATTAAAATCCATGAAATTCAGATTTCAGTGTCCACAAGTAAGTCTTATCAGAATAGAACCATACTCATGCATTTTGCTCACTGGGACTTCTCAGGGTAGATTTGTGTAGTTGTATATCTCGCAAGACCTTAAAACATTATTGTCTGGCCTCTGGCAGAAAAAGTGTGTGGACTCCTGGGTGAAGAAGTTTGGGTTTGATCTTGAGGACATCTTGGGGAGGAGAAGTTTGGGGATCTGGCAACATACTAGTTTTATAAGGAAGGTAGATGAAAAACAAGAAAAAAGTATTTTCCCCTCATGTTAGGGGTTAAAAAAAAAGCAGTGCTTGGAGCGAAACCGATAGAGAACACAGTCATTGGATGCAAAGACCCCAGCATTTTCATAAGATTATTGATCTTTATTATTCCTATCATCCTTAGTAAGATCTGTCTCATTTGGATCTTTGATAATGTAATTGTCATCATTAAGATCTCGGATTTACTAGAAAGATGGTGCTAATGAACTTGTTTGCAGGTCAGCAATAGAAACACAGACATAGAGAACAGAATTGTGCACACAGTAGGGGAAAGAGGGTGGGACAAATAGAGAGAGTAGCATGAAAACACACGTACTGCCATATGTAAAGTAGATAGCCAGTAGGCATTTGCTGTATGGCACGGGGAGCTCAACATGGGGCTCTATTGTCATGGGATTGGGTGGAAGATAGAAAAGAGGTTCAAGAGGGAACAGACATACCTATGGCTGATTCATGTTGATCTATAGCAGAATCCAGCACAATATTGTAAAGCAATCATGCTCCAAATTAAAAATAAATTTTAAAAAATCTCAGATTCATCTGATGTTAACATTTATTGAAAATGCTATAGCAATTCTTATCTGACAGCAATGCCCCTAGGAAATAAATGTGAGCATGACTAGAGGGTTGACTCATTCATTTACTTATCTATCCACTTACGCGTATGTTCCTGTTTATTATTTACCTCTTGTGTTCTGCACCCTATCTTGTACTGGATTTCAGAATTGAATATTTCTTTGTCCTTCTGTCAAACTGAAACTGGAGAGAGGATTATAATATGCTATAGTGAATATGCTAATGGATGCAAACAAAGGGAACCCTGGGAACATAAAAGAACGGAGTACATGGAATATGACCAGTGCCAATGAAGAGCTTAATTTTTAATTTGTATTTCAGTTCAGTTCAGTCACTCAGTCATGTCTGACTATTTGCAACCCCATGGACTGCAGCACGCAAGGCCTCCCTGTCCATCACCAACTCTCGGAGTTCACTCAAACTCATATCCATTGAGTTGGTGATGCCATCCAACCATCTCATCCTCTGTCGTCCCCTTCTCCTCCTGCCCCCAATCCCTCCCAGCATCAGGGTCGTTTCCAGTGAGTCAGCTCTAAGCATCAGGTGGCCAAAGGACTGGAGTTTCAGCTTCAGCATCATTCCCTCCAAAGAAATCCCAGGGCTGATCTCCTTCAGAATGAACTGGTTGGATCTCCTTGCAGGCCAAGGGACTCTCAAGACTCTTCTCCAACACCACATTTCAAAAGCATCAATTCTTCGGCACTCAGCTTTCTTTATAGTCCAACTCTCACATCCATACATGACTACTGGAAAAACAATATCTTTGACTAGACAGACTTTTGTTTGCAAAGTAACGTCTCTGATGTTTAATATGCTGTCTAGGTTGGTCATAGCTTTTCTTCCAGAGAGCAAGCATCTTTTAATTTCACGGCTGCGGTCACATCTGCAGTGATTTTGGAGCCCCAAAAAATAAAGTCTGTCACCATTTCCATTATTTTCCCATCTATTTGCCATGAAGCAATGGGACTGGGCGCCATGATCTTAGTTTTCTGAATGTTGAGTTTTAAGCCAACTTTTTCACTCTCCTCTTTCACTTTCATCAAGAGGCTCTTTAGTTCTTCTTCACTTTCTGCCATAAGGGTGGTGTCATCTGTGTATCTGAGGTTATTGATATTTCTCCCAGCTATCTTGATTCCAGCTTGTGCTTCATCCAACCTGGCATTTTGCATGATGTACTCTGCATATAAGCTAAATAAGCAGGGTGACAATACACAGCCTTAACGTACTCCTTTCCCGAATTGGAACCAGTCTGTTGTTCCATGTCCAGTTCTAACTGTTGCTTCTTGACCTGCATACAGATTTCTCAGGAGACAGGTCAGGTGGTCTGGTAGTCCCATCTCTTAAAGAATTTTCCATTGTTTGTTGTGATCCACACAAAGACTTTGGCATAGTCACTAAGGCAGAAGTAGATGTTTTTCTGGAACTCTCTTGCTTTTTTGATGATCCAGCGGATGTTGGCAATTTGTTCTCCGGTTCCTCTGCCTTTTCTAAATCTAGCTTGAATATCTGGAAGTTCACGGTTCACATACCATTGAAGCCTGGCTTGGAGAATTTTGAGCATTACTTTGCTTAGAGTGTGAAATGAGTGCAATTGTGTGGTAGTTTGAACATTTTTTGGCATTGCCTTTCTTGGGATTGGAATTGAAAACTGATTTTTTCCCAGTCCTGTGGCCACTGCTGAGTTTTCCAAATTTGCTGGCATATTGAGTGCAGCACTTTCACAGCATCATCTTTCAGGATTTGAAATAGCTCAACTGGAATTCCATCACCTCCACTAGCTTTGTTTCTAATGATGCTTCCTAAGGGCCACTTGACTTCATATTCCAGGATGTCTGGCTCTAGGTGAGTGATCACACCATCATGGTTATCTGGGTCATGAAGGCCTTTTTTGAACAGTTCTTCTGTCTATTCTTGCCACCTCTTCTTAATGTCTTCTGCTTCTGTTAGGTCTGTACCATTTCTGTTCTTTGTTGTGTCCATCTTAACATGAAATGTTCCCTTGGTATCTTTCATTTTCTTGAAGAGATCTCTAGTCTTTCCCATTCTGTTGTTTTCCTCTATTTCTTTGAGTTGATTGCTGAGGAAGGCTTTCTTATCTCTCCTTGCTATTCTTTTAGAACTCTGCATTCAAATGGGTATATCTTTCCTTTTCTCCTTTGCCTTTCGCTTCTCTTCTTTTCATAGTTATTTGTAAGGTCTCCTCAGACAACCATTTTGCCTTTTTGCATTTCTTTTTCTTGGGGATGTTCTTGATCCCTGCCTCCTGTACAATGTCATGAACCTCCGTCCATAGTTCTTCAGGCACTATATCAGATCTACTCCCTTGAATCTATTTGTCACTTGCACTGTATAATCGTAAGGGGTTTGATTTTCCCTACTTTCTTCAAGTCTGAATTTGGCAATAAGGAATTCATGATCTGAGCCACAGTCAGCTCCCAGTCTTGTTTTTGCTGACTGTATAGAACTTCTCTATCTTTGGCTGCAAAGAATATAATCAGTCTGATTTTGGTATTGACCATCTGGTGATGTCCATGTGTAGAGCCTTCTCTTGTGTTGTTGGAAGAGGGTGTTTGCTATAACCAGTGGCAAAAGTCTGTTAGCCTTTGACCTGCTTAATTTTGTACTCTGAGGCCAGATTTGCCTTTTACTCCAGGTATCTCTTGACTTCCTACTTCCTAATTTGTATTTACTTCTAATTAAGTTGCCATATGTGGGAGTGGCTACTATTTTGGACAATGCAAATAGAGAATATTTCCATCATCTTAGAAAATCCATTGGATAGTGCTGTTCTAGAATTTCTTTGGCTTTGAAAATATTTTGGTAAATATATCCTCCTGATGAAAGATCAAAAGGTAGTCTTTTTTAATGTGGCTTCTTCATACATCTCCTAAATGTGTGTCTCTAACTTCTGGTCATATACTATATCTTCTGTATCCTTCTTTTACTGAATGGCTATCAGGCAGGACAATAATGCCATAATTTCTGGAAACAGCTAATGTCTTTCCCTGGGGGTTGAAGTTTTCCCTTCTAATAAGAAAAACTCCAAAGTCCTGAAGTTTCATTGAAGGAAACCAAGCCAAACTCCCTCCCCCGCAGTGAACCACAAGTCTCTTTGAAAACTGATGATTATTTTTATTTGTGTAGACTTAAGATGGAAATAAGAACTTCAAAAGAGAATTTGAAAAATACCCTTCTCACCAAAAAAGCTTAAATCATTTCCTCTGAAAGTTTCCTTCTATCGAAGGTTTACTTTGGTCCCACAGACTAGCCTCCTCCATTCCTCAGTCTGAGGGGGAGGAACGTGACCTTCACTTTCCACTGATGTTGCTCTAAGAGTCCCACAAGGGTCTTGTTCTTGACTCCTTTCTCAGGGGCAGAGACTGACGCACCGTGGTTTTCTATCAGCTTTGCCAAAAACCAAATCCCTGGACTTCATTTTTTGCTTCTAAAACCTGTTCATAGTTGTGCTTCTCACACCTGCCTCCCAGGCATGAAGTTTATAGGTCTGTGTTTTATCAGCAGTGATATAATGAGTGGTGATACGTCCACTTAGATTAAGAACAGTAATAATATTAGAATTACATTTGTTGGTTGACTGTTTGGATTGGTTAGTGGAAACTTGGAATTACCCTTAATCTTTAGCTTCAGGTGTCAATGAGAAAACAAAACTTAGTTGTTATAACTCTGCTGCTGCTGCTGCTGCTGCTGCTGCTACTAAGTCACTTTAGTCGTGTCCAACTCTGTGCGACCCCATAGACGGCAGCCCACCAGGCTCCCCCATCCCTGGGATTCTCCAGGCAAGAACACTGGAGTGGGCTGCCATTTCCTTCTCCAATGCATGAAAGTGAAAAGTCAAAGTGAAGTCACTCAGTTGTGTCTGACTCTCCACAACCCCATGGACTGCAGCCTACCAGGCTCCTCTGTCCATGGGATTTTCCAGGCAAGAGCACTGGAGTGGGGTGCCATTGCCTTCTCTGGTTACGACTCTAGAGTCAGATATACCCAAATTCAAAAACCAATTGCCAGCTATATGGCCTTGTCCAGATTAGCTTATTTCTGCAATTCTTCTATAAAGTAGAAATATCCAACTGTTAGATTATTTCGGAGGATTAAGTTTAAAGAATGTACATGCAAAGAACTGACACATGGCACTCAGACTGTTACTTACCCTTGTAGCCAGTGGTCTTACCATCTTGATTATGATGTTAGTCATGAGTTATCACTTGTGAGATCCTCGACTGCCCCGTACAGAACAAATTGGAATTTTATGTAACATTATTTTCAACAGTGATCGATGGGCAGAGTGGTGATTGTCATGGGAAATACGCATGTCAGAGCAGTTGCTTTTAGGATGGTTACAGATGTATTATCATCTCCAGATCTTTCATAGACACCCAATAGGTTAAAAAGATTTCTCCAGACAAGATTGTGCTGCGTGGATGTTCACATCTGCCCGTCCTCTGTACCGGGACCTACTTCCCTTGTGATGGTACAGTTAGCTGCACCTGCTGATCAGAAAAGAGATGTGTGATGTGTAGTCGCCTCACTTCCCAAGCCCTTCCTAGTTCCCCTCTCCACTCTAAGGAGGAAGTTGTCCAGCTATTTTCTCATTGAGTTTACAGCTTCATGTGTGCAAGCAGGACCAGAGAGTACTCTAATTGCCTTGTAACGTTTCCTTTCCTTGGGTCTTGATGTGTTGGGAAGCAAAGCATGGGTTTTAAAGTTGTCTTGTGCGGAGGCCTTCTAGCCAGAGCTCACTTGCCCCTCTGGGGACTCGGTCATTTGTCACTCTTCACTGCCCTGTCACTTTTCCCCCAAGGGCACTTCTCCACACACCTGCAAGACACTTGTTCTTTCACTTCTGTTTTGCCACATTGATTAACTGCATTTATTTTAAAAAGGGACAAATATTTTCTAACAGCAAGTAGGACTACTCAGATACAAATAGGGTGGTCGTGTTTTAAAAAGCATGAAATTTAAAAAAATAAAATAAAAAGCATGAAATTGTCCCAGAAAATGTGGAAGAAGCTTAGGAAATGGAAATTATAGGAAGTAGGAAATTTGAGGTTTCGATTAGAACAGGAGAAGAATGCGGGAAGCAAGAAATCAAGTAGAGACTGCAAACTGCGGGTCGGAAGGCTGGACGCTGTTTCTCTTGCACAAAGTGTTGAACATCTTGTAGAGTTAGTTGCAAAGGTAAAAATACTGAAATCGTTCCCATGAAAATTCTATTTTCCAAGGATACCCGGAAAATAATTTGACTCCAAGGATAAGTCCTTATCCTTTAAAAAAAAAAAGGAAGCTGGAGCAGCATTTCTACATGGCATTGGTTATCTGGAGCTCAGAAACACTGCTCCTCCCTGCCCCACTGTGGGCCTGAGCCTGCTGCACAGTTCCTTTCAGTAACTGTCCGACTCCTGTAGTCCCTTCTTCCCGGGGACCAGACACTCTTTTAACAGATCCACCCCAGAGTCGGGAGGGCTTTGATTGTCTGCCGCTGGCCAACTTGAGCTCAGGGATTTGGGAGTTCTGGCTTCTTTATCCCTGGGCATCCTGACTGTAAATGTGATGTCTTCTCTAACTGCTGCCCACGTAAAGCTGAAACTTCACGTTCTTACCTGGGGCTCTGAAATAGCAATGATTCCCATAATGCCAGGGTGGGGCAGGGGGCGTATTTTCCTCCAGGAGAAAAGTGTGCATCAGACAAGATGATACACGTTTTCCCATATATGGTTTGGATACTGTGTAACTGCACAACTTAGTGTCTTCAAGCCACAGTAGTAACATTTATTATTTCACATATTTTCTCTGGGTCAGAAATATGGGAGTAGCTCATGGGGCTTCCTAATCATGGTCTCTCATGAGGTTGCAGGTAAAATTGTGAGGCTGGGGCTACCCTGGGCCTGAAGGATCTGCTTCCAAGACGGCTCCTGTGGCAGGAAGCCAGCCATCTGTGCTCACGGTGCGGATGTCTCCAGACGGCCACTTGAAAGTCTCATAGCATGGCAGCCAGCTTCCCCCAGGATGATCCGAGTCTTTTGTGACCTAGCTCTGGAAATCATTTATCATTACCTTTGCCATATTTATCCATCACACAGACTAGCCCTGATCCCGTGTTGGAAAAGACTACAGAAAGCATGCATACTAGCGGATGAGAATCTTGGGCTGATCCTTGGAGAGTCATCGCCCAAGTGAGCCAGTGTAGCAGCTTGTCATGTGTCATATCCCTCAGCTGGATTGGACAGAATAAAAGGGTAAAGGCCAACTGTTGCCCTGTTGGTTCAAAACCATCAGCCAAAGTGGCGTTCACTTCACTTAAGAGAGTTCCCTGTGACTAATAAGAAAAATTGACTCAAGAAGAGATGAATTGTACCATGATTTTCGAGGAATTAGATTTCTTTGTCACATTCTCCAAATTTCCTCCACTCTTTCCTCCTTGAACATTGAGAGGTTGTGTATTCTCAGAGTGGTGAGCGCTTGGAGATTATCGCATAGTGATTTTAAGGCAGAATCAGAAGTTCAGCATTTCCATCCAGTGGCCTCTCCAGCTTCAGTATCTTAGAGGTCTGATGTTATTAGAATGATTTAGTTAGTAGTTAGGTGGTCAGATGGAAGGTTAAGAGAAGGAAGTTCTTGCAGAGTCTTGACTAGACTGTGAGAAGATTCCCTGTACAACCTCTGACAAATCACTGGGTAACTGTATTTGGTTAGACAGTGTTTCATAAGGGTCAAGCAAAGCAGACAGGGTTCCTGAACTCACGGAGCTGACATTCTTATGGGACATTAAACCTATATGCAAAATAATAATAATCACCAGATGTCAGATGATGATGAAGGTTGTTAAGAAAACAAACCTGATTAAGTTCTAGACAGTGGTGATGAGATTCCCATGGTAGACTGACTGGCCAGGCAAGACCTCTTTGAGGAAGTGATCTTTGAGTGGAGACCTCAGTTGAGTCTTGCAAGTGTCTAGAAGAATATTTAAGATTGAGGGGGCAGCAGGTGGAAAATCCGCTCCCCACCCCCTGCCCCTGACCCTTAGACATAAGCAGGTTTGGCAAGGCTTCCACAGTTCACGGACGCTCTGTCCACTCTTCCGCACTAAGGTTGTCACCACTGTGCTGCTTCAGGTTGACCACTGGCTCTGTTCTCTGTAGTCTTGTAGTCCTGACTTAGCCTTCTTTGCTAAAGAAATACTTTTGCATGCTCAACAAGAATCACATGGGAGGCACAGTATGCTGTGGTGAGTTGATGTGTATTTCCCCTTTTTGTCCCCACCAAGATTTTTACAAAACTTATGTATGCAAACAGATATTTTTGTTTGTTTCACTTGAGTCGCTTTTGCATAATATAACAAGTCCATGATTTCACATGTACAGTAATTCATAGAAAGTGATAGTCATCTTGCTTAGACACCTTATTTCTCAAAACTAGCTTGCTAAATATAGCACCTTCTTAGCCCCATATAAGGTGGCATAAAAGAAAAGAAAAAATAAAGGTCAAAGTTTCCCCACCCACGAATTTGGTTATAAAAACAGCAAAGCAGGGTTTTTCTGAACTTGAATCAGTAAATTTTTAATTTAAATAGTATCCTGTTTTGACAAAGTGCTAAACCACAGAAGTCTCAGAAAGACACTCTTAAGCTTGTGTCAATACCTGCTGGCATCTCTCAACAGGAAGCTTGGGATGGCTTTTGTTGTCATTGTGTGAGCCACCAGCAAGGAATGCGTGCCCTTATTTGTTGCATCCGGGAAATGGTCAGAAGTGCTCTGGTGTGGCTGGAGCCTGTTGACATTACTCTGTTGCATAATCCTTTGCCAGACAAAAACCTGTATTGTTTCTTGTGTTCAATTAATCACCATTCGACTCGGGCTTTGTGAAACGTGCCTCCTGAGTGAGGCAGGATACAGGATCACACAGAGTCTCTTCCCTGACCCATGCAGCAGAGAACTGAGCCTGTGAACCTTTCCCACCTTGGTGTTGGGATCACATCGCCCATACAGTTCAGTTATAAGGGGCCTGCCTGCATGGCTCTTGAGTGGCTTGAAGTCTCCCTAAGAAACCCAAGGAACTAGAAGAGCTCTTTGTTGGATTTCATTCCTGGCTCTCTTTCAGTTTCTTGCATGTTGAATAGTTAAGTTACATTTTACTGTAAAGGTGACTGCATTTTTCTTATGGGCCCTTCAGGGTAAACAGCCATTCATTTCCATCTGTGAACACACATGTAGCTTGTGTTGGGGTAGGGTACCCGGTGCTTCCAAAGTCATTATTTTTCTGTAATGTTTATGCTCCGTGGTTGTGCACATATCGATTCCATGCCCCAGTGCCGGATGGAGAGGTAGCCTGTAATTCCAGCTGAATGTGTTACATTTGAAAGTAGACCGGAGTGGAAGCAAGGGGTGGATCAAGCAAATAGCTTTTCATCTTCCATCAGTTGGCTATCTGCTTTGTTCTGCCGCAGGAGTTGGCAGCCCAGGGTCATATTAGATATCGCTCACGATTTAGAAGAGAGGCATTCTTGGAAAGTGTCTGGTAAGACAGAACTCAGGATTTCAATCCCTGCCTCTCATTAGACTCAGGCTTTGTCATATATACCTCTCAGTGACTGATGGTGAAATTGGAGATGCAGCTCTTATCTCTTGACCAGCTAGAGATGCTGAAGATTAGAAAACGCAACAGCGATTCCAGGTTCTCCAAAGATATAATTAGTGTGACACTTACTAAGAGTGTCCCTCTACATACTGTTTTCTCAATAAATTGTGTAATAACAACATCGATAGATTATGTTGTCATATGAAGAATTAGAATATTCCCTTCTAGGCAAGGCTCACATATCTCTTCAATATGGAATTAACCAACCATCCTCTGTGGGTAAACTGTAACTGCTGGGCAGAGCCAGAGAGAGCTGAGACCACTTTTTGCCCCCTTGCCCAGGGGCAGACAATGGGAAAGGCCAAATGCCAACATGAGATACGATTTCAGGTTTAAGGTTACAAACAGTATAGTTATGAATAATTTCAAACTGATAGTTCACATTTTAGAATTGTTGGCTATGCAATCAAAATAATTAGTCTGGATTTAGAGGCACAAGTCTGAATCCTGACCTGCCACTGGGATCTTGAGCATAATCTTTAAGCTTTCAGTTTTGATCGTGGGTCAATAAAATGGCTATAGATGATGCTTATATCACAAGCTTGAGATAAGGACCATTTGAAAAGTGGAACAGAAAGCATCCAGCCTGAGATACCTAGCATGTAACA
The DNA here is from genome assembly GCF_000754665.1 of Bison bison bison. Taxonomy (NCBI): domain Eukaryota; kingdom Metazoa; phylum Chordata; class Mammalia; order Artiodactyla; family Bovidae; genus Bison; species Bison bison. Next base: position 2,106,804 of record NW_011495035.1, on the reverse strand, counting down.
CACACTTAACAAAAGCTATCAATGATATCATCAGAACTTGATGAACTTGTTTGATGACTTTAAGACACCAAGCTGTTATTAATATTATTAGTAAAAACCTCAAATCATAGAACCTCATTCATCTTTGGCTAGAATTTGATGATAATAGGAAAACAAATGAAATTTTGAATGCCAGATATTAATAAGGTTAAGTGAAGAAGCTGGATTGAAGGAAAAAAATGTAACTCTAAGCTGTTGATAAGCTGGACAGAAGGATCATTAAATGAAATAAATAAACCACTAATGGAGAACAACTATTTTATGCCCGAAATCCATATATTCAAACTGATTAATTAAAAAAATCACTTTATAAGGGAGAATGGAAAGCCTTTTAAAATTAACTTTATTTAAGGGGACATTAATGTATAAAAACCTATCCTCTTAATATATGCCTGGTCTCAGAAGCTGATTTCAAACAATATAACTTACACAGTGGACATTGTGAAATAGGCCCCATAAAGACAGAATATATCTCCCAAAATACAATCCTCACTCCGTTCCCTTTGAGGATTGGTTCTGAGACCCTTTGGATACCAAAGTCCAAGGATATTCAAGTCGCTTATGTAAAGGGAAAGGGAAGTTGCTCAGTCGTGTCCAACTCTTCGCGACCCCATGGACTGCAGCCTACCAGGCTCCTCCGTCCATGGGATTTTCGTAAAATGGTGTAGTATTTGCATATAACCTACTCACATCCTCCTATATACTTTAAACCATCTCTAGATTACTTTAATACCTGCTGCTGCTGCTGCTGCTGCTAAGTCACTTCAGTCGTGTCCAACTCTGTGCGACCCCATAGACGGCAGCCCACCAGGCTCCCCCGTCCCTGGGATTCTCCAGGCAAGAACACTGGAGTGGGTTGCTATTTCCTTCTCCAATGCATACAGTGTAAATGCTATGTAAATAGTTGTAAAATACAATGTAAATGCCATGTAAGTAGTTGCGTGCGTGTGGCAAATGCATGTTTTGCTTTTTTGGAACTTTCTAAAATTTTTTTTCCTTAATATTTTCTATTGATGGTTGGTTGAATCTGAAGATGAGGAACCTGTGGATAAGGAGGACCAACTGTATATGTATGATACTAAAGTAGTTGTTGATAGGCTTCCTAAATCATTTATTGTCAGACTGAAAAAAAGTATGGTTGTCCTAGTTTGGCACACTGGACCTAGAAAAAAAGAGAAACTTTAATGTTGAATTCAGGACTGAGGAGCCATTGCAGGGTTTGTGGGAAAGGACAGTAAAAGAGTTTTGAGTGAAAACTCATTGGACCAAGAAGTCTGAATTGTACTTTCATCATGAGACCTTGGTGGGGTGGGGGATGGGGATTTCTTTGTTTTTGTTTTTTTAATATGGTAAAATGTCTTGAAGAAATTCCCAGGGCTTATGAATAGAAGACACTTTATTGAATTTTAAAGTGAAGTGGTGGGCCCACCTGATAAGAAACTTGTAAATTTGGGTGATTGAAAGAAAAATGCACATATGGTGAATTGAAACCTAGTGATTGATCCATGACTGGGACAGTTTGAGTGTACTTGGGGTTGACGTGGGGAATCCCTCCCAGAATGGCATCACATGAACCAAGATTTGCTGCTGCCATCATGTGCTTTATGATTTGGTGTTTCCCTCTTGCTGTGCTTTTCAAGGTTGATTGGAGATATTAATACGATTACTTCTTAATCTCCTGGAGGAAAGAAGTACCTGTATTAGTCATGTGCAAATGTCAAAACCCAACTTAGACTGGCTGGCAATGGGGGGAAAGTCTCTTGGCCCACAGAACTTGAAAGTTCAAGGTTTAGCCTGGCCTCAGACACAGCTGGGACTGGGCACTTAAATAATGTCACCAGGACTTGGTCTAGCTCCATTTTTTGTTCTGCTTTCTTTTTATGTTGGCGTCATGCTTTGTTAGATTCTCCTCTCCGCTGAGACAAGATGGCTCGTAGGAGCCCCAGACTGACATATTTACAGTTTAGCAGCGCCTGCAGAAAACCCGTATCTCTTGCCCAGTAATTCCAACAAGAGCCTCTGAATTGACCGAATGACTTGAGTCATCTGTGCGTGAACTGATCACTATGGTCCAGGGGTCGGAAATATGCTGATTGATGACACAGGTGAGTCCTGTGCTCACCTTCAGATTACCCTGGATAGATTGGCTCCATTAAAACCACATAGATTCAGAATCATTACGTCTAAGTTGTACCTCAGTCGTCCTTTGAAAACATGGAGGAGTGGACCCTGCATAGATATTTTATCCCGTATCATCTTAAAGAGGGTGAAGCATACCATATTGTTAGTTTCAGCCAGTCAGCAAGTTTAATGGAAAAAATCACTTCCTTAAGAGTTGGGCAACTTGACACTCAGTCCCAACCCTGTGACTAACTGCTTGTACAGCTTGGGAGAGACATGTAAATTAATTTCCTAGGATTCAGTTTCCATCAGAAACCAGAAACCTAGAATATTTTATCAAGTCCCTTTGTGCTGGGGGGGAAAAAAAAGCTATATTTCAAACTTAGAATTCATCAGTATCATGTTTTCCATATTATACTCATCTCATAGACTGGTATGTTCTAGACTATCAGCATTGTCTGATAGAATTTTCTACAATGATAGAAATATTCTATATCTTTGCTGTCCAATATGGTAATTTCTAATCATATTCTCTATTACATACTTCACAAGAGGCTGACGTTACCAAGGAACTTAATATTTAATTTTATTTTATTGTAATTGATTTAAACAAACATCCACATGTGACCAGTATCTCCTCTTTTAGCTCAGCTCTAGATTAATGGTCAAGTAGAGTTGTGTGAATTTTAGGTGGTAACAGTGGAAGTTGTCTTGATTTTCTGAGCCTTTGGTTGGTAATGATTGTTTATTTTTCATTCATAATTTGTAGTTTAAAAAGTTCTGGTCATTCCAATAAATACAGAAAGACCACTGTCCCCAGATAAGAAAAGAGTGTTGTGTTGGAGGCTGATTTTTTCAGTTTCGGTGGTTCCTCATGCATCTCCCTGCCAGGTGGTATGAGGCAATGGAAAGAATGCTTAATTAGCAGTCAAAAGTTTTCGGTTCTGGTGTCGGTTCTGCCAGTAACCACTAAGATGCATGACCTTTGGCTAGTCATTTTTCCTTCCTGGGCATGAGTTTTCTCATCTGGAAAATGAGGGGGTGAAATTAAAATGATCTCTCAATCTGTTCCAGGTCAAAGTTTCTATGATTCTAAGTCTTTTTTTCTCATGCTCATGGCCGGGATGTGGCTGAGAGTTTCTGTGTAGCTGCTGAGTGTACTACGTCCGGTGACTGAAAGAACTAGGGAGATACTTTGGACCACTGAATCTGAAAGAACCCTGAGGAAAGTCAAGGTCTGCTTCAATCTTGTTTAGTTTTCTAATCCAAGATAAATCTAGAAAGAAATAACAGGTAGCGTTAAGCAATGTATACTTGATTCAAAAGACAGGTTCGTCTGAAATGGGCTTCTGTTGCCACTTCCAGAGTTGAACATGGAGGTCAAGGCTTCAGACAGGGTGTTGTGAGATGGGTCAAAGTGAAGAATATTGAGTGAGGGACGAGGCGGGAGGATTGTTAGCCAAAAACTATAGCTACTACTGCTTGGTGGTAAGCCTAAAGGAGGAAATTCAGAGATACGATGTTCTTTGGTACCCGGGAAGTTAGGGTTAAGAAAAGATGTTTGGAGTGACTTCATCTGTGGAAGGTTGGTTTTTGAAGGAGGAGATGAATCACAAATGAAGAGAAAGAGGAAGGAAAGAACATTGGCCAGATTTGCAGGAGCAGGTAGGAGGATGTGAAGTGTTCCAAAGGACAGTGTGGTAGGATGTGTCAAACCAGTGCAGAGGGAGAGGCATCAGCTGGGGCTGAATAGCAACACCATGCTTACTTGGTGATTTAATTTTGATGCTCGGTAATGACAAAGGCTAATTGTGTTGTTAGCGTGTGATAAGGTGGCAGGGTTCAAACATGTATTGATGTGATCATGCTGGTGAATTCCCACTGTAAATAAAAGCTCCTATACCCCGTCTCCATAGGATAGTTTTGACACGGTTGCATCTTGTAGCTTTATTTTTATTTTTTAACTGGCTATCTTTATGTATGGTAACAGTCATCTCCAGAGATTCATTTTCATTTCAAAAAACTTTTAAAGGTGTTAATTGCATTTTTCAAAACTCTTATGTAATTATTTAAAATGATTCCACCGGCACCATAAATCAGAACTTTTCCCATTATATTGCCGAGGTACATTTATGACCTGTTTAGACACTTTTGATTTATAGGTTTAGGAAACAAGAGTATAGAAAGCATTGCCAAGTTTTAATTTGGAAATTTCTGTAGCCACGTCTGTTTCTGCAGAAAAGAGAAAAAGAAAGCTGGTGGGAGAGGTGATCGGGAGGTGTGATCACCGCCCCCCCCCCCCAACAATACGTACCAGTAAGACATAAGAAAAAGAGGCACAAGACCCAGTGTGGGGTGTCTTGCTCTGAAATGAGCAATTAGGATGTCTTTCACGAGTTGTTTAATGCTTCGAAGTTTTATTTTTAAATGCTGGTTTTAGGTAACAGGGTGCTTAAATCTGAGTGATTTACTTGACTCCCTAGAACTCAGTTTCCCCATCTGTTAAATGTAGATTAATCATAGCATCTCTTCAATGGATTGTGGCATAAATTAAATGTTTGTTGGTTTATGCATTGAAAACCATTTGGCTATGAAGCACCTACTAAGATGCAGACACCCTGTTAGGTACCACATGAAGGTGATGGGAGGGGGCGATCCTGACACTGTGTCTGATATGGTGCTCAGTCTGGAACATGCTGATACCACAGATAAATATGCATGACCCCGAGTGTAAAACTGATCTTGGTAATTGTCAAGTAAAACAGCAGCAACTCCAGTTTAGATGTGAAATAATGAAATGCACACATTTAGAAAACTGACCACCCTACATCTGAGATGAGGCCATTCTATGAATTTAGAGATGACAAAAATTGACTGTGTGGAAGACAGTTAAGGCAGAGTTAATATTCTGAGCAGAAGAATTGCAGTTTTCTAAAGTCTCGGCAGGCTGAAATTTTGGATCAAAATGAAAAAGATCTTTCATGGGAATAAAGGCACAGCCCATTCCCCTGCCCAAGTGCAGAGTAGAGAGCTCTCACTGATCAGTGGCTAATGTCATAGTCACTCAGGGGATGACTGTAGAACCAGCAGGACCCAAGTGTGCTCTGGGGTGGGTGGGGGAGGGGGCACCGAGGACCCTTGGCTGCATTCAGAGCACAGTGAAGGATTAATTTAAGGCTCTGTCCTCCTTGAGGGACAGATGACACCTGGCCTGCTGCGCTTATTTCTGAATGCTGCATTTGAAGGCGGCCAGGGCAGACCAGAGCAGAAGGCCTTGTACGTGTGTGCGTGTGTGCTCAATTGTGTCCGACCCTAGGGACTGTAGCCTGCCAGGCTCCTCTGTCCATGGAATTCTGCAGACAAGAATACTGGAGTGCATTGCGGTTCCCTTCTCCAGGGGATCTTCCCCACCCAGGGATCCAACCTCTGTCTCTGGGGTCCCCTGCTTTGGTAGGCAGGTTCTTTACCACTAGCGCCACCTAGAAAGCACTTAAGGGGACGGACAGAATCCAGACAGTGTGGGGCCCTGGTAGGATGGGGCAAAGTCATGATGGTGCAGGGTTAAATTGAATCATCCCTAGGGATGAGCTTGGTCCTAAGTGCGCAATTTCCAGAATCCAGGCAACCAAAGAAAAATAAGGTCTTGCCAGCACTGGGTCTTCTGCTTCTGAAGAGAAAGGTTAAGTTGCCACTATTGGTGACTGCTCCATGGCCCCAATGACATGTAAGCTGAGGCCTTTCTCTCAGCTTTTTCCTGCATCAGGCAAGAGCCTTCAGAAGCAGAGCCAAATGAAGGGAAGCCTTGAGCAACGAAGATCCTTTTCAGGGTGTCTGGTGTTGGCAGCAGCTCAGGAAATTGCTTTTCCCGCCCTTCCAGCCTTATCTCCATTCAGGATTCTTTTCATTTGACAAAATTAGCAAGACAAATGGAAGATGGATGATTTTTTTAAATATGAATCACTGTCTACCTTCAGTTGTATTGTTGTAGGTACAGTTGTATTGAACTTAGTGACTTGTATTTATTCAGCTGTAAAATGTAAAGTAGTTTGTGTAATCCTTGAATCATAGTTTCTCTTCAGTTTGTCTTTTTTAAACTTTCAAAGATTCTGATTGATCATCAATTGTTCTATATAAACCCTTTTATTTTTATTTTTTTGTATGTGAGGTCACTCGATCACAAAACTGAAGTGTTTTTCAGATGGGAAATATGGGCGAAATTGGGGAAAAGAAGAAAAGCCCTTTGATAGCAAAGAAAGGAAGATATAGCAGGAATTATAATTGTGCCAGCCTTGCTAAGTTCCTCAGTGTTACTGGTTCTTGCTTTCTCCCGTGTGGATATGTGTATACACTCTTCCCAGTAGTTGATATGTCCTTCCTACTTGCCCACCCAACTACCAAGTCACACCATTATCCTTAAATTTGCAGCATAATCCTTATCTTATTTGAAAAGCCCCCTTATTCCCTAAAGCCAGGGAGGGAGCCTCCTTTCTCTGCCCCCTCCATGTGTGTCTCTCTTCTTTTTTTCCCATTGTTCAAATGATGGCTAATGCCACGCCGCGCACTCTGAGAGCACTAAGAGAGTTCTGCATCTTGCCTTGGGTAGTGTAGACGTTGGAAGCTTTGAAAAGAAGCTTGAAATTAGCTCATTAGGTCAAAGAGCATATGTTTGGGTGTAAGTCAAATCCTCTCTGGGGCTGTGGTGGCCAGGGTTCTACCAAATGCTTTCCTTCCCAGAGACAAGAGTAGCAAAATATTATCCAAACATAGGCAGACGGTTCCGTTAATTGTGCCTCATGTTGGCCAGCCTGTGTGTTCTCAGCACTCAGGGCAGATCCCTCCTTTGATATTCCCAGTGGATCCTTGAGAATTCACTTAAGAAATCACCAGACTCCTTCACATACCCAAGCGATGACCTGGCTGGCGGTTCTTACCTACTGGGCAACCTGAAGCTAGAAGAGGGGCTGCCTCATGACCTTGAATTTAAAAACAAAACAAGATGATCGAGTGTCTTCTCCTGCTGTTGAGGTTCAGTGGATGAAACAGCTACTGCTTAGTTAAATTTAGGAGTTAGGATCGATACTACCTCCATCACAGAAAAAGAAGAAGTCAACAAGAGTGAAAAACCATTTTGCCTTCTGATATTTCATTATAGCAAAAGGAAAAGGTTGAAGGAAAAGCAGTTTGTAACAATAAGAATGGTATTAGGACACATTTAAGTGCTTCCAGTATGCCAGGCATTGACCCATTTTAACTCATTTGATCCTAGCCCTCTGGGGGAAGTACTAGGCTTAGATCCTTTTATAGATGTAGAAACTGAGGCACTTAGACATGAAAAATTTACCGAAAGTACAGTCAGGAAGTGGTGCAGCCAGCATGAGAACCCTTCTATAGGAAAGTGTCTGTGGGCCTTTTATGTCCAGGGACAACATAAGCCCCAACACGGCACTGTTCCGTCTTTACATCTAAGACACTGATGCCAGGAGAGCTCGGGTACCATCCAGGCTAGGACTGCTGGCATACTGCCTTTTGCCCAGTGACATCTTAGAAACGATGAAGAGGAAAGTGCCTGCCTGTTTGTCTGTGTGTCTGTCTCTTCTCAGCAGTGGAGGTGGCAGTGTGAGGAGCTCTTTAATCAAGAAGTAACTCAAGAGAAAGCACAAGCCCTTTTCCCACTGCCTCTCCTCCTATCCTGGTTGTGGCTGCCAACAGATTCAGGGCCAGTTTCACCTTCAAGTGATCAGCCGAGTTTGTCGCTGTTCACATAAGAAACAAAGAGGGTATCAGAATTCTACCTTTGTATTATTTCAGGTTCACTCTTGGTCACATGAGTTTTCCAGGTGAGTAGAAATGGACCTGCCTCTGTTCTTCCACACCTATTTCTAGACCCCAGCCTGGTCTTCAGCTTAGCATATGGTACGGAAGCCTTGTTTTGGAGTCACTCAAGCCCCACTCCCCTTACTAGCTGTGAGATATTAACTGAGAGCCTCAGTTTCTTCATCTGTTATGTGGGCACAATAATCTCTTTCATAGGGCTATTTTAAGCATTAAGAGATATTATGGAAAGTGCCAAACTCATCATGACCTCTCATTAAATATTTGCTCTATTTCTTGGCCATCCTGTTACTAGGCACCACCCTTTCCTCATTTTCCCTTCGTTTGTCAACCCCTGTTCCGAGGCCCTGGTCTGTACCTCCTAATTTGTAACTGGCAGGCTATTTACATTATTCCCGGCACCTCCTTGATCATGACTGGCTTTGGGTTTTGTTTTCTTAGCTCTTATCTCAAAGTCACCTGAGCTCTGTAACCAGGAAGCCAGAAGTTCTCTAATGCAGGGCTGAGCTCTAGAGGGGAGAGTCACACCCCACCTCTTTCATCCACCAGCCTGGTGACCTCAGACGAGTCCCCTGACACGTGCTATCATCAGAGGCTGCTGGGCTAGACACTTGTGCCCAAGTGCTCTCCACGCATCAGATCAAAGACCCACACCAGTGCTCTCGGATCAGGAAAACTGAGTTTAAAAATAGACACCTTCCCACCTCAGAAAATACTAAAAGGAACAACCACTGTGAGACAGAGAATTGCTCCCACTTTACAGATGAGGAAATACACACAAAATGGACTTTTGTGATTTACCTAGTTTGCTGGTTAGTAGAGAAGATTTGATGCAAACCCACATCTTTCACACTGCAAATTCCAGGGAACCTCCTCCATATGCGGCGGTATATGTATATAATAGGATTCCTGTTTGGTAGGTGATCATGACAATGATGAGGGAGTATACGATGGGGCCCCGCCATTTCAGAAGGCTGGCCAGAGCAAAGGAGTATGTGCCAAACCGGGAAGCAGTCAGGAGTAGCATGAGGCAGAGAGAAGAAAGCTGGAGGGCAGAACAAGTTGGCAGGGCAATGTGATGGAGAATGGATAAGAAAGGGTGTCAGAAAACAGTGCGCCACCGAGCTCCCTGATTCCAGAGGTCTAGCCTGTTGGGTTGTGACATTACATAGATGTGTCTTGACCCATCTCAAAAATTGGACATCACTGAATTTAATTAAGATCAATTAGACATTCCTCCTATTGTTCAAACACACAATACCTTATTTGTCTGAAAAGAACAAAGTTCTATATGACCTGAAAGCTTCCTGCTTCTCTATTGCTTTTCCTCATGAGAAATGAAATGCCATTTAAAACACTAAAAAATAAATAATGGGCCTGCTGGCTGGACTGTATGTGCTTCTGTATGCATTTTCTTAAGATGAGACTCACTAGATCTCAAAAGGAATCTAACATCTCTGTGATGCTATGCTTCCTTGCAAATTTCTTTTTTTCATCCAGCCCAAACTTTACCTGTGGCTTCAACCTGAGATGGAAATGCCAGCCCTCACCAGTAGTTATCTGGCATATAATGCTTTCCTGTCTCCTTTCTGATACAAAGCAAAGAGAAGCAGGTGAATGGCTTGTGAGGTTGGACCAGAAATTCAGAAAATAGTTTTGGAGGGAGCAGGCGTAATGCAAAGAGACAGCTTTGATGGTTAAAGAAGAGGGAAAAAGTCACAAGGACAGAAGACATAAACATGTGTGAAAGTCAGGTGGTTTTAGCCCATCCTGTGAGGCCCCAGCTTAATTCAGCAAGTCCTAAAGCTTGTTAGTGACTTACTCAGTGGACCACGAGTTGTTGGTGTTTCATAGGGTTTGTGACCTAGAGAGGATCAGAAGAAGAACTTTTGAGTTGTTTTGCAAAAAAACATCTTTTCCCTCCCTTTGTTCCCTGCTTTTCTGTTGACACGACAGTGTCCAAGATTCCAGAGCTCTCAGATCCTGTTTATATTTTTAAACTATATTCGTGGTAGTTTTATTTATGACATTAATTGTAAGCTAAAAAGCACCCAGAAATTAGTGCTCTGCTAGGGTAAAATGTGTACCAGACACATAATGAGTAGTTAGTTTCAGTCGTCATCGTCGTTATTACTAAAGAAAACATGGAGAGTATCTTAGCCATCTTCCTTTTTGTTTAGGTGAAATGTGAAGTCTCATAGAGGTGAGGTGATGTGCCCACGATTGCATGTGAGCTCATGCAAAGTCTTTAGTAGACCCCAGTGTCCTGTCTAATATTCCTGCATCATCTCAGGCTTAAATAGACCACTTGAGGCTTCTCTGGACTAGAAGAGACTTGCTTACCTCTTGAGGGGCCAATGGGGAGAGTCCCAGTTTGAAATTGTTTGGGGAACTCCCTGAACCTTCAAAGAGTGGGAAGTGGATGCAGAAGGGCTTGGACCTCAATGTCCTGCCTCAGCCTCTGCCCCTGCACCCTTACACATCTCCTCTCGTCCCAATCTCCCTCTTGCATTCCTGCCCGTGCCAGGAACTGGCCTCATCACTTTCCTCTAGGAGAGAAGACAAATCTTTGAATTTTTATACGGTTTCTATTAAAGGTAGAGTTGTGTGTGTGCGCCTATGTGTGTGTAATCAGTGACTATTAAGGAAAGAAAAGCCATAGAGAGCTCTAGGGCCCCAGAAAAGATTTTCTGTGTAGCCGTTTCTATGCCACACAGTGTGGAAGGTAATTATCTTTGGAGGGGATTCCACAGCCCTGCGCAGGCTTCCCCGGTGTAAGATTTATCGTCGGCTGGATTGGGTGTTCTTTTTAAGAGCATTTACTCAGCATCTAAAACGCCGTCAAGAGCGCTACTTCCTGAATGCTTCCGAGGTTGCAACTGCTAAGCTGCATCTGCCCATCTTGGAGATATATTTTTGAAATGGGATGCAGGGATTTATAAGGCCTCATGCTTCCCGTTGATACTGACAGGAGTTGCCTCCTTCAAGCCTTGCTCGCTGCCACAGAAATTCTCCCAATGCCCAGAGCCCTCCTCCCTGCCTGCCTGGCCCGCACACCAGGGCACCTGTCGTGGGGATCGGGCCTGGGAGCACGTCCCGTTGTTTGGCGGGGGGACTCGTGCCAGCTCATCAATCTCAGAGTTAACTGTTGTCTTACTTAAACAAAGGATAGACACAAAGGTTCTTACCCCCACCCCTTCCTTTTATATGAGTCTTATGAATGCCAGAGGAAAAGTTGAGCCGTGAGCCAGCTAAATATACTGTATCATGAAACCTTAGGGACCACTGAAATGGGAACAGTGGCCCTTTACTGCTAAGAAGGTGTTTTATTGAAAATGCACTGACATACCTCTCCCCGGAGAGGGAGCAAAAGAGAAGGCAAGATGCCTGGCAGTAATACAGGTTGTTCTCTTAGGCGAGCTAAAATATAGAGTTTGGCACTCCTGTGCTCCGAGCCAGCCGGCAATAGAGTAGACGGATGTGCGTTTTTACATTAGAAGTGCCGTATTTCACCCATGGCACCCCCTCCTCCCCATTTTATTTTTTAAGTATCTTAATTTATATATTCCAGTTAATAGTTCATTACATGGCCTTTCTCTCTCCAGCTTTTAAAAGTTGTCTTTGAAATACGTTGAGGTAGTCAAAAATATCCTGGTCCTGGCAAGCTTACCAGCAGAGGGCAGACGTAAAGAAGGTTTGGACAGGAGGGTGTGCCAGCCTAGGGTCGCAGGAGGGTGGCGTGACCTGGGAGGGAGACCTGCGAGCATTGTTCAGAGGGCAGGATGGAACATGCTCCCTCTGCCTCTCTGCAGGCCTGCTGCACACCTCTGGTCTCCGGAAAAACTGACTTTCCTGCCTAGAGGTGGCCAGTGCCTTAAAATGATACTCAGCAATTTCTACATAATGAAACGTATAAAAAAATATCCAAATGTCATCTCATCGCCCGAGAGCCATGTCTTCTTTTCCCCTTCAGTGACGCAGTTCTGCTTATGCCTAAAATCGAGAGTTTGCATGTGGGTGTCATCAGCCCTGTCACTCTTGGGAGGGGAAATAAAGATTCCTGCTTGATGGCGATAGTGATTCGTCCTTCCTGATGCCTGAAGGATGAAGCTCTTTGGGAAATGCCCTCCTGCCCTGAATCATGTCCCTTTTTGAAACTTTTGTGCACCTTGGTGTAATCAGTTCTAATCTTATGGTAGAAGCAGTTCAGTAATACATTGTTTTTTTGTTGTTGTTTAGTTGCTAAGTTGCGTCCAATTCTTCTGTGACCCCATGGACCGTAGCCCACGAAGCTCCTCTGTCCATGACATTTTCCAGGCAAGACTACGGAGTGGGTTGCCATTTCCTCCTCCAGGGGATCTACCCGACCCAAGGATTGAACCGGTGTCTCCTGCTTTGGCAGGCGGATTCTTTACCACTGAGCCACCAGGGAAGCTGTCCAGATACATTGTACATTATATTAAAACAAAAGATTATATTATAGCTGGAGCACAAATGAAAGAGATTGATTTCTTGCTGTCAATCAGATGCAGAATTTGCAATAGATGTTGGCCATTTTTCTTTTCCAGACATGATTTTGTTTACCAGTGACAATCTATGAATATCTTTACATTTCAAGTGAGGGATTTTTTTTTTTTTTGGAGAGGGTGGTAAATGTTTTCTATACCTTTCGTGCTCATCGTATTCCTAAGTTACCTGAATGTTGACATGTCAGGGTGTGTATCCAGGAAATTAACTAGGAACAATTGCATAGTAAAATGTTGCATTAAATGGAGATGCTCATGGCAATTTAGAGGATGTCAGGGAGAGAAATTTAAACTCCTATGCAAGAGTGAGAACTCACCGTCAGAAGAAAACATAATTGCTTTCACTGTCCATATAGACATAACAATGACATAAACAATGTCAGTATGGAGCTAACCACCTTTGCTCCCTGGAGATGGATGATGTATTAATTTATGTTTTTAAGTAAAAGCACCACTTAAATCAAGAAGGAATGGCAGGTCCTTGGAGACAAATGCCCAAATCTCAGGAATCAGGCATGGCTGTTGCAATTTAGTTTCTCTAATTGGCTGACAGTTGGCGGTCTTTGGAGACATGAGAAATACTAAACCCGGGCTTCTCTGGAGAGACTTCTCTTCCCTGGGCAGGTCAGGAAGCCCATCCTGGAGCGAGGGCATACAATTTTGTATTCCTGTTGTTTCTTCATTTTCTCCTATAGCAACAGAATCAGTCGGTTCAGTCTCTTTAAGTTCTGTCATCTCTGAATATGTTCTGGGTGCTCCATGAGAGTAACTGGAAAAGAAAAAGGAAATAAGTATTCAAACAAGGGTTGTCTGGAAGAAGATGGGGGATTAAGATGTTGGCCCCTCAGAATTCCCTAGCTGTCCAGTGGATAGGACTTCTCGCTTCTCCCACGGAAGGTACGAGTTTGATCCCTAGCTGGGGAACTAAGATCCCACATGCTGGGTGGTGTGGCCATAAAAAGGTTGATTTTTTTTTTTTTCCAATCTATCAAATTATTCATCAATTTTTATTTTATTTGCTCTTGCAGAGTGACTATCTGGTCATAATTCCTATGTGAACCTTGTAGAGATAACTGACTTCATCTGAGGAGGTGTGTTGCTCTCAGTGTTGCTAGAAATATGTGAGCCAGTGTCCAGTTACATGCCCTTTTTCTGATTATTGCCAAGCAGTTTCTGGCAAAGCAGGGCCTCAGTTGGAGCTTAGGACCACGTGGGCCTGGCAGTGTGGCTGCTGTTGCCTCCGCCGCTGTGCCGTCCATCAGAACCTGGGAGTGACGTCCTGACGAGACGCTGCTTCTGACCCTTCCTTCAATACCTCTGCTCTCCATTCTCAGCTCTGAATGGGCAGTAAAACCTTTCCCTTCTTCTGTGTTCAAGGCTAAGGCTCACAGAACCAAACATAATACATGATTTGAGTCCCAGGTGTGTTATTTGGTGGTTAGAGTTTGGTGTGGGATCACAGTAATCTGTCCTTAAGTACACAGCCAGCTGCACAATGGACTCATTTAGCAACTGACAGGTTTCTTAATATGTGGTGTCTGAACAAGGGCTGTATCTGTTGTGGGTGTTAGGATGTGGGCATCAAAAATATTTTTAAGTACAGCATTTAGCATTTCCTTCACTCTTCCTTAAACATTAACTCTTCCCCCGCCCCTCTCAGGTGTTCATTTTATAATATCACGGCCTCTCTTTTTCTGGGACTATTCAGTGTCTTGTTTCCCCTTGTGGTCCATGGAGCTAGGTATATTTGATTCTTTAAAAAATAAAAATAAAAAATCACTTTGCCTTTCTGAACTGCAGCTTCCTCCTTAAATGGAGATTGCAATTTCTGTTCCAAGTGAGAACTCAATGAGCCCCTGTGGCGGAGTAACCCATTCTAAAGCCCGCCCCTCAATGCAGACTCTTCTAAAACTCCCCCAATTCAACGTGCAAATGCTACTGTTTTTATTTTTAATTATTTTCATTTTTTTGCCTTTCTCATCCAGCCTTTCCAGAATGTCCTGGCAATCATAAAATAAATGGTATTAACTATAACATTTCTATTGTTTTCCAGCCATGGAAAGCTCCGGTTCTCACAGAATCACAGGCATGGGGCAGCTAGACAGGACCAGATGGAAATGGATCTTGAGAGCCCAGAATTAACGAAGTGACCTGGGCGTATAAAACTTATCCAGGTTTATCGCTGATGGTACATTTCCTTGCCTAGAAGTAGTCTCTGAGTCACCCTGTCATGTTTGGAGAGAGGGTGGGAAGGGCTCCAGGTGGCCTCTGCATATGCTAAGCCACTTCCCTCTTCATACTGTCACCTCCCCCCTTGCCCCAAACATCAGTCCCCTAAACACCACCTCCCATGGGGCCTTCGAACCTCTCCTGCTCCACTCATCTCCCCTGCTCTATGGTCTCAGGGTGCTTAATGCCACCATCATGCAGTTTAGTACTTGTGTAACCACCGCGTTGCATCACTCTCTAATTATTTTGTGCAAGGCTCGTCTCCACAGCTGGGTCACAAGCGTCTGTAATATTTGTTGTTTGTTTGTTGTTTGGATGTTCCTGGAGACAATCAGCTTTTAAACACTAACCTGCCAAGAAGGTAGTCCGACTTGTAAAAGCATCCTTGAGTTTTACGTATGTTTCTTAAAGAATTTGTCTTAAAAAAAAAAAAAAAAAAGAATTGCCTCTCTAAAGGGGACCCTGATGTTGCTCACAGACATTAAATCTCTAACAAATTTTAATACCATTGAAAAAAAGCACATGTGGATTTTGAAATGAGTATTTCTCCTCTCTCACTGTGCCTTGGTTGGAGAGAACTTCCTATATTTTTATTTCCTGTCTTTGGGGCCCTGCCAGCCCCTACCGAAGGAGGAGGGCCTTGTCTCTTTAAGAGTCAGAACTGTACTGATTCATGGTACACTGGCAGATTTAAGGCCCCTCTCCCCAAAAAAGAAGCCCTTGGTTCTCTGTTGAATATTCATGAGAGGGTGGGGTCACATTTTTGTGACCTGAAAAATCCCATTAATAAATTTGTTATCTAACACAAAAACACTTTAGGGTGGAGCGCAGACTGTGCTGCGCCCATTTAACATCTGATCTTAAGTTGACAGTCAACTGGCGCTTTTGTCTCTTTTATTGCCAGATTAATGGAATTGCTTGCTCCCCAGCTGACCTGATTGAAATTCAGATATTTGCTTGATTGGAAATATTATCAATATGCTTTCTGGTGTACAGTAACACCTCAAATGGAAAAATACTTTCAAGTAAAACTGAAATTACTGGGTTAGGATTTGTGCCCCCCCCCCTTTTTTTTGAGGGAAAACAATCATTGATGTCACAACCACTTTTTTGCCTCGAATATTTTGAGAAAAAGAACAAAAACGTTAGAGTCTTGTTTGTTTTGTAAGCATAGGCCAAAAGTTTTCCTCTAAATTGAACAAAGGTAAATTAGAGAGGTGATTTCTAGAGCTGCCGAAAGTGACTAAATTAACCTGGCACTGAAACCGGGCCAGTTGAGCCAACAAAGTTTAGCATATTGGTGACTTTTTTTTTTCCTCTCACACTGTATTCAGCTTTAAAGAGCAATGACTACTTCTAACAGAGGTCATCTTCAAGTGCTCCTTGAGAGTAGCCAGTGTTGTTGCTGTTGTTGTATAAATAAGAAAGGAATTTAGAGAATTATTTCTTAGCGAACGAGTGGCAGATGCTTGCTTCAGCAGCTGTCGTTCTAGAGGGGAAGTAGCTTGGTTCAGCTACAAGGCACGTTGGTTGTTATTTATTCCAACCCCCGAGTCGGGTTAGTTTTCCTCTGCGCGCACAAGCACACTTTGGCGAAGCCGACTCTAGGAAAGAAAAGGGCGGGGGGTGGGGAGCGGTGGATAAAAAGAGGCCAAGGCCGGGTTAACCCCAGGGCGCGAAGCGAAAGTTCTCCCGCAAAGGCCGTTTTCGAGGAAGTTCTCCGGCGCTGCCTTTGAGCCCCGCATCCCCTTCCGATTCTCAACAGTTGCTCCAAGCAGTCGGGGTGTGCGCCCGGGCGCGCCAGTTCCCCTGCTTTGCCGCTCGGGTTGCTCTGAAAGGCCGGGACAACTCTTTGTCAGTTTCCAAGAGGAAACAAACACGCCACCCCACCAAAAAGCCCCGACCCGGCAGCCCCGGCCGGAGGGAGAGACGCGCGCCGCGCCCGGCTTCCCAGACGTCAGCCAGAGGCGGGTCAAAGGGTTAACAGCAATTAAGCGGAGTTGCTCCCGAAACAAAAGCCGGGTTTCAGCAGAGAGTGATTTCCCCTGCCGCGAGGAGGGGGCCGGGGGCGCGGGCGCGGGGCACGGGCCGC
>NW_011495035.1:2089111-2089731 GCF_000754665.1 Bison bison bison | reverse complement strand
TGATTGATATTCGCCGTTCTGCTCTCCTTCCCGGGCTCCGCGGTGCCAGCTTCCTGGGGCCTCATTGGGGAAGGCAGGAGCTCCCGAGGGTTTCTAAGTTGAGTCTTTTGGAAGAAAAAGAATAATAACCATCGCTGTTTACCAACTTGGGTGGGAGTTGCGCTCTGGAAGTGGAGGCGGAGGAGGGAGTGGAAGGGTGGGAAGAAGCAGCTCCAGGCCTGTGGGTCCTGAAAGAGAGAGATCACTCACCTCCCCCCCTTCTCTCTTGCTCTCCCTTTTTTTTAATGTTCATGGGTGGGGTGTAGTTGAGAGTTGGAGGAAGTCCTGCTTGTGTTTTGCTCTCGCGCTCTCGCTCGCTCTTTTTTTTTCGTTTGCGACTCGTTTTCTGCCGGTCTGGCCTTCAGGCAGCCACTTTGGTAAAGCCCTCGCCATCACTCCTTTCTGGGGACGTTTCTGGGGTGTGATTTATGTCACTTTCAGAGCGTGTGAAATATACAGGGAGCCTTCCCTCTCAATGTAACCCATGTAGATGTTTCTTTGGTTCTGATAGTTTGTTTCTATATCTGTCTAGGCTATTTTCAGCTTAGCTGTTCAAATTCAAGGAGTTCACACACAGTCAA
>NW_011495035.1:2064905-2089011 GCF_000754665.1 Bison bison bison | reverse complement strand
GGGAGACGAATAAAGCCCCAGGCCAGAATGGGCAAGCCGATGGAGGGGCACCCCGGCAGGTTTGGGAGTTTCAGCCTCTGCTGCATTACTTTGCTGGTTAAGTAGTGAGTGGGGTTTGGGTTAGGACGCGCAGCCGACTGAGGAATTGCCACGGGGTGCTCCCATCTGAACGGTCTCTGAATGTAGCAAACTCAACTGTCAGAACTGCCTGAAGGACGGTCAGTGGAAAGGAGACTTTCTTGTGCCCCCGCCCCCACCCCCAAGTGTCGTGATGGGGAGGAGGGGACCTTTAGGAAGTGGGTGGTAAAGTTTTAGAGCAAAGTACATATAGACTCTTCCTCTTTGGGATTAACTCCTTCAAGGCCTGCTGATGCAGAGTAAAATATCTATTAATTTTATATTCTTGTCCACACAGATCAAATGCTCTAATCAAGCCAATTTAAAAATGCAAATCACCTAATTTCCATAGATTCCAGCATTCTGAAAGTGACACATTTGGGGGAAAAATTAAGCCTGATAACAGGAAATGTGAATCATACTATCAATGACTAATCTGCTTAAGAAAAAAATAAGTTACATTTATTTTATTAAGAAGTCAGTGTTAAAAAGAACTTTTTTTTTTTTACTTTAAATCGAGTGAGGTTTTTATTTTAGTAGCGACCTTTTATTGCTTTTTGTTGTTCATTTGTTTGTAATAGATTTTCCAAAAGGAATGTGCAGTCAAAGGTGGTTTATGTGGTGAAGTGTTCAAGCTAGCATGTCATTGTCAGAAACCTCAAACATGATCACATTAGGATTCTAGTTTAGGATCTGTGCTGTTACTGTCGTTTAAAAGAATACAAGGCTTTCTTGAATGTTAAGACTCCTCCTGAAATGAACCGAATGAAGGCAGAAGCGCATTCTCCTAATTGATGCCCTTCACTTACATTGAAAAAAGGTCTGCTTCCATTTTACTTGATTCTTTGTAGCTGCCTGACACATTTCAGTGAAAAGTGTGTAAAAATGAAACCAAAATACAGACTGCCTACCCAGAGACACTGGCTGACTTATTCTAGGATGTGATAGAGCCAAACTGAAAACGGATTGGGCTGACACTTGATAATCAAAGTTGATTTATTGTTCATTAGTACTGCATTAGCCCTTTCAGGCAAGACAGTTATTTGTGTAGTGGCCTGTCAAGAGCAAGACTACCAGCACCTGTCATTTCTAAGGCATGAGATAAGCAACCAGATATTAAGATGATGCAAATAAAAATATGTTGGACTAGGTAAAGGGCCACGTGATCATAATTTTTTTTTTTTTTTTTTAAGAAAAAAATTGGTCAATGCCAATCTGTAAGAAGTCTGTTAAATGTGTGTGTGTGTGTATTACCCTTAAGGAGTACTTACAGAATGAAAGTAATGGCCTTTATGCTCTCTCATTTGCCCCGAGAACTTTCTTTTCTAACCATATATGCAGTTCATTTGATAAAAAGTTGGTCAGTTAAGGAAATGAGGAGCCTAACATGCCAATTCTTTAATCTGAGTAATTCATGGAAGGTAGATTTCCCATTTGTGTTGTGTTTTTAAATATATTTCATTAAATGAAACTCTCCTAAGCATGGACTGATTTTATGAAGATGTGATGACATCATAGCTAAGCTATGATAATGTCGGATAATAATGTCAAGTGCATTTTCTGTAACATGTTTCACTCTCGATTTTTTTTTTCCTTCCTTCTCTGGAAGGGAATGATCTCATGACATACACAATAGAAAACAACCTAAGTGTCAAAAGAAAATAAAATTAGTGAACTTTTGTCTGCAGCCATAGAAACACAGATTAACTCATATTTTTCCGGAGAACAGAATGGAAACATTCTGCATCAAGCTATAGAGTGTATTGTCTTCTCTGAATTTTCATTTGACAGGGATTTTAGAGGCTGTGATCTTAATTAAATCTCAACTAGCTGAAGTAATGCATCTAAAGGCATGCAGTGTTGCGTAACCTTGCTCAGTTGGTAAACCATAAATCATCAGAAAGCTTATGATAGGAATGGTTGGCTTGAATTTTTTTGTTGTTTGCAGTCAGATGTACCTTAAAAACAAAACCCTGACCATCACTACCGTGTCTTTGCACGTTGTCAGGAGCTGTCACTTGAAAGATAAACTCTTTCATGACACTGACCAGTTCTGCAACTTTTCAGCCAACCTCCACACAATTGCAAGGTACAGTGAAATTAAAATCCAGATTAATTAAAAGCAATGAAATTCCAGCTTTATTTTGGCTAACGTGGCAGAAGTGTGTTGCAGCTACAGTGCTTCTAAGACAGTCAGGAAATGGTAGTGTGACCAGCGTCTAAGCCAGAACTAAAATGTTAATAAAATTTGAATTGGCAAAAAAGAAGATTGAAGAAATTTATTCTGTGATTTAGTTGCAGATGAACACCACTAAAGAGAAATGGATAGCTATCCTCTTAGGAATTGGACAAATAGAGTAGTCAGAATCCACTTCAGGTAGTTCTGTGACTGAGTGTGGTTTACAAGCAGGAGTATTAGGCAGCAACAGTTGACCAGAAAAGGTTCGAGTAAATAAATGCATAATGCCTGTGTATGTGTCTGTTATGTGTTAAAATGCATATGAATTTGATGACAAGGAATTAGAGTAATTTAATAGCTATTAGATAGTCTCGATCTTACAGATTCTCCTAGTGATTGTAAATACTTGGTTATTTACTTTTAGTGCCTTTTAAACAGATTTCTTTTTCTTTTTTTTTTTTTTTACTGCTGTGTATGCTGTGGTAGAAGCAGCCATCTACACGTAAAAATTGAGAAAGCTATCGAGTGATACATTGATCCTATACATCTTTGTACAAAATATATCAGACTTGGAGTTATGCTGCTGATACTCTGTAGCTCTCTGGGGGCAGAGAAGGAATGGACTTTGTGTATAGCTACATGCCTAGATTTGGGGATAAATTTGAATTTGTTGCTCTTTGGTGAAAGATTTCTGTTCTTGGCAGCAGCATGATGTTTCTGGACATTGGTTTGAGTCATTTCTAAGTGTGCAGTACTTTTTCCCCCTCCTCATAAATGGCTTTCTATATTCACCTTTATTTACTCTTTTTAAAAAGAGAAAACTCAGTTACCTCTTAGCTGAACAGTCCTCTGCAGGTTGTGGGAACTTGAATTATCTGGGAAGACCTGAACTGGGCCTCGACTTGAGGATTGTAGGAGTAATCTCTGAGTCTTTCTTCCAACCTGGCAGCTTTTGAAGAGAAATTAATTTAGAATGAGAGAAATAAATATTGAATACATGCACTGTGCCTCCTTTTCCAATCTGGTTGAAAGCAGCTAATCAATGAAGTTGCAGGCTAAATGTTAGGGTGCACTTTTGGGGGGATACCTTGGTATCATGTTTTAATTTTTAAGCTTTATCTGGCCTTTAAATCTGAAACATCATTGTTCAAATAACTGAGAACAAGGTAAATCAACAACATCAAAAAGGTCGGCTTCTGTGATTTCTCAAGGGCTTGTTATTTTGTACTTCCCAATTCTATTTGATGTCTTGACAAAACAAGATGACACAGGGGAGAATACATTAAATTTTGATTTTTTTCATCTAACCTGTTACAGTTGTGGCAGCTTAATTTCTTTTACTTTGTCCTGAAGATGGTTTTTTGTACAATTACTCTAATTGTCACACCACTTCATGAGGGTGGGTCTGGCTTTCCCATTTGCCTTGATTTTTACTAGGCGTTTTTGAACATGTTTTGTCCTTTATCTCATAAGGAGCTTTGGGTTGGGCTCTGTCTTCATTAGAAATAAATCAGTGAATGGTGAGATTGTCAGAGAAGCAACTGATGTTTTCTCATTAGAATCTAATTTGCACCCTTTAGTTTAATTGTTATGGATAACGTGTTGGAAATTGGCATGGGAAACTACATAATTTGAGAAACAGAAGTTGTAATTCTGAAGGAAAAAAAAAAGTGATTGCACCCTCAGTCAGGTCTTAAAAACTTTGTAATGATCTAATTTTGGCCTACCTGTATGTTCAAATTCAACTAAAATCCCCCCCTCCATCTCAGTAAATAATAAAAAATAAAAATGTAGTTAAGCACCTCTATTATATTTCCAGTGCTGGTTAAAATGTGAAGACCTGTCCATTTAATTCTTAGTTGTAGAAAATGTGTGATGTGCAAAAGATCAACATTTAATTTTTCTTCATCTAACAGTATCTGTTGATCTACAACCATGTCTCCAAGTTGTCTTTCCTTATTCTAATCCTCTGTGTGTGTCAAATAAGATGGATACAGTTGCCCTCCCTTGCACTATTTTTGAATAATGCTTCAATATAATGGAGCTTATTTAGCCAAGGCCTCTTCCTTTTTTCTTCACGACTGTGGCTAGAATGTTTTCTGAGGTGCCTTCTTGGAATAGTTCTCTCTCCTCCTCTTTGCAGTCCTAAAAGACCATTTTCGTTGTTGTTAAGATAAACTATCATAGCAGGTTTGATCCATGTGCACTAAATTGTTTTCTATCCCTCTGTCAAGAGAAAGAGACTGAACAAGGAAAGAGGAGCTTTTTTCTGGATTTAAATAATAATATTAATAATAATAATAATAGTTGACAGGTTGAAAAGATCAGGGCTTATTGGATGATTATTTTCATGTATAGCTTCCATTGTTTCCTGTATTTAACGGTCGCTAATGGGGGAAGCGATTTAATTCATGTAAACTTTACATTTTTATGCGAATGAAGCTGATATTTATTAGAGCTAAAACAATTACACTGGCACTCAGAGAGTAACCTTATGTGCGTGGGGAAATGGGAGAGAGCAGTGGAGGTCCCATGAATGCCTGTGCTGTAAACAAATATGAATCTATACCACTTTTTACAATTTAGAGACAAAAGAAGAGCTCAGAGAACGTTGCTTATTAGGCTTAGAGATTGCTTATTAGGCTTGATAACCTGAAATAACACCTGATTGGCAGTCAAGTCTTGGCCATACAGTTCTTCTTGAAAGAAGGATAGCCCTTTTTGATAGAATGTAATAAACAAAATGATAAAAAATGAAATGCTAATTGCATTTTAAAGAGGTCTTTTTTCCCCTAAAATTTTAATAGGTGGTTGTATTGTTACTGAGAGAACAGTTATGCTAATGACTGACTACTTAGATGATTTTGCATTAATATAATAACCATTACCTGCCTTAATGCTTTGTACAGTATTGTGGCAAAATAGCAAAGCCTAAAAGAGTTATACAAAAAGCAGAATTCTATAATGAAACAGAATTATACTTTACACATGAATAGCATGCTTTTTAAAAAATTTTTTGAAGACTGAAATATTATGTCAGAAACATATTTTCTTTCCAGTATGATATGGCTGCCTCACATGCTATCTGTGGCTTTTGGGGGATTTTGTGTGTGTGTTTTCCTCCTTCTTTCTAAATACCATGGGGAATAGATAGAAGCTTTCTAACTTTTTTGTTTGGTGATATATCAGTTGTATCCACTGGGTTATTAATTATGAACACTGGTCTCTCTTGGAGGGGGGCTTGCTATTTCTTTCCTTTCACACAGGCTAGCTTCTGTATGAACATATCAAATTTGACATAGGTTTTTTTGTTTTTTTGTTTTCACATGGGGAGCCATTTTCTTTGGTTCTGCTTTGATGTTGTGGAACATTCTAATGTAATTCATTTGCTCTTACTTGATGAACCAAGTAACACTGCCTAACCTGGTCAGTTATCATCCAGGTAGAGCCTTAGATCTAGAAAGGACTTCAGTTCCTTGGGACATCCATGAAGTGAATAACCAGAGATGAACAACAGTTTCTAAATTATTAATCCAGAGAAATGGAAATACAACAATACTTTAAATGTGTTTATCTTTACATTTACATTATTTGTACCCATAGCAGTTACGAGAATATGCTCATGTCCAAGATCTCTGTGTATTTATACCTGGCAGCATTTACTTAGAGTTAACACTGAGTATAAACTAAAGAGAAAGAAAAAAAAAAAGGATGACATGTTATTTTCAGTATTTATATTGTGTCATCTCCCCTCCCACCCAATTCCTCCTATTGTCTCTGGGATTAGAAATAAAGTATTGTTTCTGTGGGTGTTCTTATTTATTTGTTTGCTTTTTACACTATCCCCTTCCCCCTCACCTACCTTTCCCCATTGAGGATGCAGGGGAAAAATAAGCCAGATTATTTCAGTGGTCTTCTAGTGTTCAGCTGCTTTATAAAGCCGTTTGGAAGTAAAAGAAAACTGCATCAGGGAGAATTTACACAGCAGTGGATGGGCTTTGACCATCCACTTGTTGTGCCGAGAACGAGGGTGGGAAGGCAGCGCAGGCGCGCACCACAGTGCCCCGATGGCCGGCACAGCCGTTGGGCTGCCATGCTCGCAGGTTTGTGCGCACCTGGGGTGGGCCACACCCGCTTGCCATCAGTCAGCAGTGTATCAAGCAATTTTTTTTTTAATTCCTGACTTCCTCTTGAAACTCAACTAAAGAGTGTTAACTGTGTGTGTGTGTGTGTGTGTGTGTGTTTTAAATTCAGTTTTGTATGCTAGCATTCTTTAAATGTCTGCCAGAAGTTTAATTTGAATTTCTGATCCCTGAAGGCAGCTAGACGGAATCATTCTCGTTCTTCATAAATTGCCTTCTATGATTCATTGTTAACTCATAAAACATACTCATTTCTATATACTCAAAGAGTTAAGGTAGTTACAGTATCGGGGATACTTTTTTTTTTTTTGCATTACATTTAAACTGTCATTTGAGAAAGAAATCAAGAATGAGCTTGAACTCCTAGTTAAGGCATGAGCCCTGTAGCACACAAACCTCAGAAATTAATGTTTTTATCTCAAGGAGGGTAAGGTAGATGCATGGAATTGGTGGGGGGGAGTTTAGTTTTGACTGAATACTCTGAAAGAGGAGCTCATAAATACTAGAGCGCTGTAGTTAAAAACTCACATGACTGTTTTAAATACTATTGATTTAAACCAGTGGCTAGATTTTATGAATCAAAGTGTAATTTCAAATCCTTGGCCATATTTCTCAATGCTGAAGCACTCTCTCTTGTGTGCCTTTAGCTGCTTTCCAGACATTCAACACAGGATTAAATGATAGTAGTTACAGTGATCAATAGGTTAAGACCAGTACAATCACTCTTGCCGCTAATGACCTCAGTAGTAATGGGCAATAAAGTGTGGGCTGTAATAGCCTCTCGCTGGTACTGCATGCCCTTTGATTCCCAGTATTAGTAGGGACTAGCTACGTGAAAAAGTTGGACATCGAGAGCTAAAGCAGTGAATATGTAGGCTATAATTCTTAACTATTTAAAGCCTCACATTGTGTTCAGATTTCTTCTTCTTTTCCTTTTCCACCCCACAATGGTTTCTGGTTCGTTTGGCTATGTTTGTGAAAGCTTTCCATAACTGATTTTCATGACATGTTGGAGGAGAAACTTTGGGGAAAATCTCAGTTTCATTACGTTTATAAATGAAGCTCGAGCCCACTCTGGAAGCTCAGCGTTAACTGGTGTGAAAATGTGGTTTCAGATGTAAAAGCAGAGCTGAGGCCGTCAGGATCTGATAGCCCACTTCTGCTCATTCAGAGACCTGTCACCAGGCTGGAGGATTACTCAGGCTTCTCGCCCCTTTCCCTCCTTTGGCTGTCTGCTGCTTTAAGCGTTTGATTGTTCGTCACCACCTCCATGGAGATGTCCACGGGGGAAAAAGAAGGGGAGACTCAAGATCATTTTACTGTTCTGTAACATGACTATGGATATTGAATAAAAACTCTGGGGAAAGGAGATTTAAACTGTTGACTGTATATGGGGATTTAAAAATTATCTGTGGGCATAAGTCCTTTTTTAAACTTTTAGATCTGTTTTGTTGAAGCATAATTTACATATGATAAAGTGTATTTGTTTTAAGTAGACAGTTGGAAGGATTTTGGCAATTGTATCCACCTCTGTGACCACCAAACCAACCAGGATAGCTGACTCTTCTCTCACGCCCAAAAGTTCTCTGGTGCCCATTTCTAACATAGGGTTTCCACAGTCACTTTAAAAATTGTGAGCACGAGACTGTCTATGGTGGTTTCTGTTAGAATACTGTTAATTTCTCGTGCATCACCAGCTTAGATCTTACACCACCCTGTTCCTGTCTATTTTCCTGTTCATCACCATCAGAAATTTGGCTCAAGAATATTTATTTTGTATATCATCCAAGAAATGCAGGGCGAAAAAAAGAAACCTTAAACATGGTTCTTTTGTTTGCTTAATCAAACCTCCCTGTGTGATGATGCAACTCTCAAGGAAAAGTAAACTCCCATCGTGATATGTTGGCTTTTGCTGCTCAAAAGATAGTGATTGGCACCCAATACAGATTGAAGCATTCGGAAAGTTTCTCCTGTATGAAGACGGAGTCAACTAATTGGAACTAATTTCTAGATGGTTAGATGTTTGGATAGTGTCTTCTTGGTGTTTGTCCTAGATTAAATGCAAGTTCACTGTTCTCATCATTGGTGATATTTCGTGCGGCGGAGTATCTTTTTAAAAGGATAATTTATCCATTCATATACATCTGTCCCTGTTTGCATATAAAAATATTCAGACATGCCCATCTGTTTTAAATTACAGTGTATCTACATCTACACTTAAAAGGCCACTGCAGTAGGAAGAATTTGATGATGACCTTCCAGACTTGGGCTAATGAAAATTTTCAAATGTTCCAGCTAGTGTTTTCCAAACGATGAGAGACTTGCATGTAAACATCCCCCAACACAAAACATGCCCACAACAACAGTGGAGGCTGTTCACTGTATATGCATCTGACCTTCAGGAACCATTTTTAGTTCATCAAAATTAGTGATGCTGAGAAATCGGGACATCAGTGCATAATGACTGTGAAATTAGGAATGAGAGCTCGCTATGCAAATGACAGGACAAATCATGTGAAAAAGTCAAGATAAACTGCATATTAAGACATTATGTTATATAAAATTAATACTGCATTTCTCCCTTTTGCTTACTGCTCCCCTGAAAGATTTTTTTAATTCTTTTATCTTCTGATCAGCTATTGTCTGCCGGATTTTTTTTTTTTTAAGTGGCACACAGGCAAAGTGCAAAACATGTTATTATTACCTTTTATTGTAATACATGAGATGACAGCAGATCCTTTTTAACAAAGTATATCCTTTACTGCTTCTAGCTTCTTGCTGTCACATGTTTGATTAGAAACCAAAGAAAAGTAAGATGCTTAAATATTACTGTTCAAAGACATACAGGTTTTGTCTTTTCTTTCATTTTTTTTCCCCCTTTCCTTATCTTTTTATGGGGGGGGGGGATAATTTTTCATGAAATAGTCTTCTTGTATTACGGGGCCTGACAAAATGGTTCTCATGTAGTCTGCAAATTAAACACAAGTGCAGTGATTATTTTGAATAGCTAAATTACATTCTAGAAAGCTTGCAGAATTCATAGCATTGTCATTAGGTATCCGCTTGAATACAATTTGTGTAACCTTGGCCAAGACAGCCTGTCATTTTAATGTCAGTGTTTTATCTGAACAAGACATCATCCTTTCAGATACAGTGTGCAGGTTTCTTGCAGAGATGCCCGTGCAGAAACGTGTTAACAGTTGCAAATATGAAATGCTATCAAGTTCATCACTGTAGCTGTTTGCCACTGAAATGTCATGGAAAGCGGCTTTTATACTATGAAAGAATTGAGACATCTGTGTGCTGGGTGAACAGGGAAGGGTACAAGGCATCATAGAAAGGGTCTGTGTTGCAGTTCGCAAGGTGCACCCAAGGTTCAGTTGTCCACAGGACTCGGTGTTCATGCACTGTTCTCAAAATAACTGTCCGCAGAGGACTGATTGTATTGGCTCCAGCTGGGAAAATATTGGTTCCCGTTAAACTTCTTCCCTATAATTCAAGTTGGTGTTAACTTCCTGTATCTCACTATGACCAAAAACTCATTAAGCAACTGACGTCACACCAACCTTAGCTCCGGGTAGCTTATGTTAAGCTTTTACTCCTTGTTTGCTTACCAACTCTCAGGAACACTTGTCAGTGGCTGCAAGGTTTTGTTTTATGTTTCTTTATTTGAAATCCACTACTTGATTGATTAGAGTTCGTGGCTGCATCCCCTTTGGACAGAGGAATCGCATATGGGAAATGGGTCAGTCCTCTAAGCAGGCTGAAGACAGTCTGTCACTGAACGTGGAAGGCTGAGTGCTGTGGGTGTGCGATTTCCTGGCTTCCTATTTATCCTTCGTTAACGTTCTAGGTTCCCGTGTCAGTGGCTATGATGACACCTCAAGTTATCACTCCCCAGCAGATGCAGCAGATTCTCCAGCAGCAAGTGCTGAGCCCTCAGCAGCTCCAGGTTCTCCTCCAGCAGCAGCAGGCCCTCATGCTTCAACAGGTAATGGTCCCTCCTCCTTCCCCAGCATCCCATGCCTCCAGGGCCCCACCCCTCCATTCATACTTGCCCTCACCTGAGCAGCTCTTTTGCCCATCGAAGCAGTAAGCAGAGCGAGGCACGTGGGGTGGGATGTACATTGGTCCCTGGGTGATCAACTGCTTTTGCATCCCTGAAAGAGAGGGACCCTGCCAAAGCCGTGAGGGTTTGGGCCGGGAGAGTACCCGATGGACTGAGATTAGGGCTGTAATTGGACTTGGTAGAAGTAAGATCTTTTCGGCTTAGGGGGCTTTGCGCTCTTTTATTTGGTAAGCCCAGAGGCTTCTAAATGGTGTGAATCAAAGCAAAACGAGAGCACGTCAGGAGCAGGTTTAAATGTGACAGCTCTCAAAGTCCCCATTTCAACTCAGAAGCGAACAGAACTTTTCAACATCAGGAAACATCTTGGAGTTTGTTAACGGTCAGGTGCACAGTTGGTTTTACCCCTTTTGTGTCTGCTGATGCTGAAGTAAACTTCTGGCTGCCATGGTGCCATGGGGACCTCATAGTCTGCTTTGATGGACCCCTGAACCAGATAGAGGGGATTCGGGACCATAGCGATGGGAGCTGCTGAGGCAAGGTGGTGGGGACTGGATGCAGAGGAAACTGGCCACACGGTGATGTCCACACGGAACAGCCCCCAGCACCGCCCGAGCCTGACACTGAGTGAGATGCACAATCTGCAGTAGAGATTCACCAGACTCCCTCAGCAAGGGCGCTTTAGCTTTGTTGTACAATCAAAGGTCATTCCTTGCCTTCTTTTAATTAGTTTGTGTAGAAAAATGGTATGTTTTTCATCAGTTCATTTTGGAGATTACTTTTCAAACAATAATGCCAAGAAGAGTCAGCATGCACTGAAATTTATTGTCGAGTTTCAAACTAAAGGTCAGGCCATTACAGATAAAAGGATGCTATTTTTCAAATCACAGTTTGTGTATGGCACCGAAAGGGACAGTGGCTTGGCAGTGCCCTCTGTTACTTACCGTCCTCTTTTTCCTTTGTAGCAGCAGCTTCAAGAGTTTTATAAAAAACAACAGGAACAGTTGCAGCTTCAACTTTTACAACAACATGCTGGAAAACAGCCTAAAGAGGTACCGACAATACATATTTTACTTTCAAACCACAGATCCCAGAGGACTATCTCATGGCTATTAAACTGTCATTCATCTTTTAAATGATTGCACAACTGAGCTGACTCTATCGGTTCTCAGCTTTCAGACTGAGAGTTATTGTCCTGTTTTCTTTCAGATTTTTCTGGGTTCTGTTCACTGGCTGCCACGTATTTTTGAACACTGCTACAGGTGTACCTCGTATGGGCGCTGGGAAGAGGAGGCTGGGCCGAACCTTTAGGGTGACTTTTGCAAACGCACCGCTGAGCTGAGATTTAGCTGGGGGAGGTGAAGTGCTCCCAGTGAAATTTTACCTGGGTGTGCACTTGATATTTTTTCTCCCAGCTCCAAGAGCTTGGGTGTTGGTGATGGCTTTTGCCTTCAGAAAAAGAATCCCTTATGCCAAAAGTTAGAGCAGGGTTCAGAACACCCCATCTTTGTTGAACAACTTCTTCCAAGTTGCATGGTTCATAATTGCTAATGGCAGGCTTGGATTATTTGTGTCTTCCTGAGAAGAACTTGTGTATTGCGATATCTTCTGTGTATGCAGGCCTTTGTAAGTGGGCATGGTGATCACGTGTGCCTACTGCCCAGTTAGGTAACAGGATTCTCTCAACAGAAGGGAAGACCTTCCCAGGCAGGGTTTCTGTCCTACCTTCTATGCGACTCAGTGTGGCTGAGGCTTGGTCAGATGAGGGAGTATCTCTGGGCATGTGTGTGTTATCGTGACATCTCTCTTCCCGTTTCAAAGTTATCCAATGTCACTTATCTCTGCATGTTTTCACGGTGGACTGAAATTCTTTGCATTTGAGTATTCTCCTCGGAATGACAATGTAGATCTTGGTAAACAGCTCGCAGTCCCGCTGAACAGCTTCTTTGCTGGCCTGCAGCAGGCAGCCCCTGCCTTCAGCTTAGAAGGAGTCCTGCCAGGTGACTCTGTCCCTGGCCGTCTCAGGAGCACGGGTGCCTGGAAACGCCTGTTTTCGCACGTTGGGAATGACCCAGCCATTCTCACTGTGCTGGTTCCTCGCTCTGCACAAACTGGGTACATTTTCCTTGCTGTGCCAAGGGTTCACCCTGGAGTCCTGGTTAGCAGCCTGGATGGAAACCCCTGCAGAGTAGGGGCAGTTTGGGGCTGAAGGGGAGGAGGTGTTTTAATGAAACTGCTGACACAACCTTAAGTACGGTGCCGCGCTACCGGGTGCTGCTATAATAAAAAAGGAAACAGATTAAAAAGTGTCTAAAATGTAAATCTAAAGGACTAACAGTAATTAAAATGGAAATGGCACAGGGAGGGAAGGCATGTAATTGTGAGATATCACTGTGCAGAAGGCTCTCAGCTTTGTTTTGCTGGCTGTTTTTCTAATTCAGTAGGGCTTACTCATCAGTGGCAGTTCAATGCGCGTTAATGACTCTGGGATTGCAGGCATCACTCTGGACAAAGAAATGATTATTGTGCGGTCAAAAGAAGTTCAAAGACAAGAAGGGAATTTCAGTTTTTTCCTTAGAGATCCACATTCAAGAGCATATAAATTAAGCCAAATGTTAAAAACCACAGTCTGAAAGCTGACTTCAAAGTCACAACTCTCTAATTAATGAACTGCGAGCTTCAGTTTGGACAAGTTGTGGTTTGATGCGCCCATAAATCAACATGACAGGCCTGTTTCACAGTCTCAGACAGTGCTTGTCACGGAGTCACATCAGATGTAAACACAGCAGAAAAAAGAAGGGATATGAAGGAGGTGCAATTGATCAACAGAATTGGTAAAAACCCACTTTTGAAGCACATTATGCATGATCACAGGAAATGGTTACAGCCTCAAGAGGTTTCCCCTTCTGCTGTTGCTTTTTTGAATCAGATTTCTAACAGCCTTCAAAAGGGAGAATAAGAATTATGGAGTTTCTCCCCTGTGGCTCGCAGGCAATAACCCCCTGTTGTTATTTTGTGCTTCTTTCTTTTCAAAGGCATCAAAATTTAGTTTTTTAAAGATCTTTAACTCTATATTTGAAGACAAACAAAAAAGGGCCGCACTGTCATTCTTATCAGTTACCAGGGATTGTGTTTTTCCTTTCTGTTGCCACTTCTTATTAACCTCTTACTTGGTCTGTTAGACATAGTTTGGAATGCACGTCTGCATGCTGGGAGAACATGAAAGTTCAGATGAGCTCAGAGGGCAGATAAAGAAATGCAAAGGCGAAAGTTACACAGCAGAAGGAAGGATAAAAGTTAACTCGCCCAAATTGCTGCCTTCAGAAAGGGAAGGGGCATCTCGGGTGCACAGACACGCTGGTGGTGTTGGAATTTGGGAGGGGGGTGGGGGAGAAAAGGGGGCCACTCTGTCTGAACCAGGGGACGGTGGTTACGTGACAGAGGTAGTGTTCAGCGTCTCCAGGACACTGGGTATGTTGCGGTCACACTTCACCATCCATTTTGATGGTAAAGGTTGTGTTGCCTTCACATCCTGAGGGGTGAGCGGGCCCAGACCTACAGCATGTCCCCTTGGATTCTACTGGTGTGTTCACAGTACCACTGAATGTCACCAGGTCCTGTCGTAACAATGACCAGGCTATCTTTATGTCCCTCAGGTAAGGGGGGAGCCTCCTGAAAGTACTATGCTGGTGGTGGTCCTTTTGTGCTACCATGAAGTAGAGTCACATGGTAGTAATTTCATGATGTGGACTGCTGGTTAGGATTTTAACAAGGTTTGAACTTGGATGTTGACAGATGGAACAAGTGTATTAATTTACTGAATCCCCAGTCATTAGTGGCTCATAATTTTGAATCGTCAGCCACCCTCTCCCCGCCTTTTCCCTCTTTTGATCACCTCTGCAGTAAGATACTTGATCCTGGGCCAGAACAACATACTTTAGCCTCTTTTTTTCCTAAAGTTGCCTCAAGTTGTTGAGTTCAGACCTGAGACCTTCTTGGGAAGATGGGCACTCTGTAGCCCCATACAGCTAGTTCTTAAGTGACGGCTCATTACTATTTGACAGGACGGGTGTGGAAAAGCGAAGGCAGAGTTAATTTTAAGTCAGGCCACAAAAAAAGATCCCATCCTGTGCGGGCGAGGTAGGCTAAGTTGATTGTTTTAAAAGGGCCGTTTGTCCTGGGTAGTTATGACAGTTTATGTTAGGCGGTAGGGAGGAGCCGAAGAAAGGAAAACAGACCTTTGACTGCAGAGCTAGGGAGGGGATCCGAAATGCAAGGTTTATCAGGGCATTTTAGCATTTTAACACCGACTACTGACCTGTCCAGGGGACTGCGCGGAGACCTTTTTTGTATGCATTCAATTGTGAGAAGTAAACAAACGGCTCGTATCCTGTGTTTGGTAACTGGGTGGGGAGCACAGTTTGGCAACCAGTGTTGCTTTTAAATTCTTTCTTTGGACAATGGGCCTTGTATACTTTTATATCCTGGCTTTTCAAACACGGACAGCTCTCAGGAGCTTTTCCTAGGGATGGCCACAGAGACAACAGAGTAGCCATCAGTCATTTTATATAAATACAGAATTTCTAAACATTTCATTTACAGTTGGACAGGAAACACCCTCCGCAGACCCCGGCACCCCCGCCCCATGACTTTCTACTTCAGCAGGAGCTGAATCCCTCATCTTTTATTGCACCCATGTTGTTTTTTCTTCTCTTCCTCCCCTCCCCCACCTTTTGTAAACGCGTCATGAATTAATATCTGTTGAAGAAGTGAAAAAATCATTTTGACATGAATATAACTATCATTGGGTTTTACATTAATGTGATAACTTGGGAAGGGGTGAAAACAATTGGATCATTTTATGCATGCTGTTCTTCAAATGAAAACACTGGCTTTTCATTTAAATTTATTTAAATTTTTGTTGTTAGTGGTATAGAATTTGTTTTTTGGAGTGAAACTCAATTAACTTTCTCAGTGGCATGGTAGTAAGTCTGAAATTGGTTGCTAATATGAGAATGATGGTTTTTACTGTAAAATAAACTACATGGAGACCAAAAGGAAACCACTATTTTTCTCCTCCTTTGAACTTTGCATCAGAAGGTCTTGGTATATATGCCATTTTATGGATGTATCAGATCAAGGTCATGTGTTAGGTTAAGTGAATGCAGTTGTTTGTGAAGTGTAGTTAGGAGAGGCTCTGAAAGGGTTATGTAGTCCTCTTGGTTGGGAATGTCTCTCTCATGTTTTGAATAATACTCAGAATCAGGAAAACAAATCTTGTGGCTTTTCTTAAAGAACCTTTTTCCTTTCTTTTTCCTTTCTGGTTCCAGAACTCCCTTCCCCAAGAAGGGTTAATTTTTCTTTCATAATTGTTAGCCATAATGTGGCTAAGACCTCCACCTCGATTTGATTCCTCACAGATTAAGGATATTAGATAATTTCCTTCTATTTATTGTAATACTGCACTGTATTATCTTTCTATCACTCAGATAATTACTGAGGAAATCTACATTAATTTTTTTGGCTGGAGCAAGGCCTGCTAAACACAGGAATGATGTATTGATGTTTTACACAACAAAAGTTTTCCTCCTGTCATTGTCCAATCAACAGAAAGATATTTATCATATCGCAGAGCCCCTTCTTTTCAAGAACAAAGCAGGTAGGGAAGCACGACCAGCCAGCAGACCTTGGGGTTTCTGAAACTCAAGCCAAGTGAAGGCATCTGCAGCTTAAAGTGTCCTTCATATTAAGCACTCACAGCTGAGTGCGATGTTGTTTGCTAAATTATGAATGTGTGTAATTAAAATCTAGTGGCTGTTTCTATGAAAGATTTACAATGTTATTTCATCGTTTGTCATGGCTAATTAACAATATTAGATGAAGTTTTTCTTCTTCAAAGGTCTGATTTTTTCTCATTTATTTATGTCAGAAGTGATAAACAGAGTAGTTAAAAGCTTCTCCCTGTGCAGGCGGGACAGAGGCAGCTTGCTCCTTCACACCTCAGGGTTCAGGGTTCAAATCCCTGTAGACCTCGAGTGGTGAAACCTGACTTCTCGTGTGCCTCATTACAGGTTTCAGAGTCTAGAAGTCCACGTTCTGCCTGCAAAAACTCAGGCCTTTCCAACCACAGGAGAAACTGCCTTGACTGGCAAATTGTCTTTCTGTGGGAGCCGGCAGGAGAAAGGGCCTCCACCCCCCGCCTCCTCGTTTCTCTTCAGAGGTGCTCTGCTTTGTCCCCTTGAAGGCGGCCTTGAGCCGGAGCCTTCCACGAAGCTCTGGTGACCACTCTCAGTCCTGGCTGATGACAGGGTATTTGAAGACCACTATCTATTTCACCTTCCCTGGGCAGTGGCCATCTCATTCTTTTTTTTCCCTGCCTGATTTCTTTCAGCAACAGCAGGTGGCTACCCAGCAGTTGGCTTTCCAGCAGCAACTTTTACAGATGCAGCAGTTACAGCAGCAACACCTCCTGTCTTTGCAGCGCCAGGGCCTTCTAACCATCCAGCCAGGGCAGCCCGCCCTTCCCCTCCAACCTCTCACTCAAGGTAAGCGTTGATGATGCAGAAGGCATTGGTCTCTCAAGACCTGGGGCAGTGATGGGGGTGGAGGGGAGTGGGGTCTCCTTCCAGCTCATCATGAAGGAGATTGTTTAAAACACGCAGTTGTGCACTTAGAGGCAAAACCAGCTCAGGTAACAGTGATGGACCCTTCCAGAAGCCAGAGGGCTTGTGAGTGCCAAGATGACAACATAGGGCGGTCTGCAGACTTCACCAGTGTCACAGGATCAAAATGTTGCAGGAGAGGAGGCAGTACTGCTCTGTCTTAATGGAGCATTTTAATCAGATCTTCTTACATTTTCGGTTTGGAATCAAAAATACATTTTCTTGAAGGCTTTCGTTAGTCATTTTAAGATACATTGGATACATTGTACATCCTGTAACTTGCTCTGTTTTAAATCGTAGTAATGCCTTTGAAATGTCTCTTTTTAACATCTAGGGAGGAATTCAGGTAAACAATTGTGATTCATCTCTTGCTGTTACAGAAACCAAGGGGGTTTTCTGTTGGAATCTCTCTCTTTTGCATTCACTTGATTGTTGGTTTTTGAGCAAGTTGATTCTACTACACCTATTAGAACAGGTAACTTGTCCATCTCCAGCTCATTTTTGAGAATTGGAGCTCTTCGAAAAGGAGTGAGATTTCATGGATTTAGAAATTTCTTTGGAAAAGCCATTGACATGTTCTTTCAATGGATGTTGCCCGTCAGACAGAAATGAGTACTTTTGCTGTTCCTAGGACATCCCTCTGGGTTGCAGCAACTCTAACTTTCACGTGGGTAATGTGATACACAAATGAATCATTCAGAACCAGCCAGAAGGAAAGGAAGGAGGGAAGGAAAGAAGAAAGTCATGCTGTGTTTTGAAATACAGTTCCTCTGTCCTTACGTGGTACAGTGGATTTCATTTGCCTCTTCACGGCCCATGGTGGACTCGGGTGTATGTGTATGTGTGCCTTCAAGACTGGCAGCTAAAACCTTTGGTGTCTTGGAACTATGAAGACAGTTCATAATATGAAAACTCTTTCTCCCCTCATGGTGCTGAAGGCATGGCCATGTGTTCAGTAACTTTTGGTGTCAGGTGGAGCCAGTGAGGCATGTCTGCCTTGAGTCTCTTGAGTCAACCACAACCAACTTGTGTCCCTCCTGAGGTTCTTTGGGTTTTCTTTATGTCTTAATGCTGAGACCAGGACATTTTCCTCCTTTAACTTCCCTCTCACCTCCCCTCCTCCTCCTGCTATTACTGCTTATCCACGCAATATATAATCAATATCGCCATTGCTGTCAAAATAGAAGATTTGGTAACTGAGCAATGCCAGGGCGGGGGTCGGGCGGGGAAGACACATGGGCTAATGCACTTTTGTACTTGCAAAATGTTATAACGTGCATTAATTACATCTTCGTATTTATTGTTGGCAACACCGCCGGCTGGCTGACACACCCACTGGACTCCGCTTCTACCTCGCTCGTCTTTTCCTACCGCTCCTATACTATTAAGTGTGCTCACTCAGGTTCATTGTTACAGTCCATCAGTTAAGCTGTCCAAAAGAGGGCAATTGGGCAGTGACAAGACAAGCTCACATGTAATGTGAAAGAAATGAATGTGGTGATGCATGAAGTGTAATCTCTGCAGTAACATATCAGAGACACCGGTAGGTAATTCACTAGTCATGGCATTGATTGATATGCTTAGCAGTCGGCTCTAACGCTTTAGCCCCCGCAACATTAAGAAGATGCATATTTATAGTCTAAGGGGGTGTCTTTATGTGTGCCCAAAATGCATAAACGCAAATATAAACATTTCTCCTAGTGAAGTGAACCACCCGTGTCATAGCCATCTCTCTTGGAATCAAAAGGCTGGTTTTGTGTCCCCTAACCCCTTGCCCAAAGTGGCTGGAGAATTCAGTCATGTTGGACTACAACACAGTTTTTTTGTTTTTTTTTTTTTTATCAGAGAGATGATGACTTAAAACTGATGTCATTATGAGGTTTAAATCAACTTTCTGCTTGCTTGAACATGGTCACCTGGGTATGGAAGTACAAGGACAAAAAAAGGTTGATCAACTCTGTTTGTCTTAGAGCCAGTGATACCTGGGATTGTAAAATTGAGTTCCGTGAACGGTAATCTGTCAACTGTCCCCGCAACATACATTTTTTAAACCTGTGTCTGCACTTCTTTTATAATGAAGGGGCCAGTTGTCCTGGAAAAAGACATGTAGGCAGGCACAGGGTCTGTGTGTTGAAAATGCTAGTAACGCTCACTTCAGGATGTACTCACCATGATTCTTTTACATCCCTGCACAGTCTTGGCTAAGTTGCCTTAAACGTGCATGTAAATATCACAGTATTGGAACAGACAGAGTAATATTTTGAAGACTCTTTTTTTTCCCCTGGAGGTTTTAGGTTATGAAACGAAAGGACCTTTTTTTTTTTTTTTTTTTGTAAAATGTTTTTAGGGCTGTTGGAGGGCCTTCTCCCTGTTTTGTATTATTAGCATGTCTATTTTTCCCCTGATGGCTTTAATCATATCATCTTCCTTAGCACCTGTAATTCCATAAAGAAATATACTTTTAATATCATTCTGAGTTTTTAATTTTTTTAAATATAAACTACTGTTGGAAGAAAATTGCATGTCTGCTGATGTACCTGTTAATGGATTTGTTTAACTTGGGACTATTATTCCTACCTACCATTTTGGAAAAAATGCATGCTTTCTGGACATTTGATGTCCCCTTAGTCTGATGAGTGACTAGCTTACCTTTTATCTGTCTTAATTCTATCGTGAGATCTCGGTTGTCAAATAACAGCATCCTTTGGTAGATACTATTCACTGAAATAACAGTTTAACATCACTAACAAGGTGTAACATTGATGGAAGAGACCGATTTGACTGCCTTTCTGTGAGTGTTATGCGAGTGTTCTTCACCGTAATTATCACATTGAAATTTGACCCAGAAGGATACCTCGTTGTCAGTCAGTGAGTTACTATTTTATTTACCATTTCTCCCTGTGGACGAAGAAACTGATTTGCTAGCCCATTGGACTAGAAGGAGAGGAGAGAGACATTAATGTGCATTGTGGGCCTAATAAGTATAACAGGGCATTTCTCTTTGTCTTTATTTGCTGGATAAACAGCTTAGTTTTGAAACAGCTTCCAAGTGCTGCTTCTATCAGAGGGAAAGTGTTAACACAGTGGTTAGAAACCCACCTCCTATGCACCTTGACCCAGAAATCAATTAGTTTGAATTGAAAAACTAGGCGGCTTGTTCTTTTTGTGTGTATTTACTCCCCAGAAAGTAAAACTGGATGTTGACTTGTAGGGCTTTATGTCAGTGTGCCATCATCCACAGACAAGCCTATTCACTATTGTTTCAATTGAATAAACAGTGATCTGAGGGTCAGCCATCTTCCCAGGTAATTGCTGGTGTGCAGACATCAGTGGCAGCCTGTTAGCTACCAACCCACCCTGCACATCACCTCACTAGGTGTTGGAAAAAAATAGCTGAGATGCAGCAGAACTGGACACAGGATTGTGTGGTGACCTTTCCCTTTGTTTAATTTGCCTCCGAGGTTTAATTTCAGGGGACAAGTAATAATTGAATATGCCTAATAACTAAATGCTCATTTGGGACAAAATCCATCAAAATATAATTGGCATTTGATTTTTATGAAGGAAGAAGAAAACTGACTTGGCTGTCGACGCATTCGAAGAATATCTGACCACTTAATGTATCATTTGAGGCCTCTTTTATAATATATATTAATTGCAGAGACTCAAGCGTTTGAACATTTTCTTGGAGAACCGTTAGGAGAGACCAACTGTTTTTGTTAACGCTCCTCTCAGAAAGGCGGGGAAGGTTATTGGTCTGCTGTGCAATAATTTACTCCTCTTTGATATGCAAACGATCCACGGTGAATATAAAAAAATCCTATCAGACTCATTTCACAGTTCTTAACCACTCGGATTCTCTGGAGTCCATCGCCTCATTAGACCAGTGCTCTCCAATGCTAGCATAATTAAAATCTTTAACAGTTTAGCAAAGTAAAGATGTTTGGCTGATCACGTTGAGATGATTATCTATCCATTGTATTCTAAATGACAAAAATAAATTAAATTTAGACCTTGGCATTTTTTATTATGTGTTTCAAATGAATATAATGCACACAGCCTTCTTTTTAAATTCAGTACCTTAGGTTTGGTCAGAAACGTGCCTGTTTCAGTTCCTGCTATATAGTTAGAAAATGGCAGGCTTGCTAGGAGAGCTCGGTTCCAGTTCATTGAGACAATGAACTGAGATCCAGACGTCCAGTTCTAATGTGCATTGCCTTGTGATGTCAGGGGTGGTGATTTCTTCCAAGTTGTCCTCCTAGGTGGTGGTTGTCAGTTGCCATTCAGACTATGTTTCTTCTGTGCGTGTATGTACTGGAATATGCCTTGAGGTCAGATTTGGAAATCCTGGGCTGTAGAGGCATGCTGCCAGCATAAAGGCTTCGTGCCCACAATAGTGAGATTGACATACTGATTGAATCTCTTCTTGGGAGGAAAAAAACAAGGTGACTCTTCCTGCCCAAGACTCACATCCATTGTGACCCCCTTAAAGAGCAAGAGAACTTTACTGCTCCAAGTTTCTTTCACGTTTTCATTTCATTCTGCAATGGTTCATTAGCATGGATCTAAGAAATGACAGTAATAATAGTGTTACTTGTATAAAAATGTATACAGTTTTTCAGTAGACACATCCATCAATTAAGCATGTGGTACAAGAAACCAAAATTAATGAGGAAGATAGGTGTGTTAATGAAATAATCATAGTATAATCAATTTGACTGTTAAAAGTTGAAAAGCATTTCAGGAAGACGATATGGATTCATAATTTATGTCTAAAAGTGATTAATAAAAACTATATTTAATAACAAAGCTATTTGTCATCATTTAAGACTTAAGCACAAAAATTATTCATTTTGTGGTTCATGTTGTCATAATAGTAGAGTTGAACAAATTTATTTTGAGCCCTTCTTTGTGTCTAAAAATACAGTAACATCTATCTACATTTTTTTTAACCCCAGCGGTCTAGAAACAACAGTTTGGATGGAGGCATACAGTCTTTGCGAAAAATAGCTGTGTTCTGAATCCTTTTCATGGGATTCTTTTATGTGTGATGAGGGCACTTCAGGTGGAGGACCCATTCCTTCCTACCGTATTTGCCTTAGTTGAGAGGGAAGGAAAAAAAACCTGCATGCACCAAAAAACCCCTAACACTAGGCTTTGTTTACTGACTCTTTGATTTAATTACTGTTTGAAGAGGACGGAATTAGCTGTTAATTGATTTAATTATCCAATTTGTTTGTTTCAGGCATGATTCCAACAGAACTGCAGCAGCTCTGGAAAGAAGTGACAAGTGCTCATACGACAGAAGAAACCACGGGCAACAATCACAGCAGTTTGGATCTGACCACGACATGTGTCTCTTCCTCTGCACCTTCCAAGACCTCCTTAATAATGAACCCACATGCCTCTACCAATGGACAGCTGTCAGTCCACACTCCCAAAAGGGAAAGGTAGGAACGCAAATCTGAGATGTGTCCGAAGCTGGCTGTAAGGCGGAGGGGTGGGTGGCCTCTCCTCGCCGTATCTATCTCGGTGATCCCTAATTGGATCCATGTGACTGGAGTGTGCGTATAATTACTTAAGAATGTATTCAGTGTGGTGTGGGTGTGAAGCATCTAATTATTGTCACCTTTTCAACGTGGAATTAGCACTTACATAGATGGAACCTGAGCTTAGGAACCCAGGCAGTCTTTCGATCTCTCTTTTGGATGAGGTGGGCTTCCAGGCCTCCTCTTTCTGCCATGTGTCCACTGCATACAAGGTGCTTTCCTTGTCTTCACGTGCTTTCTAAGGAAATAGCAGTGTCTACTGTAGGCTGTGTTGAATTACAGTTTGAGCAAAGATAAAATGTACACTACTCTGCAGTTCCCTCCCTGAAGGCGGGGGGCCCATCTGTTTCACCGTTGTGTCCCCAAAGCGTTCAGGTTGGTTTTTTTTTTTTTTCCTCAATAGACTGTCAGTGAAGGTTTGCAGGATGGACTGATGGAATGGGTCCACATATACGCACACACAGGCATACAGAACCACTTTATCCAGGTCATGGTCTATATGGTAGCATTGACTCAATTTCCGTATTCCTGTTTGGAAGTTAACACTTTATATTTTTAAATTGCCCTGAGCTTCACTTGGATGTTAGTTGAAGCTGAGGTATTTTGAGAGATCCAAAATACATCATGTGAACAGACAGTGCTAATAAAAGGAAGCTGTGAATCCATATTATTATACCTTAGCACCCAGAAACAATACTACTATTCAGTGCTTTTTCAAAATAGAAAATACATATATAAAACTTTTTTTTTTTGATGTATTTTTAACCTGTTTCCTATGTAGCTCGTATGCAGAGTGTCCACGTACAGAAGAAAAGAAACCCTAAAAGTCATAGGTGATAGCAAATGTCATTTCCATTCAGAAAAACCAAATTTTTTTTTTTTTATAAAGGGACCAAGTGAAAGATTTTTTAATTATCTTCTTCACTTAAGCAAGTACACATATAATCTCATATATTTCTTAAAATGTTGAACATGAAGCCCACTGATTTAATTAGATATATATCTTTATACCAGCAGTGCTTGATCCATTTAGAGCTTAATAATCACAGAAAATAGTACCTGAATATTTATGTATATGTTGGTGTGTGTGTATCATGTTCAAACCCAAACACCATGAGAGGTTTCTGGAGATGAAATTATATATGTTTTAGCCAAAGCTTGCAGCTGTCCTTCTAACATCACTTTGGAGTTTCTGTGGCAGACACAGCAGAACTAAAAGCTGCTTTTAACTTACTGGTTTAGAGGAGCTTGAAAAATAGAATGGTTGACAGTAAAAATTAGTTTGGAAACATTGGACCAAATGTGACTTTTTTTGTTTCCAGTGAGGATAGGTTTGTATGTCTGGAGACCAGTCTTAGCTCTTGCTGTATAAGGTCTTAGAATGCTTTGTA
>NW_011495035.1:2030228-2064805 GCF_000754665.1 Bison bison bison | reverse complement strand
ACGCTAGATCTTAGATAGCTTTTAAAGAAAAGGTTCTAGGTTGTCGTCCTTTGCTCTACTTGCTTTTGGTGTCCTGAGGTTGATGCTGTCCATTTACAGCAACATCTTTATCCATAGGTAGCAAAGGGGGCCATACAGGGAAAAACGCCAACTGATGCACTTAGAGTATTTATTGTAATCTCGTCGGCTGTTGTGGCGCCTGCACAGATTTCCTGTGACATAGAAGTTTCTCCCTGTTTAGATGCAGTGTGCTCAGTTTCATTCTAAAAGGTTATATACGTGGGGTCAGGTAGTAGATTAGCAAGGAGGCAAATAGAGAAGAATAGCCCTTTTCATGTCTTAAGGTGCATTTGAAAGTAAATGGATCTCAGAGACAGTCTAATTCCAGGAGAATAAGTTTGTTGGATTTCTCGTTTTATGGTCCTTATGTGTCTGCACAAAAGTTGGGCTTAATCTTCATTGTACTACCTGCCAGCATTAGAATAAGGATCAGGAAAGAATTCAGATTTCATTGAGCATTAATCTGGATGTAAAAACAGGCTGACTTCTCCAACTGTACATGCAAAGAAGAAGCAACTATGAAATTATATGCTACTACTTAATCTCTGGGACCTCTGAGTTTATATCATGTGGTAGGTTCCTAGAAATGGCTGGACTGGATCAAATTCTAATCACATTTTAACTGAAAGTGACAAATAAGAGAGATGAGCAGAGCACCTTAAGTTAAAGATAAGTCAAAAAGTTACAAACTTACAGAACTGATCACTACAAATTTAATTATTATTCAGCTTTGTGTATAAGGACTTAATAATGAGTATTTTATGGTTTTACCATCTGATGGTTTACTTTAAAATCCCATGGGGGATATTGCTATTTAAATAGTGGGAAATGGTTTTTTATAAAAGTTATCCCTCTCACAATTCATCTCCCTTACACAGTGAGTTGTCATTTGTCTCAGGAGTCCCTTTGAGAAGTTCATCCCTTACTCACCAGGAGCATTTGTGAAATGTATCTCATTTGAAGCTCCCCCTTGGTTTCTACATAATATTCCCCACCCCCAGTGCTGCTCCTGGAGCTGTGTCTTGGGGTACCAGCTTTAAGAATTCTTTCTGAAAGGAGTTGGGAGTACTCCGTGTGGAAATTCATAGGGCCCAAGGTAGCATTGTGAGAGTTGTGGTTTGCTTTTCAAAGTCGGGATTTCCATGCCATGTGGAAGGCTCCTCCCCCCGCCGCCTGCCCCCGTGCATCCTTCGGGCTCCCGTGAGCAGCCACCGCTGCAGCAGCTCTGGGGTTTGGTGAGCTGCAATCTGTTAAGGAGATAAATAATGTGCTTGGCACGACACTCCTACTCTCCTCTTTAATTTGTCTTACACAAGGAAAATTATAATTAAATCATTCAGGGTAAACCCTTGAGTGTAGAGAAGGGAAGAAAAAAAAAACACACACACACTTTGGTAAAGATTGCCAGTAGAAACCCACTTCCCTGTTGTGCGGGGTAGAGACATGTATCAATATTCAGCATCATTAGGGGAGGAGCGGCCCATGTGATTTGTGAGGCGGATGCCAGCGCTCAAATCAAGGCTTGTTAAGATCCTGTCCCAGTGCGATCACGGACCTTCCGCATCATTAGAATTCAGCACAGGCACTGCACTCCGTGCTTTGATTTTCTTCCGAGAATTCAATAATGTTTATTGTGCTGATTATATATATATAAATTCATTGGTGCAGTAGACATACCTGTGTTGTCAGGCCTGAGAGAAGTGTGGTGGGGATGAAGTTCAGGCAGGATCTAAACAGCTGCAGAGCAAGGCAGGCACATCCTCTTACTGTCATTTCATTCCGCAGGACCAGGGCGTCCTGACTTCTTTGGTAAATAGACAAAACTTCGACCTGGGATACCTGTAAACACAGAGATATTATCTCGTTTTTCTCAACCGTCTGACTATCTCACTTTAAGAAATCGCGAGTTTTGGTGTGGGTAAACAAAATCAACGCCATGCAAATGAAACATTTATTAAAATGCTAAATTTAGTAAAGCCCTTT
The DNA here is from genome assembly GCF_000754665.1 of Bison bison bison. Taxonomy (NCBI): domain Eukaryota; kingdom Metazoa; phylum Chordata; class Mammalia; order Artiodactyla; family Bovidae; genus Bison; species Bison bison. The sequence continues at coordinate 2,062,762 of NW_011495035.1, read as the reverse complement.
GAGCTTCCTGGATCAAAGCAGCTATGTAAATACAAATAGCAATTACTACTTAAGTAATTGCCTGAATTAAAATTCTAAATATCACATTATATTATGATGCGCTAGGGAAGGGGAAGAAAACTCACATTTAATCTTTTTTGTCCCTGTGCCAAGCAACTGGCTAAACTCTTGCCTTTGGAGTGATGTCTCATTTTAGCCACGTGACCACTGGGAAGCAGCAGGGTTTGTTATACCCATTTTCCAGATGAGGAAGTTGATTCATTAAGATTAAATAAGTGACCTAGGGTCATAGAACTGGTTAGTCTCATAGTTGAGACGCAGATTCAAGGCTCTCTTTTAGTTTATAAAACTGGACTTAAGAGATTCCATTCAGCACAGAAATGAATACTTAATTATGATAAGTTAAAGTCAGTGCTCCTAAAGGAAATTTTAAGTTGGATTTAAATTCACTTCAACAGTGTATTGGCTTACCTTTTGTGTGCACATCAGTATATTTAAAGGGAAATCCCAGAGTTTCCTGTGTAAGGTAGACAAGCAGTTCCTGGGCTTCTCTTAAAGGGAGGGCAGGTAGGGAGGATTTGCAAAATATAAATCATTTACAGTCTGAAACAGCACATAAAGAGCAAAAATGGACCCCATGCAGGATTTGCACACAGGCAAATGTAAAACAAGGCGCGCTCTTCTTTAACTGTATCCTGACTTTCCTTCCTGCCTTATAAATCTTGGGCTTCCTCATTGAACATCATCTGGTCTCTATTCTGCTTCAGCTGTCCTTCTGTAGTCCATATCAGAGATGGCCCTTCTCTCTGATCCTTCCCAGCTTTTTGCTTTTAGTTCAACCACCATTAGTAGATGTTTTATAACTCGAATATGTCTCAGATGCATAGCCCTTCTAAATATTTGTTCCAGGGTTTCCTTAAACGTTCGGTGAAACGTTTCTTTAAATTCCTGAGAGATCCTGGGTTGTGCAGCCTCTTCTGTGATTGAAGCTGCTGTCACAGCCTCAGGTGACCCAGGTCGAGGAACCTCTCTCTTTCTGAGGCCTGACCTGCCTTCTGTCCTCAGGAGATACCTTCCTTTTCCTTCTCATTCATTGACACAGCCCCGTGTATTTCAGTTGCTCGCAGTTTCCACGCTTCTCAGCTGGCAGCCACCTTCAAATAGCCCCTGAAGGTTTTTGCTTGGCTCATGGACTTCCAGACACTTTCGCTTGATACAAAGTCTCTGTTTTCGATTTGTGGCCTTTTGACATATTGCCGTGGATCTGACTATATAACAATAACATTTATGTTGACTGGCCCCTCTGTTTTCAAAAGGCAAGGAACTCTGAGTTGTAGACATGCCTGGTGTTTCGTTTCTCTTTTCTTTTTTTTTTTTAAACTAAATTCTCTGATGATGAATAAATAGTTGTGCTCTTGGTTTCCTCGCTAACATTCTAGAAGCTTGCTTTCAGAACTCTTCCGGTTACACAAGCCTTTAACTTTTTGCATATTTTCATATTCATATTTAGGGCCTCTGGAGCCAGACATTTAAACAGTAAGCTCTAGCTCCCATGACTCTGAATAGCTCTTCCTCATGTCGACTTTTTTTTTTTAGTACTTTGAAAATCAAGTAATTTCTTTCATATTTCGTTTGATTTGAAGCACTTAAACAAACTAGTAGCTCCAGATCTTCCCTCCTCATTAGATTGTCTTGGTGAATCTGCAGTCAGATTGTCCCAAATTGTCTTCAGAAGTGTTAGGCTACTTTTTGCCCATGTGTCTTGAGGCATCTGATATTACAGAGGTCAGCGATTTATGACCTACCAGCCAAATCTGGCCAGCTGCTTATTTTGTAAATAAAGTTTTATTGGAACAGTGAGGCTTGTTCATTGATATGTAGTCCGTGGCTGTTTTCACACACTACAATGGCCGGCTTGAGTAGTCACAGCAAAAAGCATATGGCCCACCAAGAGTGAAATATTTACCATCTGGCCATTTACAGAAAAAGCTGGCCAACTCCAACATTACCCATTGAACCAGCGTTTCTCAGATTTCCCGATGATAACGTTACAGGTGTTTGTTAAACCATACATCTTCCTAGGCCTGAAGATTTGGATTCCACTGGTGTGAGATGGGGTACGGGAGTTTCTTTGTCATACCTACCCTAAATTCTTAGGCTTCCCTGGTGGTTCCTTGGTAAATAATCACCTGCCAATGTAGGAGATGCAGGGTTTGATTCCTGGGTCAGGAAGATCCCCTAGAGAAGGAAATGGCAACCCACTCCGGTATTCTTGCCTGGAGAATCCCACGGACAGAGGAGCCTGGTGGGCCACAGCCCATGGGTCACAAAAGAGTCAGACACAAGTAAGTGACTAAAGAACAGCAAACAACAACAAAAGCCCTAAATTCTTACTACTCAGAGGCTGTAGACCTGCAACTTTGGTATCATGTGGGAGCTCATTAGAAATGCAGGGTCTCAGGCCCTATCCTGGCCCTCCTGAGTCAGGGTCTGCATTTTCACCCAGTCCCAGGGTCAAATGCAGTCCTTGACATGCCTATTCAGGTTTGAGAAACAGCGTAGGTAGCATGCTCAGTTGACCTGGGTTTTGACACTGCTGGAAAGGACAGTTTTTCATCCAGATTTTGATGACTCTCCCAGACATCTTCAGTCCACTTAACGAGTGGCTTGCCATTCTTGTATGAGCCAAGAGAGTACAGATACTGCTACTGCTAGAAAGAATCAGAAACTAGCATATGATGGTGATGCTCAGGCAGCTGTCATTTATTGGGTATTACTTTGTGCCCGTCACAGTGCATAAAGGACTTGACAAAGGCTTTGATCTTGATTTTTCCCATTTTACCCTCACAATAGCCCTGTGGGTTACTGTCCTCTTGTACAGATGATGTTGTTGGGAATGTATAACTCGCATGAGTCACACAGCTAGTTAGGGACCAGGTAGGAACTGGAACTAGGGTGTCACCAAGTCTCAGGTCCTCCCAGTGGCAGCCACATTCTGGTGGTTCCCGGGTGGGCTGCTCATCAGAGCCACCTGAACTGCACCCCAGACTCTGGGTTACAGCCTCCGGGGGATACAGTTTGGGGATCAGGGTCAGGCCATAACCTTCCAAGATGGTAGCCTGGGACCAGCCTGTCTATTGGGCAGTAATTAGAGAGAAGTCCCCCATCTTTCTCTACAGCCCATTCTTCTCCCCTACCAAATCTTTTTGCACAGACGGAAGGCAGGGGTGACAAGGACACAGGTGACAAGCAGTGGAGACTGTAGAAAGCAGGCTGAGCATGTCCTGTCAGGTGTGGTAAGGGACGAGAAAGAGGCAAGGGTGCAGCTGTCTGCTGAGGCCTAAATTAGAGGCACTGCTTTCTGCTCCAGAGCCAGCTCTTGGCAGCATCAGCCGTACCATGTCTATCTGCCTGTTTAAGGCAAAACTGGCCCTGCTTATGTCCGAAAGAAGCTCCTGGGGACTTATTAACTTTTTTGTGCACCAAAGCACTGCTGGGTGTTTGGCGACCGTCACATTTAGAAGAACTGCGATCATTTTGTCTCTCTGCTTGAAACCAGTTGTTCCTGGGTTTTAGAAATAGAAGGAAAACTTTTCTTAGGGTGGTGTAGCCTGATGCTGTGTCATCTCCTGTCATTCCACACATTCAGGAAGGACAAGGAGAGAAAACCTTTAACATTGTGGCACATCCTGGGAGACTGGTTTATGGATTTTCTTAACTATTCACTTTGTGGGGTGATGAAAAGAAAAACACTCAGCCATTATTTTCAAATGGCTGTTGTGTCTTATCTCAATAAAATACCTTTTACCCTAACACACCATCATTAGAACCTTTTTTCTATTTATTGTGTTTAAATGATACATACTTTCCCATAAAATGACATCATGGGTCTGGAGAGTCAGGTTTGTTTTATAAGTTTCTCTGAGATTCAGTTGATTTTTAATTTTTTTTTTCCTTTGGGCGATGGCATAATATGAATCTCAACCGTGGGCAGTTTCTGTCCAACATGCCAGGTTTCTCACACAAAATCAATTTTGAACCCCTGTTTTCTCTCACTGTGGAAGTTAGTCATTGTTTTCTGATGAGCTGCTCTTGCTGATAAGAGGTTTTTTTCACCTGGTGCCTTGGTTGGCTCTCAGCTGTTTCATAGTTGCTTGCACTTGTGTGGAAGCACCTGACATGCATTAGCTTTCTTAGCATTCACTCCACACCAGGGGTGCAAAGGGAACCGTCCAGCAGGAAGGGGTGCGGACTCGCCTTCGGGTGGCTCTGATGCATAGCCTGTTGCACTAGGTTTGTCTTTTTACCTGTAAAAACGGCTGGTTGAAATGCACTCTTTACCACTTGGATTAAATGAATAGAAACTTTTCTTTGGTGCATATGGATCCATCTGCAAGTAGAAAGGGAGACCAAGGGTCGACAGAAGACCATGGGGCTTGGAAAACTCCTAGTGGGGGTTCTTGCTTAAATGACAACCAAGAGTCCAGTGTTTTGTTTTTTTCTGTTTGTTTTGGTTTGCATTTTGTAACTTAAAGATTTTGTTTGTGTGTGTGACGTGGACCATTTTTTAAGTCTGTATTGCATTTGTTACAATATTGCTTCTGTTTTATGTTTTGATTTTTTGGCTGCAAGACATGTGGGATCTTAGCTTCCCAACCAGGGATAGAATGTGCACACCCTGCCTTGGAGGGTGAAGTCTTAACCCCTGGCCCACCAGGGAGATTTTTAAGCCAGCTGGTGTTGGGGCCCAGTGAGCAAGAATCTGTGAAGGAGACTTGAAAGCAAGGCTCGCCCTTTTTCAAGGTTCACCAAGACGCTGCTTTGCGCCAGGGCCACCTGGCAGCCTGGCGCTCAGCTCTTTCCAGGGAGGCAGCGCTGTGTGGCCTGGCCGGCTGGGCGATGCAAATGAGCAGGTCGGGCATGTCGAGCTGTCCCCACTTTCTTTATCCCACCCCCACCCCGCTCTGTGATCAGTCAGGGCCTAAGTATATTATAAAGTATATTCTCCTCATTAAAACAATAGTGGAAGCTCACAAAGGGAAACTGTTAATATGTGTTCCAGCTTGTCATTTCTGCCTGTGTGAATAAAGCAGATAACCGTTCCTCTGGGAAACTATTTCGGGAATTGAGCAACAGATACGCTAGCCAGAGAATTCTCCTAACTGTAATTTTCCTTTTTCTGTGTACTCAAAAATAACATCCTGCTGGGCTCCTCTGTGCCTCTGCACAGACACAGCACAATTGCCGCAGCCCAGGTGGTGGTAATGCGGGACAATCCCCCGGGCACGTGCCGCCCAGAGTTGTACAGCTTGTTCAGTGTCTTCGTCCATATGGCGGTGTGTCCCATTCACAGAAAGACACAGGGCTGTGACTGGTAGGTCCCGTGGTCAATGTAGTGTGAAGAGAAGCCCTCAGCTCATAGTGGCCTCTGTGGTACAGTTTGTTTAATGGCAAATCTGCGTTCTCAAGTGCACACACCACACACACTCACACTCAGCCAAGAAATTCCAGAACAGCCCTTCCTTGCCTATTACCTCCTCATTTAACCTTCCTCCTCTTATTTTTTAGAAGCAAATGGTTAACCCAGAGGGCATAATTCAGGTGCATGAAACATACCTGTTTCATAAAATGTCGTGCACATACATTCCTTTATAGGTGGTTGTTCGTGGGTGAACTCAATTTGAGGATAGCCTGCTTGTCCTAGACTTGGTCTGTAAACTCTGCAGCTTTCTTCTTCTCTCTTTTTGCATTTTCATTTGTGAGAACTTACTTTTATTGTACCGTTTGGGTTGTTGGACTAATGGCTTTGGTTCTTATGGTCTCAAAAAAAGGAAAGGGAAAAGGAAAAGCTAATCATTATCAGTCTTAGAAATCTGAGAATAAAACATTCCCCAGAGGTGTCAGAACTGAAAAGGGGGAGCCGAGAAAACAGAAATTTCCCAGTGAAGAAGGTGAAAAATAGTCACATTTTAAAAAGCACTTTGGAAAATTTACCCGAAGGCAAAAGCTTCTCCATTTATGTACCCAAATTTTGTTCCGCTTTTGTGTAACTATTTGTATTCTTGTTTGGTAAACAAACAGACCTCATAGCAACTGTAGCTGATGATATTTATACTACCTGTAAGACTTCCCTAAACAAATAGACATAGTTTTATGACCTTCAAATTTTATTCCTTTTATAGTCTTCAAGGAAATCAGTCTAAGGGCAAGTTAATATTTCTTTCCTTTCTTTTTTCTTTTCTCTTTCTTCTCTTTTTTAAATTTGTCACTCTCTATCTTTGAAGGATCTGCTCTGTGTGTGTATTTTACAGCTTGGCTGTGAATGTTGAGTTTGAAGGTATATTACGGCAAAAGGAAAGAGAAATCTAAAGTGTTTGTGTAAATGATGTGGTATTTGCTTTCAAGAGGGGCCATTTTAATCCTCTGGTGGAATTTCTGGTTATACATCCAAAAGGCTAAAAAACTCCAGTGCCGTGATTACTTATAGATCTTCGAATTGGACAGGCATCTCTAGTTATGTCTCTCCTTTTTATATCTAAAATATTGATGGAAACATTCTGGTATATATGAGCCCCTATATCCAACTTACATTTTTCCATATGAGTCATATTTAAGACAAGAACAAGATGTCTCCGTGTTAAAGATCAGTGTGAGAAATAAATGGCAGTTTACTTTAATTAGAAAAAAAAATTGACACCAAGAGCTGGAATAATCCAGTAGTGTTTGAATAAATTAGAGGATTGTACAGGGAGAAATAAAAAGAAACTTAACAAGGATAAATGGGGAAGTTTTGTCCAAAGTTCAACCAAAAAAGCGTGCCTTTGCAGGACAGAAGTCACCAGACAGTACTGAGGCGGATCCGTTTGTTCTGCAAAACTTCACACAAGCTCTGACCCAAGTGTCCTTGGCTTTGAGAGGTAAAACCTGACCTTGACAGTCTGACCTGATGGAGCTGGCATTGCAGGAGAAGAGAAGTAGAACAGACACATAATCGTGCAATGAAAAGACAGAATTAAGTTCCAGGGGAAAAAATGAAGCCGCAAAGGAGTAAGAGTGGGGCTAAGGTCACTGTTTGAATACATGGGTCTGGCGAAGTCTCTCTAAGGAAATAACCCTTGATCAGACAGGGACAAGCCCTCTAGGCAGAGGACACAGCAAAAGCAAAGCTCCTGAGGCAGGAGCAGCAAGAGAACATGCTTTGCTGGACTGTGGCTCTTACCTCGATCAGTGCGGGGGCAGCTTTGTTGTTCAGTGATTGGGAGTGTGGACTCTGAAACCAGATGGCCTGCATTCCAGGACAGGCAGTCTACTCCATGTACTTCATCGTGATGTGCCTCGATGTGCCCGCTGCAAAATAGGTACACTACCTTACCTGGCCTTGTCGATGAAATGCGTTTGTGCGCATTTTAGTCTCTGGCGCATAGGCAGTCCTCCATGAACATTAAGTGTTTTTAATGATTTAATTAATTAAAGACTAATGAATATGGTTGTTTTTTAAGGCCATTTGTTTGTTCAAGCCACCTTTATTGAGCTTTTATTTACTAATTGTAGGTTCTGGAAATTAAGAGAAGACTTGAACATACTTCTTTCCCTTAAGGAGCTCACAGCCTAGAGAAAGAAAGGCAGAGACAGACATTTGCCAACACAGCGTAATAAATGCAGTGATACAAATATAGGCAAACTGAGATAGAGTGTATGGCTAGTTAAACGTGAGTGCTGGTGGTAGATGGTTGTGGCTGTATTCCATCCCCACGTTTGCATCAGGTGAACTTTTTGGGTGCAGGGAACTCTGGGACGTTTCCGTATCCCTTGCCAGTTGCCACGACTCAATCACCTAGCACAGTCAGGCTGGCACGGCGTCATTGCTGAGCCTGAATGTTCAGAATATAGTGAATTTATGAAACGTTGACGATCAGGAACCCATTAGTAGTTGTTGCTACGTGTTGGCCATAGATACTATCGGAGTAACAGGTTAGCCTTTGTTGATACTTACGGTGTTCCAGACAAGACAGAAAATTTGAATTTCTGGTCAGAGTGATTCTCAGTCATTAGCTTGCATCAGAATCATCTGGAGGACTGGCTGAACTGCAGAATGCTGAACCCTAGTCCTGCTGTTTCTGATTCAGTACTGGGAGTGGGGCCTTAGAATTTGCATCTCTGACAAGTTCCCCAAGAACCATATTCAGGGAAACACTGCCATAGAACATGCCAACTGCTGTTCTGATGCCATGGCATTCTTGCCTTCTGCAAATCTTAAGTGACAGAGGAAGGAGCTTGGTAACTATTATTCACTATTGAAGATAGTCTGGGTCCAAGTGCCAAGACTTAACATTTCAAAGAGAAAAAATTCTAAAGACTTTGACCCAATATAAACTATTTTATGGAGCAAATTTATTTTTAAAAATTACTAATGTTGGTCTTTAAATCACTTGTAAGTACTCTGGGTTTGTCTTTCTAAACTTTATTTATTTATTCATTTTATGCCTGAAATTGCTTTTTGAGCTTTAGTTTTGCTTACCCTGTTCCTTTTAGCATTGAGCTCCTATTGATACTCTTAAGTCCCAGATCAAATATTACAGAATTGTATGTTCCAGTCATCTGTTCAGTTCTCTGTCTTTCTCCTCAGCTGGGGGATTGGGCAGACCTTTTCTAGAGAGATTGAGAGCTTAGTTATAGTCTACACCAATCGACTCCAAATGTGTCTGATCAGTCACCCCATCAATATTAAAACTTTTGAGTGTGCACTTCTACTAAAAGAGTAAAAGTGTTAGTCAGTCATGTCTGACTCTTTGAGACCCTGTTGACTATAGCCCACGAGGATCATCTGTCCATGGAATTCTCCAGGCAAGATTACTGAAGTGGGTAGCCATTCTCCAGGGGATCTTCCCGACCCAGGGATCAAACCCAGGTCTCCCGCATTGCCTGCAGATTCTTTACCTTCTGAGCATATTAAAGATACTTTTAATCAATTGCATGCCTAACATAGTACCTATAGTATAAAAATTTTAAAGTATGAGAAATATATACACACATGCATACAATTATCTATTCATACAAAAGTTCTAATATCATCTTAACGCATGATACAGAAATGGTAATATAATCTTAGCCCCCTCCCATGACTCTTCTTAGGAATCTAAGTTTATAGACTGTGATCTAAGAACTCAACATGATGCTTAGGCACAAAGTAAGTGTTTCATAGAACATGCTGAGGAACTTCCCTGGTGGTCTGGGGAAGCGATTAAGACAGTGAGTGCTTCCACTGAAGCGACTTAGCAGCAGCAGCTTCCACTGCAAGCGGTGTAGGTTCCATCTCTAGTTGGGGAACTGAGATCCTACGTGCTGCGTGGCTCAGCCAAAAAAAACAACAACAAAAACATACTGAATTAAGAGCAATGAAGAGTTTAATCCAGTGACCATTAATGAAGCATCTTATACTACTGAGAAATAAAAGGAATGCCGTAAAGTAGGAAGTGATTCTTGGAGAACATAAAATGCAGTGCCTAATGGCTTTTAGCCATTATATTTCTCCAGCTCCCTTTCTCATTGAATCACCTCTGCTTTCTCATCTGACCCTCAGATACTTCAGTTACATGACTCCTCTGATTCTGGAATATGCTTGTGCTGACTTCCACAGCGTGTCAGGGGCAGGGATTAAATGAGAAGAATTAGGATTGGAACTTTTATTTATGTTCTTTGGCTTTCTGGGTCTCCTTGTTTCCTCTAACATATGCACAAGGTTCCACACAGACCTTGTGACTCACCAGTGCAAACACTTGCACGGACATAATGCGCATGCCTGCCTAATGGTGTTAATATCTTTTGGATTAGTGGTCCCTATGTCTGTATTGACACAGTTGCTCACAGCCCCTCTTTGGAAAGCATTCTGTTTTCTTAACGAGATCCCAGTGTTAATACTGCCAGTGGGAAACTCTCACTTACAACCTTGGGATAACGGTTGCCCTTATGGGTGTCAGAAGCAAAAGCTGGACCTCTGCCTCTTCTTGTCCTTTTCCTTTATTTATCCCTTCACTCGTCACCACGCAAACACAGGCATTCAGCCTTTGTCACCACCCGCCCTGTGTTTGTGATTGATCGGAACACGCCGGCCCAGTCTCTGATACTCAGGCTCTCCTCCTCTGCTCTTTTGTCTTGCTATGCCCTTGCTTCTGAAATCAAGATTGTGCGTTTGCCCAGTGTAGCTGAAAAGGGACATGGAGGTGATGGTGGAAAAGTATCTGCCAAACTTAGGACCTGTCAGCATGGCACCAGACCTCGGATTCTTACCATTTGGTAAAGCAGCTCGTGACAAGTCACATCCACAGCCTGCACAGAGGATGCCCCCCAGTCCTGAAGGGTAGGATCTAGTCCTCGAAGCATCTGACACACTGCACTGTGCTCTTGCGGCTTTTGTGGGTCATGAAGGATAACTCTGAGGCTCTTGTTTCCTATTGAAAACTCAAAGAGACTTACCAGTGGGTCACTGTTGACTCAGGAAGTAAGTCCAGTTACAGACTGCCTTTCCTTGAGGGCTGCTTCATGCACTTTGATTTTCCCAAAGTTTCGTGATTTCAGTATGTGCCCCGCTGTGATGTGGTTTGAAAGTTCTGCTTAGCTGACTGTTATTTATATTATGTTCTTTAAATCGAGTCATTTTTAATGTAAATAAAATAAGCCTCATCCTAAGAAACAGTATCTGTGAAACCAGGAGTTGGAGAGAAGAGATATCTTTTTGTCTAATACAAATTAAATTTGCTCGTTTTTAGCAATGTGCATTCTTGTTCTTCCTGGCGTTGTGTGGGCTATCGTTGAACGCACACATCTCATCTGTTGGGATATTTTGGTAGGACTTCTCTGTTATTACTGAGGAGAGAACCTTGACTGAATATGGTACTATGCCAAGTGGATGGAAATCCTGCTTTCATGATATATCCTGGTTTCCTACTTACTTAAAATATGCATCCTCTCGTCCCAGGTTCAGGGATACCGCGATGGCTTGGGATTGTTGTCAAACCCAGATTCAACAGTTTACTCCAGGGTTCTCCTGATAGATAGAGTACCTGGTAAACACTGTTCACTGGCCAAATGACTCAACAGACCAGAGCTAATGTAACACTGGAAATGACCTTTTCCTGGTGCTAACTTCAGTCTTAACCTGTTTTATTATATTAAAAAAAAAAAACTTGCATGTAATTCTTAACTTTGGGCCAGCAAAAGTTTTTGTGAGTTTGTACCTGTTGCTTGGTGAGGTTGACCAGTTGTCCCCCTTTCCAGAACTACCCATCTGCAGTTGGCATTTCAACCGACAGTTAATAGAGAGGAGATCTCATGAGTATTTCTGGAAGCATGATCACTTTTAGGACAGATTCAGAACAGGGAATTCTCTGGATCCTTAGCACTCAAGTTGTGGTCCAGGCTATCACACAGGAACGTGTATTATCTTGGGTCCCCTCCCAGAGTTACTGAATCAAAATCTGCATGTTAAAAAGATATCCAGGCAGTTTACATCTGTGATAGAATTTGAGAAGCATTACTCTGTGATTAGCCCTGGAAAAAAGGAAAGAGTGTGTATCCTTACCTGTAGACCCAGTTTTAATCCTTTCATCCCAGGTGACAAGTCTTTGAGTCATTCTCTTGCCATCTTCAACTTTTGCCATACCTGCATATATGTGTTTTTATTTTTTTTTCTTAAAATCGATGAAGTTAAATGGGTTTTATAAAAAGTTATCACTGAGAAGTCACAAATCTGATATATTAGTCTTTTTTTTTTCTAGTACACACAAGCATAAACCCTTACCTACAAAAGTGAGGGTATTTGTATATCACTCTAACTCATCTAAGTCACTATGTTAGTAGGCCATTCCCTGAGGACCATTGCAGAAAGGTGACCCATATTTCTTTCAAGATAATTTGTATTTCCAGAAAAAAAAAAAACCCAGATGTAAATAGTCAATAGCTTGTGTTTCAGATGTGAAGTTAGTTAAGGTAGACTTCACTTCTCGAGGCACAATATTGAGAGCAGATAATAACAATAATCTCCATCATTGTTTAAAAGCACAAATCTGGCACTTAATAGACTAATTCACAGTCACTCCAATTGCAAGTTTTCCTCATGAATATCATATCACAAGGGAATGTGAAATCCTCTAATTAAACATGTTCTGAAAAGCAGCAGAAAATTGAGATGATGAGCGTTGTGGGGAAGGAGAGTCAGGGACTCACTGCGTGGGAGAGTGAAAGAGAGAGAAGCGTCTGTGTCTCCCAGTTTGGAGAGCGTTCCCATCTTTCTGTGCTCTAGAGCTGGCCCTTTAATGGGCTTTAATAAAACACCATTCTCTTTGATGATAGAACTGATTGCCAGCTTGCTTTCGGAAACCTGATTAATAAACACCTAAGGATGATGTATTTCTGAAACGATTAAAAATCCAAAACTTAAGGCAGTGTGCTCTAAATGCACTGCCTGAATCTTGTCCCATCTCTTCAGAAGCAGTCCATCTGCTTCTTGAAGTGTCCTCAGTGAAAGCTAAAGGACAAAGGTCATTTTCACAAAGGCACCAGGAAAACAGATACAATGCTAGAGTCACCCTTTTCCCTGTTCCCACATACCGTTTTCCCTTTCCTAAACAGATGAAAACCTCCCTCCCCACCTCCCAACCCCCACCACCCCCCAGCACACACACTATAGTATAACACATGAAGAGACTGGACCTGTCCTCTTATTTACTACAAGAGTGTAGGATTTGACTTCTGGCTGATTTTGAGGCATTATTCCCTAGTATGAAAAATACTCAAAATAATAGACTCCAAGATGGAAAATTGTCCTCAGTATGTCAGTAATCATTTCTTTTGCTATTGTGAAATCTACATTACTTTTTTTTTAATTGGTCATCCATGATCAAATTCCCAGAGAAGGCGATGGCACCCCACTCCAGTACTCTTGCCTGGAAAGTCTCAAGGGCGGAGGAGCCTGGTAGGCTGCAGTCCATGGGGTCGCGAAGAGCCAGACACGACTGAGTGACTTCACTTTCACTTTTCACTTTGATGCATTGGAGAAGGAAATGGCAGCCCACTCCAGTGTTCTTGCCTGGAGAATCCCAGGGACAGGGGAGCCTGGTGGGCTGCCGTCTATGGGGTCCCACAGAGTTGGACATGACTGAAGCGACTTAGCAGCATGATCATATTCCAAAGCCAGCTCACCCAGTTTGATATCGTTCAAGTTGACTTCCTGAATATTCACAAATATTTGATATCTGTTCTTGAAAATTAGTGTTAAAACATCTGAGGTCTGATGCTGTTTTCAGGTATCACTTTATCATTCAAAATCAAATTTGGACTCCATATTCAGACTTAAGAAATTTGATGTTACTTCAGATCTCAATGAGTAGGATAGAGTAGTAAAGTAGGGGGCAGGGAAATGTGATAAGAACCAAGAAGTCAAGAGAAAGAAAGAAAGTAGGATGGGTTTTGTGTAAGTTGTTAATTTAAAGCATGGTGGGAAAGAGGATGGTGGCCAGTGGGGAAAGGGAAGCGCCGAACAGCTTCTGAGTCAAAGGAGGTGGCCAAGGGGAGTGCATGTGCTTTTTGGTGTGTGTATTTGCAGGGCGTGGGGAATGCTTTAGAAAAAGGTAGCTTCCTGCTCTCCCTCAGAGGTAAGGACATAGCTATCATTTCTTTAACCAAATCTCATTCAGCAACTACTCCTTATTCATTTTTTTTTCCAATTTATTTTATTGCTTATCAATAACAAGTTACACACCTTAACATGACACCATTTGTAAACAATGATATAATTTATAAGTGTGTATAGATATATTTATAAATATATTTAATTGATAAATACATTCATGAATGTGTTTTTCTTTAAGAATTTAGTTTATATATAATTCAAAGTAATGTATATACAATAAAAATTTCATATAAATATATAATACATTGCATATAATGTTTACATAAATATCAATATGATGTGTATATTTATTATAATATATCCATATGTATTTATAAATTATATATTTCAAAGAATTTAATTTATAACCTCATAAAACAATACTTTTTCTGCCTAAGTATATTTTCAACAATTTTATATTTACCAAAGTGACATCATGAACATAAATGAACTTCATCATCTTATAAATGCTCCTCTTCTTTGCTACTCTCGAACTCAGAAGAGTAATAGTATAAATGAATCCCACAAAACAAAGTATTTTAGTTGCAAAAATGCTTCGATAGTGTTTTTGCTCACACCCCCTTTCATCCGCATAGCTAGTGAAAGTTTGGTGGAGGCCTTCCCCCTAGAGAAGCAACAGGGGCATCACTTGTGACTCCCTGTGGTTGTGACATGAGGAATTGGAAGGCAGGACAGTTAAGTGACTTGCAAGGTTCCTGGTTTTTAGCACTTCTGTAATGAGGAACAAAGTCTTTATTCACCTGGTACCCATCGCTCCACATAGTGCTGGCCCTCAGGAAAAGGTTGTTACACTCCATTCATGTGTTGGGTGGAGAGATCCACAAAGTAGTACATTCTGAAATGATTTTTCAGCACACCACGGGATCAACAGAATCTGGAGAACAAAAGTCGTCCCTAGGCATTCGTTCCTCAAAATATTTGGTTGCTCGGGTTTTATTTTTATTAAAATTTATCTCCTTTCCCCGCTCCCCTCCCCCAGTCAGACTTCAAAAATTATACTAAAGTGATGTCAAAATTACTTTAAATTATGATCATAAATTCTTTTGAGAATGGAGATAATATATTTGGAAAAAAGAAAATCAGCAAAAGTGAAGCAACAAAAATATATATGTAAAGAAAACAAACTGTAATCTTTACACTTATGTTCATTTGGTTTTTGGCAAAAGTGCCAGCACAGCTCACTTGGGATAGAATAATCTTTTCATCAAACACTGCTGGGACAACATGCAAAAGTAACAAGTTCTATACCTGCCTCACATAAAACATAAAAATTAACTCAAACTCACTTAAATGTGAGGGCTACAGCTCTTGGAAGAGAATACAGAAGAAGACTTAATTACTTTGAATCAGTCAGTGGTTTTTTAAATGTGACACCGCAAGCACAACAAGGAACTAAAGCGGGGAGAAAAAAGATTGGACTTCATCAAAATGTAAAACTTTCTTGCCTCAAAGCATACCACCAATAAACTGAAAAGACAGTCTATAAAATGGTCACCAGTGTTTGCAAATCTTGTATCTCATAATGGACTCGCATGCAGAAATATATACATGAGAAAGCTTGCAGCTCCAAAATAAAGAGAACCCAGTGTTTTTTGATAGGCAAAGGGTCTGAATCGACAGTCTCTAAAGAAGGTACACAAATGATCAATAAGCACATGAACAAATGATCAGAGTCCTCAACCTTGTTTTTTTTTTAATTGTCTTGGAGTGCAGTTGCTTTACAGTGTTGTGGTTCTGCTGCCTAGCAAAGTGAATAGCTGTATGTTCACATATATCCCCTCTCTTTTGGGTTTCCGTCCCATTTAAGTTACCACAGAGTGTAGAGTAGAGTTCCCTGTGCTGTATTAGTTACCTATTTTATATATAGTATCAGTAGTGCATATATGTCAATCCCAGTCTCTCAGTTCATCCCACTTCCCCTTCCCCTTCTGTATCCATATGTTTGTTTTCTGTGTCTGTGTTTCTATTTCTGCTTTGTAAATAAGGTCTATACTGTTCTTCTAGATCCTCATATATGAGTTAATAGGTAATATTTGTTTTTCTCTTTCTGACTTCACTGTCTATGACAGTCTCTAGGTCCATCCACATCTCCTTAAATGGCACAGTTTCATTCCTTTTTATGACAGTAATATTGTATATATCAGCATCATTAATCTTTAAACAAGCATAAATCAAAAGTACAGAAAGGTAACAATTTACATCTTCTGGAATGGCTATGGAAAAGACAGTTGGCAAGTATATTGGCAAGGATGTGGGCAGCTGCTTTGGAAACTAGGCAGGCAGTTTCTCAAAATGTTAAACATAGAGTTAGCACATGACCCAGCAGTTCTACTCCTAAATATACACCCCAGATTATTGAAAACATATTCTCAAACAGGTACATGAATGTGAATTATAATATCACCACTATCACCACAGTAGCCACAATGTGGGGCCATCCCAAAGGTTAATCAGCAGATGAGTGGATAAACAAAATGTGTTCTGTACACACAGAGGAATAGTATTCAGTCATAAAAAAGGAAATGAAGCGCTGACACACGCCACAGTGTGGCCTTTCAAAACACCAAGATAAGTGAAAGAAGCCAGATACACAACACCACTTGCTACATGAGTCAGTTTATAGGAAATGTTCAGAATAGGCAAATCGCTAGAAACAGAAAGTTGATTAGTGATTGACAGGGACTAGGGCAGTGACTGCTAATGGGTACAATGTTTCTTTTTGGTGTGATATAAAATGTTCTAAAATTACATTCTGGTAATTCTTTGACAGCTCTGTGAATATTGCATTATATACTTTATATATGGCATTGCATTATGTACTTTATTTAGTAAGTTATATTTGGCTGCACCTCGAGTCTTGAGGGATCTTGGTTTCCCAGCCAGGAACTGAACCCACCCCTCACAGTGAAAGTGCCAAATCCTAACCACTGGAACCCAGGAGACTCCCTGAATTATGTACTTTCAGTGAGTTGTCTGGGATATGGACTGTGTTGTTCAGTAGCTCAGTCATGTCTAACTCTTTGCAACCCCATGGACTGCACCACACCAGGATTCCCTGTCCTTCACCATCTCCCGGAGCTTGCTCAAACTCCTGTCCATTGAGTTGGTGATGCCATCCAACCATCTCGTCCTCTGTCATCCTCTTCTCCTCCTGCCTTCTATCTTTTCCAGCATCAGTTTCATTGAGGGATATGAATATACCTCAGTAAAACTTAGAAAAATGTATTCCATCATTTTGAGCCATTAGAAAATGACTAATAGTCTTCTGGAACTTTATATGTCAAACAACATGCTAATGAAGTGAAATACAATTTATAATTTGGGGTTGATGGTGAGGGCAAAGGGGAGAAGTTATAAGCCCTAATGGGCACAGATGCAGACTTTTGTTGCAGGTGAATCAGAAATTGAGAAAAATAAAAGAAGACAAATTTGGAAATTTGGAAAAGGGGAAAAACAAACAGGGTGAAAGTTCATATACAGACATGAAAGTTAGCGTGCAGGAAAATTGACATTGAGGTGCAGTGAGGTGTCTGCTTTTCTTTCTTCTTCTTATTTCTCATTGCAGTTTATTACAAGATACTGAGATATGCCCTGTGCTACACAGTAGGTCCTCGTCAATTATTTTATATATAGTGTGCGGACGTGTGACTCCCAAGCTCCTAATTTGTCGTTCCCCCTCGTTTCCCCCTTTAGTAACCGTAAGTTCTTTTTCTGTGTCTGTGAGTCTGTTTCTGTTTTGTAAACAAATTGATTTGTGTCATTTTTTAGATTCCACACATAAGTGATGCACAATTGTCTTTCTCTGTCTGACGTACTTCAGTTACTGTGCTAATCTTTGAGCACAGTATCCCTGTTGCTGCGCATGACATCATTTCAGTCTTCCACGGCTGAGTCGTGTTCCATTGCGTGTATGTACCGCGTCTTCTTTATCCTTTAACCTGTCAGTGGGTATTTAGGTTTCTGCAATGTCTTCACTCTTGTATTAATAAATAGTGCTGCTGTGAACATTGGGGTACATGTATCTTTTTGAATTAGAGTTTCCCTTGGATATATGCCCAGGAGTGTGATTGCTGGAACATATCTTAACTCTTATTTTCAACTTTGTAAGGAGCCGCCATACTGTTCTCCATAGTGGCTGTACCAGTTTACAACACACCAACAGTGTAGGAGGGTTCCCTTTTCTCTGAGGTTCTGTGTTTTTCCTCTCCTTCAAAGAGTCTTCTCTTGGTTACCACAGGGAAAATTAGCTTACAGGACTTAGAGCATAAAGACCACTAAAGTGTACAGATTGAAGTAAGAAGTTGTTCTTAGTTTTAGCAGTGATTCTAGTTCAAATTTTTGTTGAGTGGCGAACTTGAGAAGGTATTAGTGAGTCATCACAGGTGAAAAACCATACCAATATTTAAAATCTTATCAAAGGCCAAAGACAGTGTTGAAATTAAGGCTCTGGCTGGTATACTTTGACATAGTAAGAACAAATACCAAAATAAGTTTTAAATAAATGTCAGTGATGCCATTATATCATACTAATATAGAGCATATTTAATATTATGTAATATTAGAAATTGTTACATATTTTTGTGTAATTATACTTTTTGTGGCAAGTTGATTCTTTCTAACCTGAAATGTTGTCACTATTATTGCGTTAATAAATATATCTAGTTTTTACATACCAAGGATTATCAGAAGAAATTTAAATCACTTCTTTTTTTTTTTGACTGTGTACTATTTGTATTTTATACATTTGAAATAAAGCTAAATAATAGAAAGTGCCAGAATGCTGTTTTTTCGAGTCAATTAGCATCATTCTGGTCCCAACCTTCAAGAATTTTTTTAAAGGGCAAATATTTATTGCCTGTATGTCCACACAGAAATTAAATAGAATAATATAATTATTGTCTATTCATTCACCAGTCCATCTAACATTAACTGAACCCACGTTATGTGCAAGGTACTGAGTAGGTAGAGATGAATTAGATGCAATCCCTGCCCCTAAAAATTTTCAACCTGGGAGTTCATAATAAGACATCATCTGTTAAACAATTGACCTTACACTTTTGAAGGTTAATTTTGGGGGAAGCATGTTTAGATCCCTTTAAAATCAAATATATCTATTTATTCATCCATTATTCAACACTTTATTCAGCATTTATTCAAAACTGATCTTGGCAGCTTTTCAGAAGTTATATACTTCTCACATCAGTGAGCTCCCCTTTGAACAGTTGATTTAAATGACTAAGTCACAGGCTTTATCTAACCATGTTGAGGTGGTCATTTTCCCACCAAGTTTCAGCATAAAAATGAAATTCTGAGTTAATTCAAGTTTAAAAATTCCCATGCTCGTTTATTAAACTTTATTTACTCATCTGAAAATATGGGTGTTGGATTAGATTACCACAAGATCACGTCTGGTCCTCCACATTCATGTGTGCGCATGTGTGTGTGCATGTGTTTGCTCAGTTGTATCCGACTCCTTGCGACCCAGCCCGCCAGGCTCCTCTGTCCATGGGATTTTCCAGACAAGAATACTGGAGTGGCCATACTCTTATTTATTTATTTATTTATTTTTTCAATTTCCTGTCTTGTCCCTTTTGGCATGCCCAAAAGGCAGTAAGAATAGAAACCGTTTCCACTTTTCTGGTGAAACAGAAAAACTCCCATTCAGGGGTACACCTGGTGAGGTCTGAGGGTGCTTCATCCAGAATGACTAAAGGCCAGAAGCAAGACCTAGTCACACAGACAGCACAGGTACCACATTTGCTTACACCAGCATCATTCTGGAAAGTGAGTCCCACATAGACAGCACTTGATTTTTTTCATACATATATATGTTTCTGTGTGGGCTTGTGTGGGTCTGTATATGTGTTTATACATATATTGAACAGTTGCACAGAAAAACATACCTGTCATGCACAAAATTTAAAACATCAAAAGATACAAATGATACAGTGAAAATTTTGTTTCTCTACTCCCCTCGTTACTCCCCTCATGCCCCAGAGGGAACAAGTATCACAGTATTTCTTATGTGTCTTTCCAGAGAGGCTCTTCCCGGCACCGCTGCCAGTCTGTTCTTTTTCCTTGCAAAGCCAGGCGCTTTATTTCAGTCCGTTGTATATGAGTTGAGAGAGTGGCACTGAGATGTGTGCACTGCCATGTGTGAAATGACAGCTAGTGGGAAGCTGCTGTGGAGCACAGGGAGCTCAGCTCCGTGCCCTGTGGTGATCTAGAGGAGTGGGATTAGGGGCAGCGGGGCTTAACCAGGGAGGGGATATATGTATACATACAGCTGATTCACGCTGTTGGACAGCAGAAACTGATGCAATATTGTAAAGCAGGTGTATTCCGATAAAATATGAAGTGTTCACATAGGGAAAGCAAGTGACCGTGGGAGGGATAGCCCGTGTCCATGTTTGTAAACTAGTAATGCTTGAGAAAGAGAACACGGCCTTGCAGTGCGCCAGGGCACCTGCAGTGTTGACCAGGGTGGGGGTGTGCTAGGTGTGGGGTGAAGTTGGGGCAAAGTTGAGGAGCCAACACAGTATGAAGTGAACTTTTAGAAATAAGATCATGTAATGGTTTTGTGATAAAAATACAGTTTTAAGGTAGAGCACGTTTTCAAGAGGTCTGCTGTGTATGTAAATGTGTATGCGTGCCAGGAGTTGGCATTTCTCTTAGCCTTCAGATGTGAATGGTTACCCTTGTGAAGCTTCAGTGAGTTGTCATCTATCCTTCCTTTGATAAGGATATTCAGTTGAACCAAATGTACATTTTTAGAGGAGAGTAGTTTTTTAATTCAGATTACAAATAATTCAGGTTACAAGGGATGTTTTGGGGGGTAGGGAGTGGGAGTGGTAAAGTTACTAAATTATGTGCATTTTATTTCTAGTTGTAAATTCCTCTAGTGAAGACATGTTACTTTCTTTCACACTATAACTGAGAACCTTCTTGGCTTAACCCACAAAGCACTGATGAATAACCATTGGCAATTTGTAACTAGTGAGGTTAATTTTATATCTAAATTAGTTGAGTTTCTTCATTTCTAATCTAAAGAATCACACAAAGTAGGTACAATGACTAAGAATGTACTCAGCATGTAGCATTTCTCAAGAGCTACTTAATAAAGTATCTGTGGTCAGTGTTAAAACTTAGGACTGATTTCAAAGAGTGGTTCCATTTCTCTGAATGTATCTTCTGGTGAAAATCAGCTCTGTACTGGAATGTTTGGCCCGGTAAATTTTATTTCTGACATTATTCATAAATATTAGAAACATGAAGGGAACCTCAGTGTCCAAAATGGAGGAATGTTACATTGATTTTGGCAGGTAATTTGACCTGAGATGGTATATGACAAGCTGTTATGCATCGATATATAAGGCTTTTAAGGGTTAATTAGTTGATAACAAGACACATTATTTACAAAATTATCTTAAATTTGAAAGAATAATACAAACCTCCATGCCTTAATTTATTAAAAATGTATTTGTGTGTATTCGGGGGTAATTTTTTTTTTTCTTTTCAAGGTTTGTACAACAAATATACACTAATTCTTTTAGGATTATGAAAATACTTTAATCTTCACAAAATTGGTAAAGAAAAGAGTTACTGTGGTTGGGTTGCTTTTTTTTCTTTTTTTTCTTTGTAAGATATTGGTTTGGAACAATTTTCTTTTTAAATGATTTCCTTCCCTCAGATATTCTGAGGATCTTGTTACTTAGAAGGATTCTTGGATTTTAAATATTGCCAGTAATTTTTTTTTAATTCCGTTTTGTACCATCCTTTATTTTTTTTAATTCAGAAGATGAACATGGATAGGTAGTCATTCTTTGCTTCATTCCAATGGAATTTCACCCCTTTACCTGCTCAGAGAGTGTCATTTTATTGCTGGGCTTTAGAAATCTCACTGTAACTACCTTAGTTCACTTGTGTTACTCTCTCTCTTCCATGAGGGCACCTTTCAGTGCTTTTCCTAACTTAGGCTTTTGCCTTTTTTTTGTTGTTTGTTGTTGTTTCTCAGATTTGTTTTCTATTGTCAGGCAAAATAGTTGTTTATTGTTTTAAAATGATATTAGGTTTCCAAGTGAATCATTTAAGAGCCACAGAGAGACCTGTGGATCTTTGTTAAGGTGTGTGCTTAGTATTAATGACCTTAGTTTAAATGTCATAAGATGCTCGCTGTGGATTAATTACGTTGTGAGTAGGGACAAGTGCCATGTGTGTATGCCTGTTCTATGCATGTGAGTCGGTAAAATACATGAATACACATCCTGGCAGTTATATAAAATACAAGCCCCTCATGCGTGTGTCATGTGTTTGTGTGTGTGTGCATGTGTGTGTGTAATTATAATTCAGTGTGCCTGAAGTTCAGAGTCTGGCAGAGGCAGTGGAGTAAGTTGCAAAATAGCCCTTTCCTTGAAAAGAATGTGCTTTAGTACCAAACGGAACTTTTAATGTTAGTTTTACATTTCTATTTGATGGAGTCTAAGGTTATGGAACGACTGTAAAAATAATTTGTCTGAAAAACGTCTGGATGCAGAAATCTAATGGAGAAAATATTTGCGAATATGGTTCATCAGCAAGTACAACAGATACACTTTTCTAAGCACCACGTGGCATGGATCAAAGCATCCTATGACCTGCATCCGTGTGGCCAAATCATTAGCTATTGATTGGGCCCCAGTGGAGGAGTAAGCCCTTTGTGTTCGTGCCAAGTTTTCTCCCAGTCTTGGTTCAATCATTGTAGGGGTAGAATCTTCCTGCTCCAGTTAGCTTTTTGTTGTTGTTGTTGTTAAGTTAATCATCTACTTGGATACATTTGTCTTTCTCAATTATTTCATTCTATATTCTAAATTATTTTATTGTACTCTGCTTGGTAAAATTAACTTGTGAAAAGACTGTACAGTTTGGGGGATGCTCTTTGTGGTAGAAGGGAGAGAAAAATTTTATAATGTTCTGGGGAGAATCTCAAAATCAAGTACAGTTTATAATTCCCACTACTACATGGTAAGTTCTAGCCTTTTAAAAAATTTATGTATTTTTTAATTGAAGGATAATAGCTTTGTACAATTTTGTTGTTTTCTGTCAAACATCAACAAGAATCAGCCATAGGTATAAAGTTCTGACCTTTTAACAAATCCTTTGTAGTCTGAGTAGAGAGGTCTGCCTCTTAACAAAAGACTGTTGAGCACTTTTCAAATGTGATGGTAACATTTCTAATATTGGACTGTTCACATTTTGAAATTTAGCTCTTGCTTTGTAAGTAAAGTGTGCTGCAAAAGTAATTCATAAATCCTCGGGAAGAGGAAAGCACGAGCTGGTTTGTGTTCGCATTTTGGCGACATGGGCCGGCTCCTCTTGCCTTTTATGTCTGGTGGGATGGTTCTGGGCAGCCGATTCATTCTCTTGTCCTCTGTGTATTTTCTTTCAGTTTGTCCCATGAGGAGCATCCGCATAGCCATCCTCTGTATGGACACGGTGTGTGCAAGTGGCCTGGCTGTGAAGCAGTGTGTGAAGATTTCCAGTCATTTCTAAAGTAAGAATGATTTGATAACACTTTCTTCTTAGACGTAGCCATCACCTCCCACTGTTCATGCTTTTCCTCATGAAATGCCTCTTTGATGCAGGGTTTCACACCACCATTTTGAAGATAGACTCAAAATCACCATGTCTAGCATAGTCATAGGAATAGTTTTACAGATCTATTGAGTGTTGCCTTGTTAAGTGGAAAAGATTGATATCCAAGGGCAGTTTGATCCTATTCGTAAGATCCTTTACTTATTTTCTCAGAATGACAGTGATTAAGTAAAAATTGTTCCAGTGTTAAACATGTAGTAATTTAGTCTTTGCTTTTACTCACATCCCTCCATATTAAATTAATAACACAGGCACTAGCTAGTTTTATAAAATTGGTGTCAATTACTGGCCAATTACAACTTGATGATTGGGCCTCTTCTTTGTTTCTTCACAAATGACTTTACAAACATCCAGGAAAAGCTACCAATTTGATTCTTACCTTTCTGTATCACTGTTGGCTTTTGTTCGGATTCTTGTTGTTATAGGGAAAAGGATTCAGTTTAATTCCTGCAGTTAAAGTATGGCTGAAACTTGGGCTATCCCATTTGAATCTATACCACTGATTAAGCATCCCTTGAGTAAATGGTGTGTTAACCCTCTCGAAGCTGAAATGAGATGCTTCTGCACTACATCATAAGATTTCCTTCATATACAGTGCCTTGCCCTTTAAAAATATTGAGATGAAACTGCCCTGCATTATTGACATCACATAAATATATTCGTAGTATCATTGAATCATTGATGTATGGACTGAGTATAATACTGCATTATATTCACTATATTTATATATCATGCAGCAAGCAAACATATGCATGTATAAAACTCCTGTATATACAGGTGCATGATGGTTTGCAAACTGGGTGTTGGGGGCAGGCAGTGGGGAGTCTTTGCCTCTGACTTTTCTGTCTCATTCAAGCCCCATAATAGAGGTGGGCTGATTTACATGCAGGTCTCTGGTTTTGCAAGATCTTTATATTATTAGAACAATCTCAGTATCTATCTTTATGGACCCGGGTACAAATATGTTAATAAAGCCATCCTTAGAGATACAGTGTTACCTGCAAGCACTTCTGGTGAATATCATGTTTTTAACGAATGAATGGAAGCCTGTGAATCTGTTTTGGTGCTTTTCCACTTTAATATTTTACTTCAAGAGCATTATGTGGTCATTAAAAACTTAAGTACTTAAAATTTTTTAGAAAAGAGATAGTTAAAATTGTTTCTAAATATTAACACTCAAGAGCAGTGATACTTTATTTTAAATTAAGCAACAGCTCTTTACAATTATGATAATTCAAGTTAGTGCTACTGGGCCTTGTTCTCTCCTAAATCCGTTCTTGTAGAATCTCTGTTTTCTTATTTCCTAATCACTTGCCTAATTGTATTTTGATAATGAGAAAAAGATCTTGGTAGAAACATTTCAATTCTAGTTTCACTTTCTGTACCAATGCTAACTTTGATAAATATGTTGGTTTAATTTCACTCCCTTATAGAATGGCCAGTGAACATCTGTAAATATGATTTATTTTATAAAGTTTCTAGAACTATAGAATTACTATCAACATTCTTATTGACTTGTTTCAGTTTTAGAGTCATTAGGGAAAAGGGCATTTTCCAATTGACCACTTAAACTTTTTGGTTAATAGGCAAAGTATTTCCCACTCGGATCTTAGGTCCATTTATTATGTGAGCTGATGTTAGGTGTATATATGTGTGTGTGTGTGTGTGTGTGTATATATATATATGTAGTGGGGGGGTGCAAATATACCTCCACGAAAAGACAACACACTTTCAAACCACATCCATTTCTAAAGAAATGGATCTGAAGGTCATCAGAGTAGAGGCTAGACTTGATTCCTATTAAAAAAAAGCCCATTTTTCTTCTAAGGATATTAGGAGTGTGGCCCTTGTATAGGAAACCACCCATTTAGTTTTCACTTTCCTTCATGTCCCTCTATTATTTTGTGTGGTTTTGCACATGACATGGCATGTTTGCTCAAAGAAATTGAAATGCTCACTGCAGTCCTGCAACTGTTGCTTCTTTAGTTCCTAGTACTTGCTTATTGATGTATGTTTGTCGGAATATTTACGTTTGCAAGTTAAAGAAATCCAACTTAAATTGGCTTAAACCAAAGAAAAGGAGGGTGGTGTTGGGGGTTGATAATTGGCTCCTATAACCAGGAGGTCTGGTAATACAGCTGGCTGCAAGCGTGACTGGACCTGATGCTTCAGCAAGGTTATTGGAGTATGGCTTCATTACTCCTTAGCTCTGTTTTCTTCTGTGTTGATTTCCTAGTCAGGCTCTTTTCCAAGTAAAAGTAAAGAAGACAGATTCACCTGCCACAAGTTGATTGATCCCAGAGTGCATCTCTTTTTTCAGTAGTTCCAGAAAAGTGTTCTTTGCGGACTGTCGTTGGCCCAGATTGAGTAGGTGTCCTAGCTCTGAACCAGTCATAATGAGGCAGCCAGGCTTGAGTCACATGCCGACCTGCAGAGTGCAATAAATTGTTCCTCCCCCAGGGGCCACATGGGGGCTGGGGATGACAGACTTGGTTCCCAAAAGTAAAAAAATGAATCTTGTAAAGCAGCAAATGGAGAATAAATGCTGAATAATAAAACTGCTTCTAGTTCTTAGAGTTCTCATGGTGCTTTCCCAAGTTTACCCATTGATTGACAGTCTATGACAAATGCAGGATTTTTATATTCTTCCTCAGTGGTATCTTAGCTCTTGGAAATTCACAGCAGTCTTCCAGTTTAAGGCCTAGAGTAGTGAAAAGTAAGTAACTCTTGTGAGTTCACGTCCTTCGTGTGTTGGTTCAGTCTGAAGGGTGGTCATGTTGGCTATAGTGAAACCAGCTTTGGCATATGGCTTCTTGGAATGACATCACAGCAGTATCAGGAAGTGATGTTTGAAGCATTTCTCTCAAACTGCCAGATTTTGTAGACTCTGAAAGCACCTTTTTCCTGGGCCCACGAGCAGGACCTTGTCCCATGATCCCAGTTTAGAGGTATTCTCTTACAGTTTTAGAAAATTGATACTAGAGGTCTTAGATTTTCAAGACTCTCTTACTTAACACAGTGTCGATTGCTCTGCACTCCCTTTTGTTTAATCGCCATGCTGCATGGCATGTGGGATCTTAGTTCCTCAGTCAGGGATCAAACCACATTCCCTGCCTTGGGAGTGCAAAGTCTTAACCACTGGACCACCAGGAAATTCCCTGCTCTATCTTTGATTTAGAGGTTGCTTCATAGATTTTTTTTTCCCACCTATCTTCTAAATTTGAATTTTACACTCCCCTGGTATAGTCATAATTTGAAGTGCTTTACATATATAACTCAGTTAATACAGCCACCTTATAGTGATACTATTGCAGTATTACTCTCAAGCTACAGATAAGGATACTAAGGAACAGCAAGGTTAAATAATTTTCCCAAGGTCACACAGCTAATAATAGGTGGAGTCAAGATCTAAACCCAGACAGTGAGATTTCATAGGACTTGCTGTTAACTGTTATATAATAGCGCCTGGTTAGAAGCAGTTCATTTTATTAACAGTATGCTTACTGTGTACGGCAATAGGCATAAAGAAAGCTTTGAAGAAAGGCAGAATGGGTCGTGAAGCTAGTTGCTAGGAGTGTGTTATTTGAGCTCAGTATAAGCACGTGTGATTTGGGATGATAATAATAACTGCTCTTAGGGTTGTGAGAGTGAAAAGTTACATCATGTTAGGTGTCTGGTCCGTAGCAGGCACTGTCGAAAAATATTAGTACTTCTTTTCTCATCTACTTAAGTGTATTCTTAAAAAGAGAAATAATTGAAGCTATTCAAACATTGGGCTTCCCTTGTGACTCAGCTGGTAAAGAATCCACCTGCAATGAGGGAGACCTGGGTTCGATCCCTGGGTTTGGGAAGATCCCCTGGAGAAGGGAAAGGCTACCCACTCCAGTATCTGGCCTGGAGAATCCCATGGACTGTATAGTCCATGGGGTCACAAAGAGATGCAACTGAGCAACTTTCAGTTTCACTTTCTTACAAGCATTTCTGACCTTGTACCTAGGGAAGAGGTTGTGACTGTGCAGAGCTTTAATATGTCAAAAGAGACTGTTCTTTAACATAATCCTTAACCATAAATTTCAGTAGAGTGTCCTACACAGTCAAAGGTGATCCTCGGACAGGGCTGGCAAACCCTTCCTGTAAAGGAGCCAGATAGTCGATATGATGGACTTTCACAGGCCACCCAGTCTCCGAGACAAGCACTCAGCTTGTGGGCACAGAAGCAGCCATAGGACTCTGTATGAGAAGTGGGTGTGGCTGCATTCTTTGCACCAGTTTACTGACCTCTGACCTAGGGTACTCTCTTTGGTGTCATTATGTTTTCAGCTGAGCCACATCCTTGAATTCCCTGGGCATCGCTCTACTGGCTTGTTTCAGGTCTCAGAATGAGACCTTTTTTTTTTCCTCTTCCTGAGGAAAAAATATCATAACTGTTGGTAAATCAGAACCAGAGATTTGACACTCTCCTGTGATCATTCCGCAGTGTTTGTTCCCAAGGTGAGGTATACCACAGGGCCCTTGATTTCAAAGATAAATACTGTACAAATAACCGTCCTGTTGGCTTTCCCTCCCAGCCAACAGAGGGATGTTTTATCAGAATCAGCAGATACCCAGTCTATTGTGTGCATTTATTTCCCTGTTTCTTCTCAAAACAAGTTGCAGTTTGAGTGCTTTTTGTTTTTTTTTTTTAATCTATCAACCGTAAGTTATCATGTGACGGTTGTGTTTGTTGGAGGAAGCCGATACCAGCAGGTACCCATGCTCAACTTCACTGCAGCCCGCCAGCCCTGCATTGCTTGGAATCCTCCGATAACAGAAAAACAAAAACAAGCCCAGTACCATCCAGATAGGTGAAAGTTCCGAGTGTGCTCCTGTCCACACCCCTCGTGGATCAAGTTTTTTGTTTTTTCTTTTTTAACCAGGTTGAAGTCAAAGTCCTCACCAATAAAAACAGGAATCTATACTTCTTCCTCTTTGCTCTTTGAAAAAGGGCACATACTATTCTTCAGCAAGGTGGGGAGAGGATATGAAGGTTAAATCATGATCACATTTTCCTGTTTCTGACTTGGAGGGTAAAATCAGACACAGATCCATAGTTCCACAAATACCAGGCCCTCATGTGTGTTTGGGAAAAAGTATAATTTGGGTCCTTGCTTATTAGCCATTTGAAAGAAATTTTGTTTTTGTTTTTATCTTTTGGTTATTGCTTATGAAGAAAAGCACCATGCCAGACAATCAAAACCCAAATTCCTTTACACGTTAGTCAGATGTACATTACTTCTTAAAGCCAAAATAAATTTTATATGTCCCCTTGGAGAAGACAGGGAGGGAAATGTCACAAGAAAATGCCCAGCAGTGGAACTTTGACCCTTTCAAAAAGGTTGAGGGCTGGAGACAGCAGAGGACATTTCATCGCTAATTCAGTTTTTAACGGAAAAAAAATTTTTTTTCCTGTGAATTTCACTTCTGAAAACTGTGAAGAGTTTTATGTGCAAGAAACTCCTAAGTGCTGCTCTGTGATGTTTTCACAAGTGTTTTTATCATGGTAACATCTTGTTTACTTTAGTTCCCGGCCTAAAACTACTTGGAACATGTTAAGAAAACATTTCAAGAAAGCCTCGACAAAGAGGCTTTTGTTTCCGCAGCCACCGCGAGGCTGCAAGGATCACAAAGGTGTTAACTTTCAGCCCCTTAAGCGCTTCCACATGAAATTCCAGCACCGATGTTTGTGGTTTTGGAAAAACAAAGTGTACGTTAAAGAAACCAGGTATATGCTAATACATGTCGAAGGAGGCCGGATATCATAAATTGTTCGAAACCTATTCGTGGCTCTGGGTTTGCACGCCTGAACGTTCTGCAGTGAAATTACCTCTGGTGAGTACAGGAGAGCACGTGGAGGGGGACTAGCTTCTAGAAGGTGGGCATATGCAAATAACCATTCTCGCCTCTGCATTTCAATCTCCAGAACCGGGGGTGGGGGGTGCGGGAGGAAAATTTCTCCCATCAGTTCCCAGGCGACAAGTCTTGGAGTTTTGCACAACGAGCTTAATATGTTTATGGATTGACTTTCCCCCTTACGCCTTTTTGAGTTGGTTTGAGAAAAAGAAATATCAGGTGGTACCAAGAAACATTTCTTCCCCCTTAAAGTCTCTCCTTTCACCTTTCGACATTGTTCAGGAGTTCAAGACCTTTCCAAGCACTGAGAGGTCAGAATGGCCTAAATGCCACAGCGCCCTCTAGTGATCTATAGAATGTTCAGTAGAAAAGTTGAGACAAAGTTTGCCAAAGACAACAGGCCCAGTGCCACCTCTTTGCTCAGAAAAAAGCAAGTAACATCGGAATGCATTTTTTTTTTCTGTCAGCAAACAGATTTTAGTCAGAAATGCAAATGAAATTTAATTTTTCCTCATAGGCTTTGAAAGCATTTGAAAATTTTCTGTCTACCCAGTCAGTTCCGCACATCACTGTGCCTGTGCACCCAGCACAGTGTGTCACCGTAGAGACCACGTGTTCTTATGTTTTAAGTCGTTAGTTAGCCTCGGTGTTTCACGTGATCACTTCCGGTGTGTAATTATAAAGCATCACTGAAAAGATAGGGATTGTCTTCACTGCACACTTTTATTGACAGTGGCTACCATATTATGGCCATGTCTAAATGGTAAAATTTATTATTAGCAGTAGTGTCACAAAAGTCTGAGACAGCGATTTTCCTTTCAATAAAAGTAGTTAAAAACCTTTTAGAAAATCCATAATTTTGATTGCTGGTACTTCATAAATGTATAACTGGTACTTTTTAGCTGTCTCTTTAGGGAAAAATGAGTTTTATCACCTGCCGTACCTGGGTTAATGAAATTGTGTGTTGGAATTTAGCCAGGATGAAAGATGAGATCATTCCAAGACACTAATATTGGCAACAGGTCTCATAAAAAGCTCTGACTCTTGAGTGAAGTATCATTAGATTTTTAAAAAATTATTATTATTTTATTTAAACTGAGGGCTTTAAGTTAGTTGTCATCTCCAAAGTTTTGGTGCTAGTGAGATTCTCATTTCACCTCCCGTTCAAAACCCAGTGACCTCAAAACCTGGACCGAGCCAAGAGAAACAGAGAAATGTCCATCAGTGTCTGGTCAAAGAGTTTCCTTGCTTCAGATTTCAGCTTCAGTTCCTGTTGAGCCCTTTACAAATCACGACTCTCAGCTCAAAATTGAAATAATGCTGCCTTTTTCCCCGTGTTCCTCCTGTGTTTGATTGTTTGTGGATATTAGCTGTCCAGGAAATCCCATACTTACAGATATAAATCCAGAATGATCTTGTTTTTCCGCAGCCAGCCCAGGATGTATTAGACAGTTATGATGATTTGTTAATTTGGGTGACCTGTATTTATTTTATGTGTGCTGTGTTCTTTGAGGGTGGAATCAGCTGTTGAAATAGTCTCGTCTCTCACACACAGTAAGGAAGTGCCCTTCTTTTTCTTTTCTGCTTTGGGTTTTCTTGCTTTATTTTTGGAAGGTTGTTTTTTTTTTTTTAATCTCTTAGTGTCTGTTCTTTGTGCGCTTCTCCATATGGCTGTCAGCAAGAGATAGATTGTGCCTGATAGACTTGAACTCACCCCCGTCAGGGCCTGTATTTGACGATGTGGGAATAGGGCCACCTATCCAGACATGTTTTTGAGCTGTAATGTATCTTGACTCTGTAATTCTCTTCTCATTTTCGTGGTGGTATACCTTTCCCTGAAATAACGTATTAATCCTCAGATTTAATATGTGTTTAGGTGGTATTCTGCCAATAACAGATAAGAAATTATATTATAGTCTTGAAGGAGAATACAAATCACCAAGGTTAGCTTGATTTCTTTCTCCCACTCACTACCTACCTTCATAAGGGGGATTCCTTAGGATTCTTTTTTTTTTTCCTTAATGAGGTATTTGTTTCCACTTCTGATTCTATTTCTGTTCACGGAGACCCACTGCTGCTGTCAAGTCTCAGTGTCGACCCACTAGCGAGGAGATGCTGCCAGTTTTTTGATGTCTCAACTTATGATGGTTAGAGGAATAATGGAAACTGGGGCCGTCTACCAAAAAATTAAAGAAAGAGTCATAAAAATCCAATCCCCCCAAACAACATATATTTACAGTAGCCTGTTGTTTTTATAGCTGCGTTTGAGCAAGATTTTGTATTTGCATCCATTTGGGTCTGGAAAAATGACACATGCCAACGATCATAACCGTTCCTGATGTCTCCACATTTTCCATAGCCCTTTTTATTTCAACAGCATTTCAGTGGGCTGCATTAGAGGCCATTTGAATATTTCATTTCCTATTAATTATGCACTGTGACTCTCAGTGTCATTATAAAAAAGAGCCCTAATGTAACAAAGGATGAAAAGAACCATCAAGCAGTGTGACCAAAAGAAAATATTCCAAAGCTTGTCACGTATGACCGGCTTAACATCTCTAATTTGAAATCCATTGCATTCATCTTAAATTAAAGCTTAAGGATTCTACCTTTACCTTGTTTCTTTTGCTGCATGTTTTAGGTGACTGAATTTTTAGTTAAAATATTAATGGATTCCAAAGGTAGACAGTCTTTCTTTTTTAATTCATCAAAATATGCACAACATTAAGTATTTAGTTATATCCGTAATTTTTGCATTTCACCTTTAAACCCTGGTTAAAGACATAGCTGTTAATGAGAACTGTGCACTTCAGTTAATAGGTTAATAGCCATTAACTATTCAGCTAATAATTCTTAACTATTAATCACTACACCTCTCTTTTCGTTTTATTGGTGTTACGGAGGAAAATATAGTGTAGATGTTAATTTATCAAAAAGAGCAGGATTCTCAGAATTTCATATTACATCTCCCGCTTTCAGAAACATCATCATCCTCGATTAAATAAGGTGAAATAATTTGTTACTAACCCCTTGATTCTCACAGACTCCTACTATTTTTTTCCCCAGAGCTGTTTCTAGTGACCAAACCATTCTGATAGCCCTGGTCATTTAAAAAATGAAATAAAACGGGGGGACATTTTTACCAAAGCAAGCGTTTGTCTAAAATTTGAATGCTCCATTCTTGCTGAAACAATGGTTTTGCTTTAAGTGTCTGAACTCTGTTTCAGGGTGGAGAGTGGAGGGTTCCATTTAAAATTCACAATGCTGTGTTTTCTTTACATTGGCTGGATAAAGGAAACTTTAAATTATAGTAAATGACCAAAAAAAA
>NW_011495035.1:2019021-2028309 GCF_000754665.1 Bison bison bison | reverse complement strand
GGGGAGGATACATAAGTAGGAAGAAAAGCAGAATTTGTATTCATTTTGTTTTTAAGGTAAAAGTCATTCCAAGTACCTGGAGGTCATAAAATAGGCACATTTTGAGTATTATTAAACAGGAGGGGATGTGCTTACCAAGGAGTAAGGCTTCACTTTACCAGTTAAATGCTCAGGGTGATCATTTGGTTTACTTAGCCATTTTGAACAGGTACAAATATGGGCTCTCAATGGCTTATGTAAACCACATTTGGAAAAAGCAACTGAAAACAGAGTATCACCTTAAAGTCTTAAAAATCAACTATTCCTGTTTTTGTTGCTGTTGTTATTAAGGTTTTCAGTAATTTTATCTTAGATCCAGGTTGTGTTGAGGGCCTAAATATCATGAAAATGTTGATAGTAGAATGAGGCAAACATCTTTTTACATAATTAAGCAGCATTCATAAGAAGACTAAGTAAAATGGATACAGCGGTTTTTAGTTTTCAGATTTTAGGCTTTGATTCAACCCTTTGATTACCAGAGCTCCTGTGTATGGTAAAACTCATTGAAATTTCAGGTTTTTAGCCATTTTCCCGTTGGAAACTCTAGTAAATAGTAAAAGGACCACAGAACAGGCATCCTCAGCGTATGGTCTGAACCATCTGTAAACTGGATATCCAGACCACAGTCAAGAACCCAGGCAGAGTTTTCCTTTGCAATAGTTGTCTGCATCCTTCCCGCCCGCCCCCCTCCCCCCATTGGTACATGATTTGCATGTATAGGTTCATGTTGCAGATTTCATACGTTTAAAGTTGCTTTTCCACCCCTTGCTGTCTCTGACATTCATGTTTATGCATTTCAATATAAGAATGTGTCATCAGTGATGTGAAATCAGTTTTCTTGTGAACAAATGCTCATATTCAGACCCATATAAATTAGACTGTTTTGAAATACCTCGTGGGCCCTGTCTCAGATGTCTACCCATTGAGGTGGTCTTGAATGGCAGCCTCGACTTAATTTCGTAAATTTCGTTATTTATGCATAAGTGGTTATCTCCAGCAGCCCCACACAACTTCTCCCTGGAAGCCTTTATTTGCTGCTGACCCTGTGCTCAGTGATACGTAACAACAGTTTGCAGTGGTGGGGATGGAAGAGGGCAGCCCCTCTGCAGGAATGTAAACTAGACCTAGGAGATGCGTGAACATCCTGGTAACTTAAATTTTCCTTTTTTGTTTCTCCATTTCACTTAATGATTTTCTATGTATTGTTGCAGACATCTCAACAGTGAGCATGCGCTGGACGATAGAAGTACAGCCCAATGTAGAGTACAAATGCAGGTTGTACAGCAGTTAGAGCTACAGGTAAAAACCACATTTATTTTTGATATTACCTCAGTATTCCTCCACTTCCAAATTTCTGTAGTGCTCTGTAATGAGTTCCTGTGTACTCATTATTGAATGGAAGGTTCAAAATCTGATGTTGTCCTTTCTTTTCTTTGATCTTCTTTTATGTTATTGTATTTTATTTATTTTCCTCTTTGGGAAGGTTCAGCTTCAGTTCATTCTTGGACACTGCTGCTCAGACATCTCACAGTTCTGTGCATCTCTGTGTATGCCGCCAAGCCTCAGCCACTGCTTTTTAGCTTTTCCATCTCTCTCTCACTTGACCTCCCTTCTCTCTTTTCCTTTTTAAGTTTACTGGTTATCTGTTGTTGGTCTGAGCCCCCACTGTTGCTAATACTATTAACCCGAAGTTAGGAAGACAAGCTGGGGAGAGATGTGGGGAGTGAATGAATGGAGAGCGAGCGAGAGAGAACATGAGTGTGGGCAACACGGGGCAAGCCAGTACACATGCAAGCCTGTTTGCCAAAGTTAAAATGAAAAGTATATGTGGATTTATGCATCATCTTTCATTGTCCCCCTTGTCTCTCCATCACTGAGAACAACTGAGAGTTCATTATACATTTTAAATACGTACACACATCCACACATACATACAAATGTATATTTAGGTACATACAATATATATCATGTGCATACCATTTATATAGAGAGAGGGAGAGAATCATGTGTTTGGGAATCCACTGGGCCATGTAGAACATATTTTATGATTACAGAAAATTAACTTGTGCAGATTTTCCTGTGGATCACATTTGGTTGGGGTGCATTTTAAACGTGAGTTCTACTTCCTGATGTAACTTGTTGATGAAGCACCATGTTTTAGCAGTCGTTCCCTCCTTGGTATAATTAATAGAAAATTAGTTTCTAAAAGTAAAAATTGGGTCAGAAATGGATATTATTAAAATGTACAATTGCACAAGGCTGACCCTACAAACCCCATTTATGCAGCCGAGTTCCAAAATGCTTTTGAGTGCTTGATGACTCACTGTGGCTTCTTCCTCTGGATGGTTTAGTGTAGGCAAGAGGTTAGCCGACTCGGGGAAATTAAAACAATGTTGTACATTATATTGTTACCAGCCATTGAAAAGCCTATTTTGTATGCAAGACAGCAATGCCGAGATATATGTGAAGAGCCCTGGGCTAAGTACAGTAGATAATTACATCTGGAATTTTACTGAGTTAAGTCATTTATAGCTTCAAATAGTTGCAGAGAAAAATCAGCCAAAACACACTTAAAACTTTTTGTTGTGACTTTCCAGGATAGAAAGAATTTTTTTTTAATTAGTTATGATGGATCACTTATTATTAATTTTTTTTTTAGTTAGTATGTGTTGAAAGTTATTTTAAGTATTTTTGCATTCAGACTATAGATATGAACTTACTAGGACAGTGGGGTATTTATCCAGGCAAAGGGCACATTGTAAACCTCCCCTCCCCCCCCCCCAAATTCTTAGATAAGTCTTTGGAAACATATTTAAATTCAACATGCTTACTGAGAAGGAAAGAAGGAGTGTATTTATCTCACTCCCAGAGCTCACTTGTGATTAAAGCATGGGAAGCCCCTGAAGGGCTGGATTGAATAGGACCAGCACTATGGCTGTTGCTTCCTGAACTTACATGTTCAGTGGTGGTGGTGTTTTTATAAAGTGGTCCAGATTCTTGCATTTATGTATTTAATTGATGAAATTCTTAATGATCAGCCAGAATAAATTATTGAACAGAGCTGTCATGGTTCGCCTAAGTTGGCATTCCAGACTGCAGATTTTGAGTGCAAGGCCACGATTAACTAACCTTTTACCCATTATCCCTCATTATCCAAAAGCAGCAGTTGGGAGAAGGAAAGGAGTTAGATGATCAGTAAGTCAGATGGTTATCTCCTGGTAGCATTAATGTTTTGTTTTGGTGAATGTGGCCTGGCAATGGTACAGACCTATATGATGGTTCTTAGATTCTTTGCGGATTTCGTTTATTCATAGATGTCCCTTCATCCTCCAGTCCCACCTCAAACCCAAGGCAGGTTTTTCAGCTTTTAATAAGAATCAGAGATGCTCATCTTTCTGCAAGTTACTGTTGGTAGTTACCTGTGATATTCCTTATGATATTTTTTGAACACCTTTGCTTTAATGGAAGTTGGCAGGGCTGGTTCTGAAGAGTTCCATTTCTTCCAAGCTTGTGAGGATTGCTAGAAGGATGACAGAGAACTGCAGCCCCTGGGCCACATCTGATGAGCTAAGACAGGTTTTTGCATTTTGAATAGTTGGGGCGAGGGAGGTAAGATTCACAAGAAGAATGAACTACATGAAATTCAGATCTCAGCGTCCGTGTGTAAGGTTGTATTGGAACATGGCCATGCCCTTTGATTATGCATTATGTGTGGCTGCTTTTGCTGTACAACAGAAAAGTTGAGTAATCGCAACAGAATCCCTATGGCCTAAAAGCTGAAAATCCCTAAACCTGAAAATGTTTACTCTCTGGCTGGTCCTTGCAGAAAAAGTTTCCTAAGTAATCCTTAGTCTAGAGAATCAAAAAAACAACTGGCATCACATTCTTAGCAACTTGTCCTCATAGGTTCCTGGCTTCCTAAGGGCCAGCTCACCCCTTTTACTTCATTCTTCTTCCCCTTGGTGTGTAAAACCAGTGTCACCATATTGGTCAGGTTCCCCGGAGGGCAGCTTTACATGCCAGTCCTTGCTGCTGTTGGTGGTCCTGGAGAGCTAGCTGAGGGGTATTCATCCATCCATCCATTTATCTACTTATGCATTTAGCAGACATCACCCCAAGCCTATACTGTGGAAGAACCTTGTTGGAGCCACCAAGGAGTGAAAGAATGAGGCAGATAGATGGGGCTGTCCTCCTGGTTCTTAAATTCTAGGGAAAAAAAAAATAGATTGTAAGTAAGTCTCCAGTGGCACTGTTGATTCACTGGGTAGTGCTTGCTCTCAGTAATGCATTTTTGAAAACTCCAGAAACATGCTCAGAAGACTTCAGTGAAAGATTAGGGCCATACCCAAACAGTGATTATTTAATCTAATGAAATACACAAGAAAATGTTAGCAGTTTTTAGTACTGAAGGAACCCACGCCCGACGCCCTTATCAACGATTAGGCGGACAATATTTGGATTGCACAGAGTTTGGTGTAGAAAACAGTTAGACTCACAGCCACTCATTTGAGGTTTCCTGTTTCTCTGATATTTGTATTTCCGTGTTTGTGCTACGCCATTTGCCACTTGATGCACCATGTCTGGATTTGTAAGTGGCTAATGTTGTGCCCGTAGAGTCTGAGGTACTGGGGAAGCGACGTCTGTGCAGCAGCAGGAGTGTGTGAAGAGGTGCTCTGTGTCTCAGCAACCTTTCTGTCTTGTTTCCCATTGACATTGGCCCCTGCTACACACACCCCCTCTGCTCAGCATGATGTATCTGCTCTGTAGAGGGGTGCTCTGCACATACTGACCTAAGAGGGCTATTTCTGTTTCCCTTAAAGCATTTCCTGGTCCAGGAAATACCTGAATTTCCAAGTTATCTCAAAGTCTATTACACAATTACCGCGTATTAACTTGAATTTGAAAACTGTTTGCACCTCTGAGCACAACAGGAAAGAGCAATCCAGACCTGAGCATATTCCCAAAGGGCAATCACTCAGAAGAGGAGGAGACAGCCCGCCCGGATTCTCTCAGCAGAGCAGTACTGAGGCCTCTGGCGTTTACTCTGGGGGCAAGGTCACACGTGTGCCCCCATTGGAAAAACAAACCCAATAAGCTCAAATTGGATCTTAGAGTAGAGATCACCAGAGGTTCATTATGTCTACCCTGGAGAATCACTGTGAAAGGATTGCACTGAAGAATTTGCGAGGGCAGCATCAGTCCCAGATGTGACCAAAACCAGGGAAAGCCCTGGAGTGCTGTCCCGTGTAGCTTGCCAGACCCCAAATCTAAACCCCAGAAACCTCAACTCTGACCCCAAACAGGAGGTCTTGGTGTTTCTTACCTGCAGTCAAACCTCCATAAAAGAATTCGATTCAGTTTTTTAAAAAGATCACCTCGCTTGCCTCAGGGGATAGAGGCGGGGCTGCTTTCCCTTCCTGGTGTTATCTGCATTTGAGCCAAATGGAGAAGCCTTTAAGATTCTCACGGCAGAGTTCAAGCCACCAAGCAGAAATTGGGATGTTGGATTATGGAGTCGAATTTAGACCTATCTGTGCAGCACTGTGGGTGAGAGGCATCTGTCCTGTGTGTGTTTTTATTGGAAGATATCAAAATATATACTGCACGTTCTCTTAGTGGGCTTTTTACGTAGAACTTGTTGACGGTGAAATGATGGTTAATTCAGTTCTTATGTTACACCCTGTTACTGGTTTCACTGAGGGAAGAGGGTGTCAAAAAGACATCTTAGTGGGTATTCAAATTCTTTTTGAATATTTCTGAGTTCATTTCATTATTACAAAGGCAGTTGTAATTTTTTGACATTTATCAATGGACTGGATGGGGATTAACCTCAGCTGTTACCAGGAAGCCGAGAAATTACATGAGGTCCTACCCTGGACACTTGGGCGCCTAGCATGAAGACAGATGGACACCATAGAAGTCATTTGGATCGAGGACAGGGAATGTCCTTTTTGAGGTCAGGGAATGTATTTTAAGATTGCATCTGTTAGATGTTCTCTGTTGACAGATTTTTCTGGACAATAGGCAGTCATGGAAATGAGTTAGGACTGGAGGAGGAAAAATCCCCACAATCCGTATGTGTGGTCTTATGTGGGTCATGAAATGTCCAGCTCCCTGCCCCACAGGGCAAGGACGCCAGAGGTGGGAACATGATGAGTGTCTGGTTGCCCACCCCCAGCGCCACGGCCAGGGCTGTACAGAAGCACCCAAAGGTTCCTTCTGAGAGTTGAGCACCTACTGTCCCCTGGATTTAAATCCGTACTCATCCCATTATCTGGGTTCATTCGCCTGGGAGGGAGACGCTTGTGAGCTTTCTCAATCGTTCAGTTGGCGATAAGATCACACAAAAGATATCTCAGTGGCCGGGTCAGAATTCCATTTTGGGAAAAGGGAATGGCATCTGATTTAACAGACAATGGGAAAAAAAGAAGTCTGCGGATGGACTTAATCTGTCTTAGAAAGCTGAGACGTTCATGGTATCAATACATATTTATTTTTTATATTTATTTAATTTATTTATTTATTCAATTTAATTCTGCTTTGTGACCATGTAACCTTGCTCAGTCATTAGCTCATCCTCTTTGGTGTATAAAGACGGGCTTGGAAAGAAAGAAAAAAGAAGCCTTGAAGGTTTGGCCTGTTCATCGTGTCCAGGGCTCCGCATGTGTCAGGCGCAGGACCCAGGACAAGTTTCCTACAACCCCTCAGCCCCAAGACCCTTTAAAGTGAATATTGAAAGCAAGCAAGGAGCATAGGAGCCACCCAGCTGCTGGGGAAGATCTGCTTGGCCCTGGCAGGGGTGGGGGTGGAGGGATGTGGACCTGTTATCCACGACTCATTTGATTCCATGCAGTCACTGTTTATCAGGCACCTGGTGTATTCCAAGCCCTGGATACAGATAAGTATAGCGGCTTCCTCCTTCCTATAATGCAGAGCGGGTAAGACTGCTAGGTCTGTAACTGCCCTCCAGGCAGAGTTTGAGGTGGGGGAGTCACCGTGGAGGGGTCAGTGAAGAGCCTGGCAAGGACGTTCCAGGTCGCAGGAGCCACTTGAGGGATGTGCCTAGGTTGTGGGGTGAGGGAGACTGAGAGTGGAGGGATGTTGGGTTCTTTGTAAAATTAATCTCTCTGTTAACAGGATGTGATGGTGACCAGTCGCTGCAGTTTGCTTTCCTGGGACTTGGGGGTTCCTGAGACTTGGGGTCTTCTGTTTCAGAACGGGGAGAGTCCTGAGCAAACTGGGATGAGTTGGTTACCCTCATGATCTGTTTGAATCCATTGGCTGTAGAAAATATCTAGTATGCCCATGTTCTGCTTGTTGCATTAAGGAGCTCGAAAACCATTTGAAAGAATGTTTATCAAGCCCCTACTCTATAGCCAAGACACTGTCCTAGTGAATTTACCCTCAGGTTCGTTGAATCCCCACAGCCCCCAATTCAAAACCGTGTTTCTTTCACCCCAAGGGTCATGTTTTAAAGGGAGACTCTAGTCAGTATGTGTCTCACACTTAATGAGCATGTTCAATGTAATATTTCTTCTTGCTGTTTGAGAAGGTGTTTCTAAGTGGATGGTGATCGTCCTCTGAGAGTCAGCATAATGCCCCCCGGCCCCCCAAAGATGAAGAAACTGAGGTGTAGAAGATCTAACTTGTTCAAAGGTGATGGGCATCTGTCTTCCTTTCTTGCTCAGTGCTGTTGGATGGCTTTGTACCCGGGGTCATCAGGGCTCTGTTAGGGAGGAGAACACTTTCCTCTACCCTTTTAAGTTCTTCTGCCTGGTCTAAGAATTCAGTTGATAGGAGAGAAAGAAAGAGGAGAAAATCAAGCAAAAGTTTAGCAAGATGGTATACATGGGAGAGACCCAGGAAAACTGAGTCACCTATCAGAATGGTCCAAACCCTCGCGGTGAATACCATCTTCAGCTAAAGACAAAAGAGGGTGTTGGGAATAGGGCTTTGGAAATTCAAAGGGGAGAAGGGCAGTTCACAGGGGAATGGAAAAGTCAGTAAATAAATGTTGTGTGACCACAGAGAGACAGTGGGGCGCAGAGTGGACTCTGACCTCAGGGCCCTGCAGAGTTGCCCACCCCCCACCTCCTGGCCTGTACTCTGTGCAGATCCGCTAGTGCTAGCTCTGTTCTGACAGGCCCTTGCAATTCTTTTAGGCAAAGGAAGGTCAGAGTTTCCGAGTCTTTGGGGCCATGATTCTTTTAAGCTCAAAATAATAATCTGCATGCCAGAGAGACATTTTGAAGTAGTAGGTTTTAACTTCGCTCCACCCCGCCAGGTTCTCTGCATACACCCAGGCCTTGCAGATCAAGGGTTTGGAAACACGGCCAGTGGGGCCGCGCTCTCTTCTGCCTCAACGAGCTTTCTCCCCGAGAAGTTCGTGGTAGGCGGAGCCTGGGCTGGAGCTCGGTGATGCTGGGCCCACGTGGAAGGTGTCCAAATCCATCCACCCCAGGAACTGTGCGCTCCAAGAAAATGGAAGGGAGTGCACAGGCTGCAACAGCGGAGGGAGACAATCGGCCTCACACAGACGCGCCACCGTGGGGACTCATGTGATCCCTCCGCCATCAGCAGGGCTGTTTGTGATCACACCAACTTCCGGGACGTTGGCCCGTATGTTACCTGTCTCTGATGCCCTTTGGGCCTTTCTAACCCCCTTTGAAGCGGTACTCAGGACAGCGCCTCACAACTGGGACTCCCCAGCATCCTGACTCTCTGAACAAGCTCGAAGGGTGGTGGGAACAGAGAGATGCTAACAGCATCAGAGCTTCGTGGCACCACTGCTCCGACAGGGGCCGAGGAAAAGGAGGGAGGGTCTCTGCGTGTCTCCCTTCCTCGTCTCCCCTTGGAAAACCAAGACGATTCTTTTTCATAATTTAAAATCCTGCTTTACTCGGGGAGCATTAGAATTCCTAGACTATGACAGAGTATCCGAGTGCGTCTGCTTGAAATGTCAAGAGAGTCTTTAATAATAACACGTGAGGAATGTTAAGATGGTGACAGAATACAATAAAAGTTGGGAAATTCTTCAATTGGGGTGAAATGAGCCGTAGGTTGCCTACCCGCTGAGAGCCCGAGTTGGCCTTCAAGGCCGAGTTGTGAAGGTCTGTGAATGACCACCGCTCGATAGAGTGGCTGGAAGATAGCTATTTGGTAAATACTCAGTTTGGTAGAAAAATTTAATTTCTCCTCCTTCCCGTTACTGCCCCTCCCCCTTCCCTTCTCTCCACTGGTAACCACTAG
>NW_011495035.1:2008048-2018921 GCF_000754665.1 Bison bison bison | reverse complement strand
GTGTGTACCAGTGGCTGAGGGTATGGAGCACGCTCCTGCTAAGGCACACTCAGTTCATAGAAGAGAGTGGTGTTTCCCCAACGCACCTCATTAAACGTGGCCCCTTGGTGTCTTTATTAGAAGCGTTTACTCCTGCATCCCTCCCCTGGAGAACTGGACAAGATTAGGTCAGATCCCAGTCCCTGAAACTGGGGACCTCAGTCGACTAATCGAGGCTTGCTTCTTTGTAACCTGTGTGTGGCTAACATTGTGCACCCGTGTGTGCGCACGCATACACACACCCTAGGTTCTGCCTGCGTAGGTCAGGGTAGGAGACGGGAGGGAGGCAAAGATCTGGGTTCTCAGTTGGTGTGCCAGGTGATGCCAGGGACCACCCATTTGGGAACGTCAGACCAAGCATCATGTCACCTGGGTTCTAGTCTTACTGTTGTTCCTTCCTAGCTCCACGGCCTCAGGTTAAGTTCTCCCCATGAACCTCAGTTTCCCCCCAACTCTGAAACACGGCATGAGAACCAGAGGCCTTGGAGTAGCCTCAACAGCCTGTGAAACAGAATGAGTGGCCTGGCCCCTTCCTCGCTCCATCCTCTGTAATTCTAGTGTTTTTTCTGTCTCCCAAATCCTTCACTTTTTTTGGAAGAATTCTTTTCTCATGAGTGAGAACCGCCAAATTGGTCTTAAAATGATTAGTCCTCCTGAGAGTGTAGAATATGATTGTGTTCAATGAACTTCAGCCCACGTTGCCTTTTCTCTGCTAAAAGAATGAGTGTAATCTTCTTAGCTTTTACCTTTGAAGATGGTGCATGGGGCCCCCTGGCCTTCAGCAGTTATGGAGTGATACCCCTGTTATACTCTTGGCCAGCGTTGGCGATCTGAAGGCTGACTTGAGGCCATGGGGAATAGAAGGGGGGGTGACCCGTATTAGTCAAGGAGAGAAAAAACATTTCTTTAGAACAAGGGACAGATAAAAGTGAGAACCAAGGGAATAAATCCATGAGAAATGAGCGTCATCTTTCCTAGCTTCCTGTTCCCTTCTTTAAAATGTCAAAATTCTCTTCCCAGTTCGCCCAGCTGCAAACTCCATTGAACCTCTGTTATGTTGATCCAATTTCCAAACGTCTACTTAGTCAGTAGAAGTCTAGATAGACTAGACTGATTTAACTTTACTTAAAAAAAAAAAAAAAAATTTTTTTGAGCATTCATGAAGTGCTAGGCTCTGTGCTAAGCTTGTTATGTGCAAGAATTTATTTAATCCTCAAAACAACCCTTCAAAGTTCAGAGATTATTATTCCATATTTAGAAGGAGAAGTGAAAAGCTTGAAAAGGTTACATAATGTGCTCAGCGTCTCAGAGCCAGGATTCGAATCCTTCGAAGTCTGTTAGCCCACGTCCTTTTTAACCCATTTTTGACTCTGTAGTCATTCTGCAGGATTGGTGCACCAGGTTACTAATTTAAACAGACATTGCACATGCAGCTCCCCTTACTGTTGGCCTGTTGTCATTCCTTTTAAGCTAAATACTCCTCCTGTACCCACCAGGAAAGCTCCGAGAGAGTAATTCTTTTTTCATACTACAACATAAAAGGTTGTATAAATCTGTCAGCCAGATTTTTAGGTGACCTTTGGACTGAATTTTCCATCCTTTTCTTTGCCTGTCATGGGAGTCAGTTGATAAGGGAATGCTAGACTATATTTGCTAATATTAAATGTTTGTATTCCCATATTTTAACAAAGAAGGGATGCTGTGAAAATTG
Source organism: Bison bison bison (assembly GCF_000754665.1). NCBI lineage: Eukaryota > Metazoa > Chordata > Mammalia > Artiodactyla > Bovidae > Bison > Bison bison. The sequence goes on along the minus strand of NW_011495035.1, from coordinate 2,017,171 downwards.
ATGAGGGTGTTGAGCTCATGGAATGATGGCATAAGCAAGCTGTTTGAAGGACCAGTGAGTATTGTAAATGCAAGACAGCTACTGTAGAGAGAGGAGCTGATTTCACTAGGTGTAATTTGTAGCCATTTTTGCATAAAAATAAAAAGTGAATTTGGTGAGATTTTTTTCTTTCAGTTGTCAAAAGTTTGTATTAGAACTGTTATCAATGATAAAAATCCAAAGCCCTTCCCAAGACTATATATGACATGCTAGTTTGCGCTAACAAACACAAACACAAATGTGTTTTGCCTCTTTCTGTAACCTTGCCTGTCTTCTATAGGGAAGCAGAGTTAGGGTAGTAGACTTGAGGTTGAGGCAAAATAAGGAACCTGGGTAATTCTCAAAATGAAAGATAAATCTAAGTGATATTCTTATGAAGAAAAAAGATTCCCTCCAGCAGCAAAGCACCAGGGTTGTGGAGGTGTCTGGGTGCACAGATTCTCCGTGTATGTTTGCCATGTGGTGGTACCACTTTTGACCAATAAAAGGTCAGCCTGGTAGACATTTGGACGGAACATAGAGGTAATGGTTTCTTTTGATGCTGGGAATTTGGACTTCCTTCTACTTGGTCTTTGTAATTGTTCCATCAACAATGTTTACCCCTAAATTAAGTCACGATTAATATTCATCAGACTCTTCAGTAAATATTGCCTCCCACCCTTAAATGTGTAGCATTTAGCACCACAGATGACTACTTGTTTTTAAAAAGAATAACAGAGATGCCTCCATTCCTCTGTCCCACGATAATTTTAAAACAAACCATTTTTCTTAATCTAAAAATGTTTTAGTTGTAACACTGAAGAACTTAGAACACTTACATAAAAAACAAATAACTGTAGAAAAATGCCATTGCTAACATTTTAATTGTTCTAACCGAGCCACTTTGGAAAACTGAATTCCTTTAGCATTATGTGTTCTGAGCATCTTTTAGTTTGGCTGTTCAATAACTGACTGAGGAACATAAAGTGGCTCCTAATATGGTATCATTTTCATTTCCTGTTTGTTGAAAGATAAATGCTAACACTGTAAGGCTTCCCCACCCCTACCCCCACTTCTTAATTTATTCCTCCCCGAACCACACCACAAGGGAATGAAAAGGAAAAAAAAAAAAAATCAAATGTGATATGGCTTGAGACTGAGTCATCGAGTTAGGATAAGTTGAAAGCTTTTTCCTTCTTGTTTTTCTACTTTTTCCCTTTTCTCTGCCTTCCCCCAATTCTTGAAACATCCTCCTCCCTTAAAATGCACTTTGATTTTAAAAAGTGAGTCTTACTTGATTTGAGGGTGGGGGGAAATAATTTTAGACTTACAAAAAATTGATATTTTAAAGATTTAATGTTAATTATGTGACATGGAAGGACAGAGTCCCTTCCCAATTCTAAGGCACTATTTTGGACAAATCGTCTGTAAACGTCCTGAACTGAGATTTTTTTCCATCCATTCCTCTCCTCCTTCTTCCTCCCCTCCTCCCTCCCTCTCCCGTCTCATATTAATCTCTTCTGTGGAATTTCCCCCAAATTCCGCAGCTTTTCTCTTAACTAAACCGGTATCTTTGGGGGGATACATTTCCTATCTCTTCTACAGTCATCATTATGTCCCCTATGCTCAAGTGTCTTGAACTGTTGAAGACACCCTTGTGTAGGAGACAGTCCAGGGCCAGCATAAGAAAGCAGCCTGTTAACAAATAGCATCTGAGTCCCTACTATGTACATGCAGTTAGGAACTCATGTACCTTCAGAAGAGAATGTTTTCTAAAAGGAGGAGACTTGAATTTTTGTCACAATGTGACTGGCACATAGTAGGTACTCAGATACTGAGTCCGTGAATGAGTAAACACTCTGTACATTTATTTGGAAAAGGGGACTTGTCCCCCCTTGTAGCTATCTGCCTGCCCTGTTAAAATTGCTTGCCTGGACTGTCTGCCTCTCTGTCTACTTGTAAAGAAAGATGGAGTTAATTTTGCATAAGTGTATCTGTGTGTCTAGGAGTTTCTCCACAACCACAACAGATGAATTTACGAGTTTTCAGTTCCCTAGCTCATTTTCCTTTGGCTTCCTCATGAATCAGGTTGGTTAATAGGCGTGATTCACGGTTTTGTCTTGTAGCTGTCTGTGTTACATGGGACTCCTTGGTGCCAGTAGGTCTAGGACTTCCCAGTTAAAGGCTCATGCATCTTGTGTTGAGAAATCACACACCGACACCTCCAGTACCTCGGAGTTTGGCAGTGGTCGTATAAATTTCAAACCGATTAAGCAGTGATGCAGGGGGTATGCCAGGGGGTATGTATCATTTTGGGGTATTTAAAGAGTAATTGCATCTGTATTCAAAGAAATAACAGAGCATTTTTTCTCCCTACCAGCTTGCAAAAGACAAAGAGCGCCTGCAAGCCATGATGACCCACCTGCACGTGAAGTCTACAGAACCCAAAACTGCCCCTCAGCCCGTAAGTACTGCGTGACATCCAGGGGGTACCTGACACTATTTCTTCTCTGCTTCCCTTCCGCAAGGAAGGAGGATCCCTAGTCTGGCAGCTTTGAATATTGAAAGACTTAAGTTCCATCTGGTTCTGGTTACCTTTCATGAACAGCGCAGTGTGCTGGGCATTTAGGGAGATAATACGGGATGATTCAGGCACAGTCCTCAGCCACGAGACCCCACAATCAGCTCTTCTTTGGGACAGATGAGTGATGCTACCCCAATATACTAAAACATTCTATGACAGCTCTTTGGAAGGAAAAAACAAAAACAGAACAAAAAGCAATCTTTCTGATTTCTCATTGGTGGAAACACAGAGAGAGGACTGGCAGACCAGGAAGGCAGAAGAAAAAAATGTATGTTGGCATGGTCTAGCCAAGAGACAGTGGGTAATGAGAAAAGGGCTGAGGGGTGGTCCAGTCCAGTCTGAGAGGAAAGGAGGAGGAAATGTTAAAAGAGTTAGAGGCTGTAAGTACCGGAGAACATCTAATGGTTACTAGAGATGGAAGTGAAAATGACTTCTTCAAAGTGAGATCAAACGTGGTACCCTGAAATTACATCTCACTTCCAGGAATCTCTTACTACTTGCCTTATTTCCTTTTCTTTGACCTTGAAAAGTGTCGTTCAAGCACAGACAGTATCCAAGTGGAAGGATGCTGTTGGACCCCAGATCCTGTCTTGGGCCTCACTCCCTGTTGTACCTTGATGGTTTTCAGTTATGTTTCTCATATACTTATACAGTTCTCAATATCTAGTTGCTTCAACTAATTTTTCACAATGGAGAGAGTGCTTTGCTTCTTGATTTTTAAGATTTGTAAAATTTAAGGGTACACTGCTTTTATTTGATTTTGCTTGGAGTCACTGTGTGAAAATTAATTGAGCGTTGACAATCTATAGTTAGTACCAGCAATTTTAATCAATATGCAATGATGCAGTGTAATGGCAAAGTATTGGTTTATCTGTTTTGACTGGTTTTTTTCTATAGATAAAGCAAACATACACCATATATGTATGATTTATGGTGATAGAAATAAAAGAGTCAGACTATTAACCCAGCAAATATGGTAGCCTGCCAAGATGCAGTTGGCAGACAAAATTAATGTCTGAAACAGAACACATTACTGAGATATAGGACATAAAATCATTAAACACTTTGCACATCCATTTTTACTAGGAAAGAGCCCTTGGTTTCCATGTATTTTGCAGTAAATGGCTGTAGGACCAAACGTGTAGGCCACCCAAAAGAAAGAGTAAGGCCTTTTAGTACTGTGGAGTCATTAGTCAACCCTGCTCTAGGTGCTATTCCTATCAACCCCTTCTTTTAATGAAGCTCCTGGAATAATGTGAACCCCGCTAAAACAAATTGGTAAGATCCTTGCATGATCCCACTGAGTTCCTCAGTGGTTTGAGCTGGTGGCAAGGGGAGCTGATCATCTTGGAACTCTCTGGACATCCTTCAGATGGTTTCCATTCATTAGGGAAATGGTTTTCTCCAGGATAAAGGGTTTGTGTCTCTAAACCCAGCGACAAGGGAGAGAATGAGATGACTTACTCCATGAATTAAAAACAGTAATATGAGGTTAGATATTAAATATGAGGATTAGAATAATGTGTGGACTCAGCACTCTAGGAATGGACTCGTTTAGGATCATGAGGCTTCTTGGTGAGAGGAGGGGGGATGAAAGCAGAAAAGGAATCGAGACGCCCTACGGGGCACTCCACGAGCCGTCATGGGGCTGGGTGCAGGCCTGGAGCGCCATATACATAAGCTTCCAGAGGCCACAGAAGGGACCCTTGGGATTCTCCATGAGGCCCCATGTTAAGCAGCCAGTGAACAGGGAAGAGCTGTCCTGGCGGAAACATACAGGGCAGGAAGGTTTGTCTTCATTAGTATTTAAAAAAGTGTTTTACATGCTAGAAAATTATAACTTGGAAGGGGACCTCCTACTAAATTTATTTTTAACTGCTCTATTGAAAATTCTTTACGACTAGTCAACATTATCTCTTAGTAGCTCAGCACAGTATTTCTTTATTAAAAGAAATAGGCACGAATATTTTTGACTGAAAAATTAATAGCTTTTGAATTCATACACAGCAGGTTTTCTTTTGCAAAGAAGTCCAATATCGCTGCACAGCACTTCTATAACCATTTATTTGGAGTCCAAGTCAAACCTTTGACAGCTAGAGCAGTGCTACAAGCCAATATAAAGAACTCCAAGATGTAAACCAACAATAGGCCGCCTGTGTGAGGTTTGCCATTGTCAAATACATAGATTGTTTGGATTAGTTTATGTAAATGTACTGTTGTATTACCCTTTGGAAGAAAAAAAAAGATCACATTTGTGTGTGAAAAGTGGTTCCTTTCACAGGCAGCATTATAAATCCCTTATCCTTTAACTTACATGTAAGAAGTAAAAATTGGTGCCTGACAAGCAGATATTGTGTGACACTCTGTTGCCAGAGAGAACCTGCCTTCTTTTCATTTATTTGAAAATAGAAAATTTTATTATAGATACCATCTTATAAATCAGGAATTATTAAAATATGTATAGGTGAGGCATTGGGAAATTAATTATAAAAGGTAGACATGTAGTGTTTTGCACACATTTTTACTTCCTTGCTGTAAAAAGGGGAGGGGGCACAGGCATAGAGCAAACCCTCAATTCTTTCAACTTTAGGGATATAGAGTTATCTGATCAGTTCTAAGGTGTAAAAGACTCCCCTTTGCCTGTAATTAATTTATTCCTCCCAAAATAATAGAATGCACAGTGTATGTTCAGACGCACATCCTCCTAGACTCTGATTTGAAAGAAGCAGTTCCTGGGATTCAGATCTAACCCTTGCTGGGGACGCTCATGTTAGAGTCTTGCCAGGAAGTTTGTGAAGTTTTTTTCTTTTTTCCATTTCTGTTTAAAAGGAACTTGGTGTTTATTTTAAAATCCTTAGTCACTAAGTGATAGAATGCTTTGCTGTAAACGTTGCTTTTCACTAAATGCCATTTGGGTGGTAAGTGTCGTTTGCTGTGTCCAGTCATCCAGCCAGTTCCCATTTCACTGCATCACAGAAACTGCCAAAACCTTCTTGGATTGTTCTGACATCAGCCCCTAGACGTGTTTGCTGGATCCTGTTGTGGAACTCATGTTCCCATTTGGCTTGTCAGAGGATATTCTCATCTGGGGAGAGTCCCAAGTTTTCAGACGTGGGTCTGACCTCGACCCCTCACCCTGGGAAGCATCTAGGTGAGCTGAACAGGGGTTCACGGGCGTCCTGTTCCACAGGTGCCTCCTGTAGCGTCTCTCCCTGCTTGCTTGAAAGTCTTCTAAAAGGAGAAAAACCTCTCCTTTTGTAATCATACCCAGGACTCAAATTGCAGTGCGCGGTGTTTTTGTAAAGAGAATTTCTGAATTTAAAATCAAAGTAATTGCATCAGTGAATATTTGTGGAACGTGCGACTGGGAAACACAGGGTAGGAGAATAGGATGGACCGTGCCGCCCTCGAGTGTGTCTTGTGGGAGAGCTGCGCTCCACGTGACTGTGTGACCACCGTCCCTGGCAGTGGGAGAGAGGAAGACTCGTGGCACCAGTGCCATCTGAGATGCGACGTAAAAGAGGAATGGGAAGGAGAAGGAAATCCGCGTTCATGCTTCCTGCCGAGGGTTAAGATAGGTGCAGGTGTTTGAGAAAGGGAACTGGGAGAGGAAAGTCTGTGATGAAGATCAGAGTGGAGGAAGGCAAAGAGTAGCCGATGTCAGCCAAAAGAAGCTTTTGATTTGTAATGTTATTTGTAAGCTTTTAATGTTACTAAGGCTGGGCCACGTTTACCAGAGCAGCTGCAGATTCTAGCACGGGAGTTACACAGTGGTTAAAGCTGGACCTGTCACGTGGTCAGAATGGCCACGAGTGTTGTAGGCTGCGTTTCCAAAGATTCATCTCTTTTCCAGGTTCAGAGGAGCACAAGTGAAAAATCAAGGCATCGTAAACTGTCCTAATGAGAGTGATATTCTTTTGTTCCCAACGCAGTACCAGTAATGTTCTCGAGGTAAACTGCACCATGGGTTGCTTGAGGGCGAATTCTCCATGGAGAATTTCCTGAGATGTTTCTTTGGAGGGAGGCCGCACTCAGAGGATAAAACAATAACCACCACTACCCCTGAGAAGCATGTCTGTATTAATACTTGATTAAGTTGTTAAGGAGTTTTGAAAAAGATTTTTTCACTATCGTAATGTCGGGAAGATACTGTAAATCATATTTTATAATCTTGAGAACATGAGAGGTAGGTTTAGCTTTAGGGTATTCCTACCCTCCAGAGAACAGCTCCCAACCCTGGTGAAACCACATTCCTTCAGGTTTGGTGGGCAAGTAACTACAGTGTAGGTAGGATCTCCTTTCTGAAAATGTTATAAGACACAGGAACTTGGCTATTTGAAGCGAAAGGCAGTATTAGATTTTCCTTTGTACACAGTCTCTTTTCCTCCAACCATAGCAATTAGGATTGTTTGGAAGTAGTTCTTAGCTACTATAAAAACTGTGTGTGTCCCCCACCAGCCCCCCAAAAGTGGAGGGGGGGTCCTTTAACTCTTAATGAAACGGATGATCCTGTGGGCTATTGGCTGCAGCCTGGCTGTTGAGTTGGAGAAGTAATTTGAGGCTGTCATAAAAAGAGATTTGCAAAAACAAGCAATGTTTACATATGGTTTCTCGTGAAGCCCCCGTGCTGAGGTTCGGTGTCAGTGGCGATCGCCTTCTCAGTCACTGTCCTAGACGGGCCCAAATCTCAGGCGGTGGTGGGACTAGGCGGATGGAGTTGTGCTCAAGGTCACCCCCTGCCCAGCAACACCCACCTACCCCGCCCCGCGGTCTGGGAACATCCCTCTGGTTCCTCCATCTTCAGAAAGGCCATCTCTGACCGCAAGGGATTCGTGTCTAGAATTCACCTGCTCAGGTCAGTCAAACCAGCAACAAAAAAACGAGTGGGCACAAGAGTCCCTACTGAGCAGCGGGTCCCTCAGAGTCTGGGTTTCAGGTTTGCCTTTTGTTCTCAGAATCTGTTCTGAAACAAGGCAGGAACACAAACAAAAACACACAGGAATTCTGATGGGAATCCTTACGACAAGTCTGTTTCTGTCCTGGGTTTACTTCAGCAGTGCGTTGATTTTTTAAAAAATGGGAGTGACTCACCATCTTCTAAAGACAGAGCAGAGGTTACTGTTTAAAAACGAAAAGATAAATCTTTCTTTCACAGAGGGGCTCAGCAGAATATTGAGTATTGGGCAGCTGATGCGGTTCCAGTTGTTTGGATGGGTAAGATTTCTAGGAGAGTCCCCCTGGAACTGTCCTGGGAGAAAAACTGAGAGTTGAGAGTGGACAGAAATTAAAAAATAAAATAAAAAACCCTATGGCAATCTGAAGTGACATAAGAATTCAGCTTTTGGCTGGCGTTTCAGAGATTATCTTTGCCGAAATCATCACATGATGGAAACTCGCCATGTAGAAAATATCAGAGTTACTAACTTTTCTAAACATAGCAACTTCTTTTTAAATAGAAAATGAACACAATCTGAAAAATAGGAAAAGAAACCCTCCCAGTCCCATCCCTTCCTGCTCTAGGCCCCAAGAAAAAATTCTGTCTTCCAACCTGAGCTACTGTCGGAATGAAGCACTTGTGCGTTCATTTTTAATTGATGAATGTTTTAAGCTTTAGTAGTTTACAATTCAGATGAATCTTTCAAGACTACAGCACATCCCTCACTGTTCCCAGTTTGCTCTTCTAAGTCTGTAATTAATTTGGGGGGGGGGTTTGGTGGAGGGGTCCCCTTTTTTTCAGAGAGACCTTAATTAAAAGAGCAGGTTTGGTTTGAACACAGAACCTGTCTTGAAACGTTTCCCCAGCTCCATCTTCTCACCCCCTAGTGACCTTCCTCCCCAGAGATGGTTTCTCCTCGAGACCAGCATGTGATCATGCAGCCGGAGTTTAAAAGTTAAGAAACTTCGATCACACTTGACAAGGTTGACATTTCATTAACTTGTTGGTTCAGCCTTCAAATGATTTCACGAGGCGAAGCCCCCTCTATTTGGAGTTTACAGCTTTTTGTTCTTCCTTCCCTCACAGGCTACAGTCGTGTTTAATTTGGAATCAGGGCTCCTTTGGCAAATTAGCAATTAGAACAATTTTGTGGGAATATGTATATGTGTCATTAGTTTCCCTGCAAATTAATAGCAAGGGCAGAGGTCAGGCAGAAATTTTCCACTTGACTGCAGTTCCTCTATGGAGACTTGGCACTTGGTTCTGGAACAGCCACAGCTGCTCTCAGCCACCCTCTTCCTCTCCGAACTGTCTTTTAATTAGTTTACCTCATAGCCATCATTACAAATATTACTGCCTCCCCTCCTCAAAATAAAATCACTGTTTCTACAAAATATTCCCGTGACATCTTGCACTAGTGTGCATTGATGGTGGGTCAGTCGATTGCAGCATTTAATCATTAGATCACCTCCATCCACGTCTCCTAATGAGGGTCCTTACAATATATTTTTATCTGGTAATTAGCCGAGATTGGCTGCTTCCTCTGTGGCTTATTAGAGACAGCCCAGCGGGGGGTGGGAATACC
>NW_011495035.1:1940496-2007948 GCF_000754665.1 Bison bison bison | reverse complement strand
AGCGGTGGGTGTGAATCACGGTGTCATTTGTCAAGCCTGGTAAAAATCCCCTCTCTGCTCTCTCCTGGCTTGGTGTTGATTTCCCCTGGTTACCTGTGTTTCACAGTCTCCAGAAAATTCAGCTGCCTCTCTGTTGTCAGGGATTGTGCTAACCGGGAGGGATTTTCTGTTTTACTGTTGCTTTTGGGGTAGAAGCGGTCCAAGTCTTAAGACCTTTGCCAGAGCTGCAAGAATGACATTCTTTTCACGTTTTATGACTTCGTACCCATATTGTGGGGCTTGTCTGTTCTTGTAGGTGAGCTCCCAAAAGATGGGCCTGCACTTGCTGAATGTTTCTGTGAGTTTGGGCTTTTGGCAGTGAGCTAGAACCCAGTGGACTTGATGATCTTCCTCACAGAACTGGAAAGGACCATGCATATTTCTTGAGGACATTGTATTTATATTATCATTTTCATTACCTTTTAAAGAGCACTGTGGTGTTTAGGGTAATGTTCTTCAGCCAAGAAGCCAGAAAGCAGAGTGGGTTCTTGGAATTGTTTTATGATTGTGATGCCTGTTTTCCCTTCATCAGTGTCTGCGTTTGATGGTAAGCCCTCCAAGGGCAGCAGTCGCCTGCTCTCTTCCTGTTTTGGTCATTGCAGTTTCCATTGCCGTCGTCTGCTCGGAAATATTATTGAATGCCATTCATAAGCAGGATAAAAGCTAATCCCCAGGTCCTTTCCAAAAATGAGCATGTTGAAAAAGGAACCTGATTCGTGTTTATTTTTCCCATTATCTGGGCAGAAGGAGAATATTATACAGAGGGCCTAGAATCACAAGTGTGTATTCGATTTTGAGTCCGGATTGTGAATATGGGCAAGTTATTTAATCTCTGATGAGATCCTGTCTGCTTCTCTGTAAAATATTAGTGCAGCATCTCAAGTATCCGTGATGGCGTGAGAACTTCAGTGAAGCCAGGCAGTGGCAAGGGGCTTACCACATTGTGTTTGCAGATGGCGCCCATGACTTTCCTGGGCATTCAGGTACTCTTAGGCCTGACAGCATCTGCTTTTTACAAGTTGTGTATTCATGAGCATTAGACCAGCTGCTTGGGCTGTTGGATGTTTAGATATACTGTTTCTCTGCTTGGTCAGTGAGTGGGGCCCAAGGTGAAGAGGTGGTTGCCCCTGCCTTCCCCCGTGACCCCCAGATCAGTTCCATCCTGTAAGTGCTCTGCAAGACTTTAGCACTTGCTCTGCAAATGTGTGTCCTGAAGTTGCCAGCATTGGTGAAAAAGAGCTCCCAGCGTCTGCCCAGCTTACCGGGGGATTCCTAAGGATGGTGCCATCTCCATAGCTTGCTCTTATCAGGTAGCAGGGAGCCTGGGGTAGAAATTGGGTGGAGCTGGGAGGAGTGTGTCTGATGTTGGCTGAGTCAGCATTTCAAGGGAGGAATAAAAAGGAAAACCCAACCCAAAGCCTCACCCAGTATTCAGTTTCCAGCACCATGTTTATCTTTTTCTGTCAGTATTTCCTCAACAGTATTTGACATTTCTCACTACTAGGACATGAGAAAGGTTGAGTCTTCCTAACAAATTGGACCTCTGTTTTTATCTGTTTTTTGATTAGATCTCAGAGGAATCTAATTTTTAATAGTTTCTACAAATAATGCTTTGGATTTAGGACTCTTGCAGTGGTGAAACAGACTTAATTTGTTAAGTGATTCAAAATTTGGTTTCAGGCAGATTTTCATACTGTTAGTGAACCCAGGTCTAGCTGCTCACCACTCAAAAGCCGGTAAATTGGCCAAGTGGGTGGAAAGGAAAGCTTGCTTTATTTTGGATGCTAGCAAATGAGGGTGAGGGAAGAGGGCAGACACCAGTTCAAAGGTCAACTCTTCCCTACTGACAATTAGTGGATAAGAGCATTTATAGACAGGGGTTGGGGGGCTACATGCAGAAACAGCACAGTCAGCTCTGACAGTCATCTTGAAGTTGGTCATCGGTGGTCTGCCCAGCATCATCTTGATTGTTTTCAGTAGTTAATCTTCATTTCCAGGGTCGGGCAGTTCCCATTTCCTTGAGGCCATTTCCTGGGACTGTGGCAGCTTCTGTCATGGCTACATTCTGGCCATCATGTAGTTAACTTCTCTTGCCTGGTGGGGATTTCAGTATCTGCAAAACAGCTTGCAGGACATGGCTCAGAATATTATCCATAGCCCCTGAGGAGGGACTAAAGGTCTGTGACTGTGCCTCGTGGCTGCAGTATTACTATCGGGTCTCCTCTGTTTTCCTGTGTTTCTTCTGCGTGTTCTCACTTCTCTGATCAAGCTTATTCCTTGGCTAAGGCTTCTCCACAGGCAGGCAAGGACATGGTGGGTGGGAATGAGGACCACAGGCTCCTGCTCCACTTTGATACCAAGTAATCCTGCTCTGCTAAGCTCTTTTGGATTGGAGGTAGCTGCAGGTTTCTGCCTGGAAAATCCCATGGATGGAGGAGCCTGGTAGGCTGCAGTCCATGGGGTCCCTAAGAGTCAGACACGACTGAGCGACTTCACTTTCTCTTTTCACCTTCATACATTGGAGAAGGAAATGGCAACCCACTCCAGTGTTCTTGCCTGGAGAGTCCCAGGGATGGGGGAGCCTGGTGGGCAGCCGTCTATGGGGTCACACAGAGTCGGACAGGACTGAAGCGACTTAGCAGCAGAAGCAGCAGGTTTCTGAGAGAGCACTTCTGGGTAAACTGCAAGAACTGTGTCGAAAACAACCAAGTTCTTCAGTGGAGCCAGATACAGTGTTTCAGTAGCAAGCAGATTTTTGAAGGGTGGGGGGAGGATAGGCTTATATTTCCAGTGTTATTAAGAGAAACACTTCAAGGCAAAGGCAAAACAGGTAATAGGAAGGAAGCCCCAAAACAGGACTCGTTCGTCTTCCCCCATGCTACTGCAAATAACTAGTAGGTATGTCTTTACTTGAAGCACTAGATTACTCCATTTTGTTACTACACATTTGAAATTAGAAGGAAAAAAATGAGATTTTATTTTTTATAGTTCCAGATCTCTCCTATGCCATGTTTGTTTTAAATGAACAGATTCCAATCCTGTATTGGATAGAGTTTAACGAAGATGACACATAAAGCTTTCAAAGAGGAGTCTCTGCCAGCTGATGGAGCTAAATGAATGTTTAGTGGATTGGTTCCACTCTTTTTAATAGGTCATGGGCCAGGCCTTTCTGCAGTAGTTCTCAACCCTGAAGTTTCATCATGGAGTTGAGTGAGCCTGTCCCAGTGTGGTGCAGCCACTGGCAACATGTGGCTGTTTAAATAAAATTTTGACTTTTATTGAGAGTAAGTAAAAATAGTGTCTCTGTTGTACTAGCCCAATTCAGAAAGGTTTGTCACAGAGCTCAGGTCAATACCATTGTATCATCATTGTATCATCTCAACTGGTGTTTCCTGAAGCATCAGTATTCTTTGGGGCTACACGGACTCTCTCTCCCTCTTCCAGCTTTACCAGGCATAGTAGGCTATAAAAGAGGGGTGTGAAGTTGTGATTAAAGAAACATCATGACCCAGAATTTCTCACACTCATCAGGCTAGGTAACCCCTTTTGTGTCTGTAAATACTTAGTTAACTGTCTTTGAAAAAAAAAAAAAACTGTCTCAGCAATAGGAAAGGAGAACATTGCAAGAGATATTTAATAACCTATATGTGGAAAGAATCTGAAAAAGGATATGTGTGTGGATCTGAATCACTTAGCTGTGTACCTGTAAGTCAACTACAATAAAAAGAATCATAGGAAAGGATGCTAGAAATTTTAATAAACAGCTTTTACATGGGAAGTCCCTCCTGTTTCAGCTGGTGATAAACGTCTACATAGAGGCCTAGCGCTGGCCAGGCCTCCCCGTGTCATTCCCGCTGGGCCTCGGTGCGCTCTCGGTGGCTCTTCTAAGCATTCTCCCTTTCCTCACAGCTGAATCTGGTGTCCAGCGTCACCCTCTCCAAGTCTGCGTCAGAGGCTTCTCCACAGAGCTTACCTCACACTCCTACGACCCCCACCGCCCCCATCACTCCCGCCACCCAAGGCCCCCCCGTCATCACCACCACCAGCATGCCAACGGTGGGCCCCATCCGCAGGCGGTACTCAGACAAATACAACGTGCCCATCTCTTCAGGTAGATCCTCTATTCTTGCCTCACATAGAGTTGTAATCAGCAGTGCTTGTCGACCAGCCTGTTTGTAAAAAGTGATAATTAATAGGACAATGATTCTTATTTAGCAGATATTGCGCAGAACCAAGAATTTTATAAGAACGCAGAAGTTAGACCACCATTTACATATGCATCTTTAATTAGGCAGGTAAGTAAACAATGCAGTTTGTGAAATTGCATCAGAAGGTATATGTGTACAGGGATATATTGATGAAGTAGATTTAAAACCGTTTAGTATGCAAGCATGCTAAAACCTTTTCTATAAGGTTTTTTAAAACTGCAATATATAACATAATTGCTTTTGATTAAGTATTACAATACGATGTGATTATTAGGAAATTCATTTCACACAACAGTGAAAATGAGCCTGTTTAAAGATGGCAAGTCAATTATCACAAGCTACAGTAATCTCTGATCCCTAGAATTAATCTGGGCTCTAAATAATTACTGAGCTTTAATCAGCTAGTGAAATGTTTTGCATTTCTCTTTGATTCAGCTTTATGAATGACTAATAAATTAATATTTCTGTACGGAAACAGAAATAAAAACTCAAAACAATTAGATAATTCCATTTTGAATTTTGCTATTGAACTGGTAAATAGAACCATTCATCTTAGATCATTTCGTGAAACCTTTCTCAGGCTTTAGCTCAGCATCACAATTAGTTTCTATTTTCCAAAAATTGTATAATGACAGTTGTGCTGATTTGGTCATAAATTATCTTTTTCTGTTACTTTCACTTCACAGGCCATTCTCGAATCTCCAGAAAAGCAGCTAACACTAAACGAAATCTATAACTGGTTCACACGAATGTTTGCTTACTTCCGACGTAATGCCGCCACGTGGAAGGTAAGCTTTGTTGCAGGTGTGTCTAGTCTTGGATCTTGCCGTTTACAGGGGAGAGTTTGTTGTTGGTAACGTCTTGTAAGTTACAATAATATTGTTTTGATACATTCAGAGAGTCTTAATTTGTAGGAATATTGGATTGAGAAAATAATTACTGTGGCGTTAAAAATGCTGGGATGGAAGACTCCCTTACTTTGGCATCACATGGACCAAAGTTGTCTGCCTCTCTCTGGTTGGAATGGGAAGGAGGTTGTCTTGTGTACACAAACCTCACGCCTTGAGGTCTTTAGCCACCATCAGTATTTATTTCTGCAGAGACTGCATAGATAACTTTTTTCTTTAGCCATTAGTAATGTGGAAGAATGATGAGGTAAATGTGAGATAAGTGGAGAAGGCTGTACACTCCAAACACTAGCACAGTATATGGAAGTTACTACAGGAGAACCCTATATATATATATATGTATGTATATGTATATGTATGTATGTATAAAAGTTGTGTGTTTTTTTTTAAGTGAAGAGACTGTCAGATATTCATTTAACTGTGGGGAAGAAAAGTAATTATGAAATAAATGACTTGACTGATACCATTTGCTCTAGACTAGTCATCCATAGCTCCAAGTGGGATGCCCCCAGCAAGGCTTGTGATCATACAACAGTCCTCAATCCAAGTTCCACAGTTAGTGTATAGATTATGTTAGTATTGATTGCATTGTATTAGATTAACCTTTCAGCAATTTTTGGATTTCCTCACTATAATTTCTGTTTTAATAATATTTTTGCTGTAGAAAAAGGGGCAGGTACTATTGGAGATTAATTATTTTTGCATATTTAATATCTAGAATTCTTATAATCCCCCAATTCTAAGACATTTAGAAATATTTAAAATGCAAATATTTTACACAGTTTTATTATAAAGATGATAGGGGTTTGTTATAGGGTGTAAATAAAACATGCTTTGCTTGAACTAGAAGTTTTCCTTGCTGCTTATTCACTTTATATGGGAGGAAATCAAACATGGAAAATACATTTCCTGTACTACATTTGTCATAAATTAGCATTTTTAAAACAAAAGGAATATAACCGTAGAATTAATTCTTCACACTTACAGAGTTATGAATAATGACCCAATGTACCTTTTTTCTATTAAGACACATGGGCACTGAAGGAACTTGGTTCAAAATATTCCTTTCTCTTCCTCAGCCTGCCCCGAGGAAGAGAAAATATAAAATAATCTTCAGCTATGAATGCTTTTCAGAATTTAGGAAGTATAAACATGAAGCAGACATTTTCTTCTAATTCCCTTTTACAAATAGCAAATGATCAGATTTTAAAATAATTACCAGTGTTGAATGTGATATTTAGGCTCAAATCTTGAGATTTAACTTTTTCATTTCTGTAAAGTGCCGGCAAAAATGCCATTCATATAAACAGTCCTAGGTGAAGTATTTAATGATTCATAAATACATATACTTTTCTCTCCATGACCTATTTGTGCTGCGATCTTACACAAAAGTTAAAATTCCAGGTAAAAGTGATGACTGAGAAGACCTCACTCACCTTTTCTGGGAAATTCTCTATTTCCAGTTGCTTGTGCTTGGATGTACAGTCTTCAAAAACAGAAACTTAAGTTTTGACCTTACATCTTAATTTATATGACTGTACAATTTAGACAGTTCTAGAGCAGTCCTGTTTTTCAGACATGGCTTTTTCAGTTTTGTACATCTGATACTTACTGTAAAACAGTAGATATGGTAGGATGAGGAGAAATGCTGCTTTCTGTTCCCAGTTTGGTGTCCTCTGGATACATGTACTCTGGATTTTTTTTTTTTTTTATTTTTTTTTTTGGTAAGAAACTTGGGTTTATTTCAAGCACTTCAGTGTTGTTCTAGGAGATAAAGAATGCTAAGGGTCTACTGTTATCTCTGCCTTTGTGCAATATAAAAAAGAAAATGCTTTTTAAAGACTCATATATATGTGGAGAAATATGTCCTACCAAGTATAATGCCAAATATTTTCCAGAGATTGTTGTTTGATAGAAACCTATCAAACCTGTTTGAATCAGGGGTATCCTTTTGTAGTCACTTGAAAGTCTTGAACCCACCCCAATTATGCTGACATTGCTCAAAAATTCCTTGAGTATTTATCCTATGGCTTCTTTCTGTGAGCAGTTCCATCATGCCATGTGATAAAATTTATCTCATTACCTTCTAAATGAGACCAGAAAAATCACACTTCTTGAGCATGACTCCTCACAGAGTCACCAGTGGTGATTATCCAAAAATGGAAACACCTCTCAAAGAACAGATCAAGATCTGCCCCTGGAAAGGATCAGGGAGAGAGGAAGCGGTGAAGGGAAGGAATACAGAATGTTTGAGCGATAGCAGTGTTGCTGAAGTAAAGTGAAGGACTTAGGAGGGATGTGAGGTGTGGTATTAGTATCGTCTTCTTATGCCCCCATTGTCCCCTTATTCCCTGTAAGAAGAAAGTTGGGAGTAAATGACATGGGTTTCTTTGAAACATCCTCCTGTCCAGTTTTGAGTGTCAGTAAGTTCAACCAGGAGAACTGAAGAGGTGAAGCTGTGCTTGGTACTTTACCTGGTAAGGGTTGTGGAATTTCCTGAAACTCAGGAAAGGTGAGATGTTAAAAACTCTTCACCCTTCAGTTGAGCTCCTCCTTTGGTAGGTTACATATGTCAAGGGTTTCAGTTCAGGAGTGCCCAGAATTTACTTTTTACCCTAAGAAAGTTATATGTAAATAGAAGCCATCAAATTGCCATTGAGAGTTCTACTCATGGTTCCCTTTGGCATTTTCTCTGTTAATTAAAGCACTTACCCCTAGTAAGGGCCAGCTTTTATATATTTGGGAAGGTAAGGCATAGCTTGATAATGGATGCTCATCCAGTGAGGGTCATGTCATCCTCTGATCCTGTCAGATGCAGGAGGCGGTGCTCTCAGTGGTAAACAGCCAGTGTCCATTTCTTCTGAAGAAATCTGAGAAAATGGGTCAAAGGTGTTAAAGCCAAAACTTCAAAGAATAAAAAAGCAGCAGCAAAATGACTTAAACCATTTTTGTATGAGAGATAGTGAGTTTAAAGGTGACAGTTTTAAGCTTGTTTCCTGATTTTAAAGTCATATTAACATTACTTTTCTATTTTGGCTGTGAAACATATTTGGGAGCTAATATTTTAGTATGAGAGACGAGTGGGTTTAAAAGGGAGTGTTTTATGCTTGTTTCCTGATTTTGAAGTCATATTAACATTACTTTTATATTTTGGCTGTGAAACCTGTTTGGGGGCTAATACACATATTAAAAAATACTTCTGGTTAACTATTACCAGAGATTAGGCGAAAATGCCAAAGTACAGTTAACTCATCACTTTGGATTTTGATTTTTCTTTTTGGAAGAGGCACCCTTCAGCACAGGAGGGTCCTCCTAGGGGTGGGAGCTGCAGCTCTTGGGGATGGGTTTACAACTGTGGGCTGTGAGGCTGAATTTACTGCTGTTTTTGGAGTCTTTTTCTTATAGAAAATGTTCTCTCTTTTATACTTGCTGCAGAATGCAGTGCGTCATAATCTTAGTCTTCACAAGTGTTTTGTGCGAGTAGAAAACGTTAAAGGGGCAGTATGGACAGTGGATGAAGTAGAATTCCAAAAACGAAGGCCACAAAAGATCAGTGGGTACGTCCGCCATGTTTGAACTTCTTAGCCTAGCTTGGATCGCGCTAACCAGTGTCACGTAGAGGCTTTGGCTGCTAGACGGTGTTAGACCAAACACCTGGTTTCACGTTGTCTCAGTGAAGGGAAGCAAAAAAGCATTTCATCCCTCCTGTTTTGTATGCCCGCCAGTCCCCTGCCCTGCTTGCTGGTCTCTGTTGCATCACATGCTAGTAGCTTTTAGGTGGCGATGCATATTAACCCTCACAAACCATTGGCTTATGCTTATGGCATTTTATTTTCTTTTTCCTGTTCCCTGTATTGGATGTCTGTTCTGCCCCCAACCCTGCCTCTCTCCTTTTGTTGCCACTTCATCTCCTTTGCTGCTGCTCCTATCCCAGGGTGCCATTCGCACCAACCTCTCACTGCATAAGTGCTTTATCAGAGTAGAGGATGAGTTTGGGTCCTTTTGGACAGTTGATGATGAAGAGTTTAAACGTGGCCGCCATATTCAACGAGGCCGTCCTCGCAAATACTGCCCCGATGAAAACTTTGACGAGCTTGTCGCACAGTAAGAGCCTTTACTTGCTTTTGTTTTTTGTTTCTGCTGTTGCTTTGGCTTTGCATGGTTGACTCATCCCATAATAGTTTTGCATTTCACCACGTAGCAGTGCCACGGCTTTCTGCAACGGAACTAAATCGTGTGATTTGTACATGTATTGCTCTTGTTTCCCTTTGGAACACCAGCGCCCTGAATAATGCTTTTTTGACGTCTTTAATGCAAATACGGGTTGTCTTTTGATTCAGCAGCTTTACGGGGACCCCTATAACTCAGTGCTTTTGCGTGACCCCTAATTCCTCCAAGTGAAAAGGAAACTCTTCTTTAGAGTTAAAATGTGTATTTACTGGGGTAAATTTCTTTTATTGGCTCACACAGTATAACAGTATAAATGTAGTAAAATGAATGATAAAAGTGCTCCGAGCATAGGAAGGAAACTGGTTAACAATCCATCTACTTCCTTTAAGGATCATTGATCAATGTAGGTAATTTCCTCCCCAAAACCACCCCCGCTTTCTGACCATATCCTCATGTGTGATTTTTTTTTTTTTTTTAAGTATTTTTATCCTTCCTATCTAGAGATGTTCTTAAAACAGTATCTTGTCATCATTTGGTCAGTAAATGGACATATTCTTGTATGCTCACAAACTTGGCTGTGCCAGAGAGACGAACCAGCCTTGGCTGACCAACCCTCCCTAGAGTACCCCGCCTCTTTCCTTTTGGCAGTAAATGAGCTTTGAAGACTTCTTCTTCAGAGCTACCCTGCCATTCCTCTAGCATTTGTTCTAGAACTCAAATCCTGAAGACGCTTAAGAGCCAGGATTCCTCCCGCCCACTCCCAGGAGACCTTGCTCACTGACATCCCAGAGCATCAGCCTTCCTGCTGGAGTCAGGGCGGCTGCTCCAAGTTGACAAAGGCTCATCCACGGAGGAAGTGCCCAAGCTAATTATTACATAGTCCGCAGTTTTACCCCCAGTTTGCTTGAAGAGCAAGGTCTGTCCAACTCAGAGGTGTTCACACAGACCAGCCCCTGGTGAAAGGGAGAAACCCGACTTTCCTTTGGGTTGGGGACTGGGAGACATTTCTGATTTGGAAGGATACCAGAAAGCTTAAGACTTAGCAAAGAACTCGGGGGGTGATTGTGTTTAACTTTGAGTTTTTATCTTTCTCTCACACAGTAACCCTTCCCTTATTAAAAACATGCAGACCAGCCACGCCTACTGTACACCTCTCAATGCAGCTTTACAGGTAAGACGAGCGGCCGCCCCGACTCTGTGGCGGAGGGACATGTCTCCCCCACTCATTTCAAAATATATTAGCCTCGCTCTAATTAGATATTAAATTTTAATTCCGTTAAACTTTTTTCTTAAGTGCACAAAGCATCGTACTCCCTGGAGGCAAACACATCGGGCTGCTTCAGCATTAGCAGGATGCTTAGCATTTTGAATATTGTGGCAAAAAAATTAAAAGTTCACTTATTAATATTTATCAGCAGTATCATAATTTCCATCCTCTTATTTCAGAATTTCACTTGAGGCAAAAATACCACAAGTGTAATTACTCTAGCACAGCTATTAATGTGCTGGATGATAGGCTACTGTATCACATGACCTTCTATTGTTCACGGGTTTAAAGAGAAAGCAGAGCTTTTTTATTTCTTCTCCTTCTTTTAAAGTCTATTTTAGCATCTTTTCATTGGGGAGGGAGGAGGCTGGGTCTGGTTCGCTTGGTAAAAGTAAACTGTTTTTGTTCAAGCGATAGAGTTAGACTCTAGGTTTCCAGCAGATTGCTCAAGGTTACATAATAAGCTTGCAGGATGTTTGTCTCCTACTGACAAACCAAGCCGTCCTTACGTAACCGGTGTTACCAGTAGTGGGGGGTGAAGACACGGGGTTTGAGCAGGAGGGAGGTAACCTCCCCGATGTGAGTACCAGGGCAGCCCTGGCATCTGTCAAGCCTTCTAATTATTGCACATCTCAGTTACCAAACAATCAAGTCACGGCCAAATCGAGAGAGGACTGGAGTACACTGTACTGAACTTACCTGGGCAGGGCCGTCCTCCCGAGTTCATAGGTGGACAGGGTCCTGGGGACCTTCGAAGCCTGTGTTCTTGACGCAGATGTGACGAAGTCTTGTGCCCATTCAATGGGCCAAAATTAAAATTTCCCGAGGGAAGGGCACAGAGAAGCAGATGTCTTTAAAAGGCTCCTTAAGGGGATGATAGTGATGAAAACACAATGGACACACTCGGCATTAAGAGGAACAAAGTTGGCTGAAGAGGCGATAGAACAATCTTCCTGTTCTCACTGAGCACCTGCCCGGCGTTCTAGAGAACCGTTTTCCCAGTTTACGCAGCGAAGGCTTCGGGCTTCTGAGGATGGAGCATCCACAGCCTTAACACACTTTGAGTTCAGAGGCAAATTCACTCAGCTTAGCTTTTCAGTAATTATATTTATATATATATATATATATATATACACACACACATACACACACACAGCCCAAACCAAATTTAATAGGAGGAACTACTTTCTGTGTTTCTTTTAATTACTTGTAGTTTACACAGTAACTTTAGAAAAGCAAATGAAGGCACGCTTAGATGCCGCCACTGTAAATACCATTCATTAGTAGCTTATTTTCCCTGGAGTCTTATGAAGTGTGAATTTAAAGGCTGCTCTATCTGGAATGGTATTCAGATTACAAGCACATTTGACATTCATGAGGCTGCCAGGCAAAAAAAAAAACAACACAGCCCACCAGCAGCAGTGATCCTCCAGCCTCTGGATCCTCTTAACT
This sequence comes from Bison bison bison, assembly GCF_000754665.1. NCBI lineage: Eukaryota > Metazoa > Chordata > Mammalia > Artiodactyla > Bovidae > Bison > Bison bison. The sequence continues at coordinate 1,995,904 of NW_011495035.1, read as the reverse complement.
TTGTGACTAATTTCCACTAGGGTGCTTTCTCTTTACAGAACTGCTCACGCTTTACTTCTACAACATTTACCTTTGGCCCTGCACCCTTTCTTTCTTTCAGTGATAGCCCCAAACTCGCCCACCATTTTCCCAAGAATCCTTTGTATCTATCCTGAGGTGAGCTGAATACCTGGGTCTCAAGTCATGATTTGAGGAATGGATCTTCTCCCTCTCCTCCAGGAGTTTGGGTCCTTGGTCAGTAGACAGTCCCCTCAGACAACTTGCCACCGTGCACCTTAAATAAAGAGTCTACCAGCAGGCCTTCCCTTCCTGCCCACTTCCATTTTTTCAAGGCAAGTAAAAATAATAGTGGAACAACATCTTCAAAAGATTACTAGAGCAACATAACGCGTGATATACAATATATAAAATAGGACAGCAGAATCCACTACAGAAATAAAACATTGGACTCGGGACAGATTGCATTATGCTCTGAAAAAGTGAAGTAACTAAGGGTAACCGTAAAGCTTCATATTTATAGACTGCCTCTCCCCGCTGGGATCTCAGAGCAGTTAAGGCTCCAGGAGGGACAGGACTTAAGCATCTTCGGTTTGGGGGGGTAGAGGGGCCAGTGTGATGTGAAACCTCGTACTCTGCATTGGACCAGTCCTTTATAAAATCTGTAACCCCTTGCTCCACAAGGGACATCAAGTACAAAAAGAGCCACTAGGTTAGACCTGAGCCGTTGGTGGAAAGTTTTCTAAGCTCGGGTAGGTGGCTCTGGTCACTCACGCAGAGAATGTCCAAGAAGCTGTCTTGTGTAGGAGCGACCGGGTTTCTCACTGCAGCCCACGTTGTCATTTTTTTAAAAGAGGAGCACACTGGTTTTCTTCATTTATGTCTTTTTTTGTCTGAGAATCAAGGGATCGGTGTAAGTAAGTGCTTACCTTTGGATGCCTTTCACCAGTGTCAGCCCGTGTTTTATGATCCACTTCCCATCGGAAATGGCCTTGACCCAGAACACACTGAGAGCCACAGAGAATGAATCATCCTGAAAAGGTTGCCCTGTCCGTAGGATGGCCAGCTCATCCCAAAGCATACGTTCTTTGGAGCACTTCAGTGTTGTATGAACTTCTCCATCTTTGACTGGAGAAGCTGCAAGAAAAAAACAGCAAGCTAGAGCTTGGCCCCACTCTTGCCACCTTCTGACTGTAAAAGTGAAAGAGACTCACTAATGGTCCCAGCAGAACTTCCGTGTCAGGGAGAAACAGGGCCACTGTGTCGTCTAAAGTAAAGGCAGCCAGTATGTGTGTCCGGCTGCAGTTTGGTGCGGGGCGGATCAGGCAACGGGTCTGACTTTTCACTCTGCCAAAAAAAGACAAAATGTTTTATTGCAATTACAAGAGATCTGTTGAAAAAAGTACTTGATGCAAATTATTTGACAAACTGTAGGAGAGTGAGGAATGTTCAGATGTGCTGTTCGTCAAGATGAGTTCACCACATTTGGAAATGAAAATGGGATTTTTTTTCCCCCACTTTTTAGAAGAAGGCAGTTACATAAATTCAGAAGTGGAGGGAAGGAAAAGCCGTGGGCTTGCAGTGGGCCTGGCTTCGAAGTCATCCCTAGCCAATGCTGTGTTAGGTGTGGGCAGGTCATCCGTCCCTGGATCTCGAAGGCGTCTCTGGCTTTGGACCTTGTACAGCAAGTGAGACTGTGATTGTCTAACATGCAGATTCCCTGCAGCCCAGCTCCTCACCTGTTCTCTCTCCACTTGCGGGTTTTACTTGGTCTCTAGAGCCAGGGTTTCTAGAATCGTTTGGACTCTTGTATCACTGGCCAGTTGGAGTCACTGCACCAGATTGTCCTGTGATTGTACTTTTACCTCATTAGGATGGAAAACCAGGCCGAGTGTAGTCTGCAAGGGAACGAGTTTGATAAATCTTGGTCTAATTACAGCTGCCAGGTTTTGAAAGTCTGTCCTCTTTAATAAAATGCAAAGTTACTAGGTCAGAATCATGACCCAAATGAAGCAGTATGGACACTTTAGCCCAGTGAGAGGTCTGACTGGTGTCTGCCTCTCAGACTGGGTGGTCGTTTTCTTCCAGTGCAGTAAGACAGGAAATGAACAGTACATCCAACCATAGGGTTTAGGATATCTTTCTTTTTCTCTCCATTTCCACACTTTTTTAGCTGACACTCAACTTAGAGTGACTTTGTCACCTTCCATATGGATGTACTTACGTACCCCCAAAGAAATACAATTTACAGCTTCCTTTTGCCAGAGATTTCTTTTTTCTTTGGTCTTCAAATTCCAGATGATTGGTTGGAACCTGAAAGATTGCATAGAGTTACCTTCAACCAGTTATCTCAGACTACACTAAAAAGATTCAAAAATCATTAAAACAGAAATGATGGGGAGGGGAGATAAAAATTGATTCCAATTCTATAATCTCTTCCTTTTCTATAGGATCTGAGACATAAATGTTTATGGAAGTTCTCATAAGTTTGGGCTCTGCAGCCAGAATAATCTGATCAAATCTTTAATATCCAATAGTGGAGTCATCGAAGTGGATAAAGAAATGAAAATTCCATTACATTTCCCTGTGATCTGGAAATATTCAGTTCCTCTTGAAAAAAGGCTTCAGACAGAAAACTCGTTATGAGATAGCCTTGTCTAAAGCTTGTGCCTCCACTCCACAGGCGCCTCGGTCCCTCCAGCTATAGCTCTTTGGAACCCAGCTTGGGACACGTGTCATCATCAGCTTGACTCTTAAATCACAGCCCTTCTAGACCTGTTAGAAACTTGTCTTTGCCAACTATACCAGAATGACTGTAAACTGAAGACCATCGAATCCACCTGTAATTGATAGCCTCCCTGTCTGTACACCCTGTGTCTTCATGCATTTTCTTTGGGTTGATGGCAGGCTTCGATGGCTGAGAACAGTATACCTCTATACACTACGGCTTCCATGGGGAACCCCACTCTGGGCAACCTGGCCAGCGCGATCCGGGAAGAGCTGAACGGGGCGATGGAGCACACCAACAGCAACGAGAGCGACAGCAGTCCGGGCAGATCCCCTCTGCAAGCTGTGTGAGTACTGCCCACCTGCAGCACCTCTGCCATCAGATCCCCCTGGTTTTCTGTCACACGAGCCTTGCTCTGACTGCTGTCAACACCTTTTCTGTCATTTCCGACTTCCTAGAACCCAGGGAGAAGTGGGTGCTTCCAGAATTGTTCAACTCGGTTCGCAGCTAAAAGGACCACTTACTTATTATATCCGACCCATAAAAGCAGTAGGCTTCCTGCAGCCCCACAAATGCCCAGAGCCACAAAGGGGAGTGCTTTTTGCCCTTGCTCCGTCAGCTCAGGCCATTATTTCAGCCACCTTACGTTTTCCTCCTAGAAGCGGTATGCATCCTGTGACACAGTTCACTGTCTGTCCGACGTGCCGGCGTGCTGAACCCAGCAGGGCGGGAAAGGATGCTTGTTTACTTGGTTGTGGGATAATGGTGAGCCGCGCACGCCACGCTGAAGCGCTATTACCAAGCATTAATGATGGCACGCAGGAAAGACGGCATGATTTATAGATTGCTCTTAAAATATCAAAAGGAAAATTAATAGGGGCATTATAGCAGCAGACGGCAGTATAATGAGCACGCCCAGGACCGTGCAGAGTGCTGGCTGAGGGCTGTCTGTCCTGCGTGTGTGTGATGCCCCTGGGGGTGGGCGATGGGAGGCAGGCAGGGTGACACCACTCCCTCTCTCGCAAGAAGAGTTTCAAAAAGAAACCCCATTTTCCCACGTAGGACTCACCAGGGATGCTCTAGAATGACAGCTTCTCCCTTTTAGCGAGTGTCTGTAAAACCAACGCCCGCTTTAAAGGAGTAAACCAATGCAGTGTTTACCATGCTGTCAGTTCCTAGAAATAGAGCCCTTGTCTGCACAATGCTTCTGAATTACTGACCAACATCTTAGTTTAAGAGCATTTGAGTGATCAGAATGGAAAATATGACCTGTGGCAATTAGCAACAGAATGAATTGGCATCTAACAACAAAGGCAAAATGCTGCCTGCCAGTGTGGGTAATTGGTGGCTTTGGAGGAATCTGAAATTTGATTATTTAGCATTTGAATTTCATGCCCAAAGTGCTTTGAAAAGGATCTTTAAAGATGAAAATAGTCTTTGTAAATTCATAACAACAGTCCCTTAGCATTTACTCCACAACATTTTAAGAACGTGTTTATCTCTCACGCTGCCACTGCCGTATATCATGCTTCCTCCAGCAACCTGGTGTTTCTGACTTTTTTATCACACCCGCATTCATCTTTAAATCATTGTCATGACAGGAGTATTTACTAAGATATTAAGGAAGTTCAGAGCAAATATAAATTGTTATGTATGCTACTTCAGGAAGTACTCACTGTGGAGCAAAAGCGTCTGAAGCTGCTGAGTGGAAGAGAGTTTTTCCTAGTATCCACAGAACTCCAAGGTTTCGTTCCTGTGTTTACAGTAAAAGAAAAAAAATGACTAAAAAAAATAAAGGAAAGATATTTGGATAAAAACTCACACAGCAGTTTTGAGTGATGCTAATTTTGCTGTATAAGATAGTTACTATAAAGTTAATTTATGGAAACTTTGAGTTAACCCCAGTATAACAGAAGTCTTGTTTTATAGCTGTCAGTTTAATTTTTAACAAAGTGAAGATTTTACTGATGGTTTTTTTTTTTTTCTAAACCTGTATAAAGATGTCAAAAAGCATACTGTTTGTTGCTCAGATCTCACAGGTATACAGTACAATAAATTATTTTGCTAAAAAGAATTATATGTCATCAGCCCATTTCCTATGCCTACTCTTGGTGCTGGAGATGGTTACCCTTTTTCATCTCACAATTCCATTAAGCAAATTCTATAATGATGGAGTTTGAATTCTTATCTAACATGCATTACCTGCTATGACTCAGATTGTCTCCTAAGCTTTCTATTCTATTGGAATAACTCAGATTGTAAACTTCACAGCAAGGCTTAAAGGACCCTGTTGGTAACGGCCCACCTGCTATCTAGTGTTGACATAGAATTCCTTCTTACCTTCCCCGTGACACTCAAATACCACTGCATTTTTTTCTCTCTCGGAACACTACCAAGTAACCCAGAAGTATGGCTTTGGAGTATTATCCGTTCATCCTGCGAGGAGCTAAAGGAGCTGTCGTACAAAGCACGTACTCCATGCTGTCTCCACACCCTCTGAACATAGTGCCTTTAGACAGCAGTCAGCTCGCTTTCAAAACTCTGCTGTTCCCACAGTGGCTAAAGAAAGCAGTTAGATCTAAGAAGGAAAATGTGGGGTTTGCACAGTTATTCCCTGGAAGCCCTTTCGGAAGCAGAAGTCAGAGAGAAGGGAGGAGGTGACCAGTGAGCGTGGAAGGCGCCACGCGCGGCTCTGTTTCCCAGGATGCAGGGGGGTGACTATGAAGCACAGGGTCTGAAGGAGGCTGCAGCTTACCTGAAATGGATCTTGCATGGAAAGCCATCCTTTCCCATTCTCTAAAGCCCTGCTTGCCCATGTTCCTGCAGTGGCCCCACTCAGCAGGGGGGTCTGCTGGTTTCACGGAATGTCGTGAGTTGGATCTCATTTCCCTGGAGTTCCAAGAAGCCTTATTACCATCTCACCTGGTTGTATTGGCAGCTTGTCACACCGTAGATCTGATCAGTTCACCTTTGCTGGGGCTCCACTCGATAGTAGGTGCTGGGTTTGAATCAGGGTGCACAGGGTCGTCACCTGTGTCTTTGGGATGGAAAATAATCTCACTGAAGTTTGCCTGCAGATTGCAGGGGGAACCAAATACTCTCCCATGCGAACCTACCTTGTTGGGGTTGGGGGAAGTGATACATACCTGATTTTTTCTTTTGCCTAGCCTAACATTTGTCAAAGTCTCAAATTATAAAGCAAGAACTTCATTAAGACTCTCCAGTTGTTCTAGGGTCTCCCCCCTCTCCCACCCATAGCCTTGTATCATTTCTGTCATCAGATTCAGCTTTATAAACCTAAAAAGATGAATATATCTGGTAGTGTGAAGAAAAATGAAAATGGGAAACACAGCTGACTCACAGTTCAGGCAACACACAACCCTAAAACACTCTTGTCCAAACTGTTACTAGAACCATGCTACCAGAGGACAGGAGGGGGTGAAGTAACAGTTCAACAGTGCTAATATGAAGCCCAAACATAAAGTGACGTTCACCATTGTCAGTCACCCGAGAAACACAGCTGAAGGTAACTGGAACTTTCCTTGTACCTGCTCAGCAACACAGCGTATTTGAAAAGCAACACTTGGGGCTGATGAGGTTGAGTCTAAATTGATAGAGCTTCTCTGGAAATTAACATTGCAATAAATCACAAGAACCATAAGATGTTTTAGCCTCTGCTCCAACAATTTCATTCTCAGACATTTATCCTAAGCCGGTAAATCAAGTATGGATAGAAGTGGTCACTGTATTACAACAAAGAGCACAGCAGGGTTGAAAGGTACAGAGGCGGGAAAAAGACAGTCCCAAATGCCCAGTGTTAAGGGGTAACATGTCAGTCAGCACAGTGCTCATACAGTCAAAAAAATTAAAACTAAAGGTAGCAAAATAACATTCCTGCTATGTTTGCAATATGTGAAAACATGACCCCAAATGGGAGAGGATAGACAAAACAAAATATCCTCCCTTAACTAGGGTTTATAGGTGATTTTTTTTAAAAAAGGAATAAAAATCCACACACCCAATTCTTCCCTAAAGAATACAGGGGAGGGGCCTACGGGGGCTGACTTCCCAGGCATGCGATGAACACAGTCTCACAAAGATCCCACGCTTGAAAGTTTTAACGCTCAGCTGTTTCCATCTGGAAAGTCTCAATGAATTTTTCAAATGCATTTTCATTTCACACTGGACTCTGCAAATTATGCATCTGGTCCGGATCTTGACGCTAAAAACAAATAAATAGGACCATTAACAAACTAAGAATAGTCGGAGCCAAACTAGTGAAACATACTCTAATACAACCTGGGCATATTTCATTTCGCACATAGTTTGTAAGAACACAGGCTCTGTTTTTTAAAAGCTGTTTATCCCGACATCCACCTCCAAACACTGCTCTCCAGGCTTCGCTAATTAAGAGTCCAGGAGGTCCCCGTGGCAAGGGCAGTCCGGAGCACTCCTCTGTTGGTTTTTCAAGGTTCAAGTGGCCTTCAGGGTTTGCATACAACATCAATTATTTAGGGAGGCAGCAGTCCCCAGCTCCACCTCTTATTACTAATACTTGATAAAGTCGAATGAAAAAATCCACCCTTGGTAGCCGGTCCCTGCAGTGGGATCTTTTTTTTTTTTCTTTTAAAACATGAATGGGGATCGGGTTTTATAACTTGAATGGCTCTTTTACATATCAAAAGCCCCACAACCGAAAGTAATTTGTATTTGCAAAAGGATCAGTTGTAAATATGATTTACGAACAACATTTCTCAGTTGTTATCGGAGAGGTTTCGTGTGGTCCCTCGCCGGCCCCTTCGGGTGAACTGTGCGCTGGGCTGTAATGAGCGCGTTGGCAGATCTCATCAGAGCCCAGCGCGTCCCGGTGGCCGCTACCAGCCGGGGCCTCTTGTTTAGTCTTGTTTACAGCTGACAGCGTTATTATTCTGACCGGGGCTCCGCTTTCTTATCATATTGTTGTGTTGAGCGCACCTTTTCCTCTCCGTTTGTGTTTCCTGGCAGGGCTTTTCTTGCCTTATTGACAGTTTGTAAAAATATGCATTAATTTGGAGTTTCCAGCATGTATCATGGTGTCTCTCTGCTGTGTTTGCTTGAAGTTGATTAATGATAGACCCTCGCTTGGGGTCGGTCTCCGGAGAGCTCTTTCACAGGTTCTGCATGTTAACTAGCAAAGCAGAACACACAGAGAGCTGCGATTAGCCCAGCCTCCAGTTTTTGGTCCCCACAAACTACCCTTGCATTACCGGTTCTTGGTTCATGGGATTGTTTCAAGGTTTGTTTTCCTCCATGCAGGAGGCCACTCCGGGGCCTGTTAGCTGACCCAAAGTGTGTCCTTGGTCTAGCAGCATCAGTGCAGAGCTGGTCAGAGATGGAAAGTCTCAGGCTGCATTTTAACCAGAGCCCATGTTAATGCGCGTGCACATCACACTGTAAGAAACCCCATGGGAGGACACACCCACGGGTGCTTCCATCCAGAGACCCTTCCGGGATGGTGGGAACCTCCCTCCGTGCAATCCAGTATGGTAGTCAGTAGCCTACGCGGTGGCCCTGGAGCACATAAAATGTAGCCAGTGCAACTGAGAAGCACAGTTTTAAACTGTCTCAATTTTGGTAGTCACACGTGGTTAGTGGCTGCTGTATAGAACGTCACAGCCCTAGACTGTGGCTTCTGTGCTACCCAGAACACCCAACTTACCTTGAGTTGGGAAGTCCCCTCAGTGAACCTTCTCTTGCTTTTCCAGGCATCCTGTACACGTCAAAGAAGAGCCTCTGGACCCCGAGGAAGCTGAAGGGCCACTCTCCTTAGTGACAACAGCCAACCATAGTCCAGATTTTGACCACGACAGAGATTACGAAGATGAACCTGTCAATGAGGACATGGAGTGAACATCTGGGCAGGCCAACCCCAAGAGTGTGAAGATTGGGGGGAAAAAACACACACACAAAACAAAACATGTCAAAAGTTGGCAGTGAAATCGTTCTCCATTGGTTGTACAGTCTGGAGGATTTTTCACTACATTTTGACAACTTTGCAATGTGTTAACTCTTAGTGCCATCAAGAATCCCATTTGGGAGTATTTTTGATTTTTCTACTTTTTGTTGAAAAAAGGAATTTGTACTCTGTGCATTGGATGGACTTGTTTGGTACTGGGGATTTTCCTCTCTTAACAGTCAACATCAGTGTTGTAAATTCGCTAAACTGATTCACTTTTAGCAGCAGACTTTGAACTGCAGTCCTGCCGACGTTGCACAACGAGGACACCCAACTGAGCATGTGCGCCTGAGCTGCAGACCAAGCCTCTGCCCAGAATCCAAGGATTCCAATGGACGACCTATTTGCACAGTACTGCATGTTGATTATCACTGCCTTTACTCCATTTTTTTTTTTTTTTTGCTTCCAGTTGGGATGGGGAAGGCCTTTGTGTGTGTATTGGGGGGAGGGTTTAAAAATAATTATCCCAAACTTTTTAATGTATTGCCTTTTTTTTTTTTTTTTGGCTTCTCCTATACCATTTTAAGTTCTGACCTCAGGCCTCCATTTGGGCCCGCGGCCTCTTGGAGGCTTCAAGTTTTCTGTACCTTGTGATGAATGTTAATAGGTGTTTTTATTATACAAAGCTGAATGTCATTTCTCGTTCGTAGTTTTCTGTCACTCATTCCATTTCCCTTCAGACATCACCACTGTTTTCTCAAAAGTCAGAAAACATTCCGTTTTGGTCTTTTGCAAAAAGGTCCCAAATGCTGCACTCTACATGTGAAGGTCCTCTCACCCAGATGTGAAGTTCCTGCCAGAAAGAGAATGAATGACAGAAAAAAAAAAAAAATTGAGACACCCTAGGAACCATGCAGATTCATTTCACAAAGCAGTATTGGAATGTGGGAAGGGGGTTGTTTCAGATTTTCCTCTTTTTTTTATTTTAAATATCGTATCTACCGTCATTCTTAATAAATGCCACAGCATTTACCAGCACAAGGAGACATAGGCAGCAGCCCCTCTTCCCCCAAAACCAAAAAAAAAAAAAAAAAAAAAAGCACTGACCGCGTGGCTGTAGAAGGCTTCCCTGGGATGACCTGGTTGAGATGGGCCTCAAGCTCTCGCAGTTGTTAAAACCAGCATGAGTTGCTTTGTTTGCAAAATGGCCCCAAAGCTGGCTTCCCTGAACAACTCTGCTGCAAGTGCCGGTGGCCCCCAATGGAAACATCCATTCAGACCTGCTTGGTGGCATTCATCTGTTTGAATGCAAATCAGATTTCAATTTGAACTTGTTCTGTGAGTTAATGAGGACTGGGCTCAGCAGAAGCTGAGGAGTTAATTTCCACTGTGCAGACCGGGTGCAGCAATGCCGTCTGTGAGCCGGCATCACCCCACCAGTCCTGTCTTGGAAGCCAGCAGCTCGAGGCGTCAGGTAGATGGGAGCTCAGCCCAGCCTTGGGCTCTGGGGGAGACAAACAGGACGTGCAGGACGTGACGCTCATGGGTCAGTTCAGCCTCAGTCCTTGGAACCCTGAACGCTTACTTGCACCCCCTTTCCTGACATTTATTTATCTAGGACTGTAGCTCTTGTTTTAGTTCGAGAGCCGTTTGGAGAGCTTAATTTATATGCTTTGTACCTTTTTTCCCCTAAAATTACCAAAGATATTCCACAAAGTTAAATTATGTTCTCTGTTTTTATGCTTTATCTGATGAAGCCAAATATCCTCTTCTTGTTGATCAAAGGAGGCAAAATAATTTAGAGGCAATTGATGAGATATAGGCTATTGCTAACTTGAGACAACTGCTCCTTCATCATAGAGGACATTTAGGAGACCAAGTAGGTAATGGAACCAAAGTAGTTACTTTTTTTTTTTTTTAATCATTTTTTGTTGTTTGTTTTTTTCCTACAGAGACCAAAACTCATTCCTGTAAAGAGAAATTACGGGGCTACTGAAGGGAGAAATAGGATACAGTATTAAGGGTGTACCATCTCCAAGGAAAAACAAAAACAGTGTATGGCATATGAAACTTAGGGGGTGTCCAGTCCAGGAGACAGTTATGGTAAAATGAAGGTAAAATTCAGAGAGAACAAAAAAGCTTCCACAATTGAACTAGACCATGTAATAGTATTTCTAGAAGACATTTCTTTTCAAAGAAAGATTGTATGCCACTTTTGTTTAAAGACTGTGCTATGATCACTGCGTTCATTTTAGTTTCTCTTGTCATATCTATCCTCCAGGTTTTTGTTTTATTTTTTAAAAGGTTTTCTTTTTGTCCTTCCTTTCTTTCAGATTAGGCTTGCCTCAGCATTTTTCATTAAAAAAAAAAAAAAAAAAAGAAACATTCCTGTCCACTCACAAGCTTGGTAGAAAAACTTCTTTGGCAGTTACTTTTGAAGCTTCACACTGCTTTCTCTATAAAGGGCAGTCTGTGGTCACTCGAGACTTACATTTTTTTTTTCCCCAACTTTTCCAGGCAGCGTCATGATGTGCAGGCAGTAGCCAGACAGGGTCATGGGAAGGGGGCCCTGAGCTTCTGAACGGAGTGGTTGCTGGTTAGTTTGGTATTCAAAAGAGGATAAAAATCTGGTAGATTAGTTCATTCTCAGCATGTGTAGCTAGACATGAGTAAAGTTAACAGCATGAGAAACTGTTAGTACGCATACCTCAGTTCAAACCTTTAGGGAATGATTAAAATTTAAAAAAAAAAAATACATTTCACTCAGTTGCACTTAGTCGTATGTCTTGCATGCTTAGTCTAAAGACTGTAGCAAAAGAAAAAAAAAATTAGATTTTACATATCTTTGCAGGTATCACAGCCTTGCAGAAGAACCAACTGAAAAAAAAAAAAAAAAGAATCTCAGGCTTTACAGCAAGCAAACTTCACTCTGATTTTTCCAATTCTGATTCTGTATCCCTTGGGGGTAATCCCAGTTGCTTCTTTAGGATGGGGTTTATTATGTTGTACATATATCCCGATGTGTCTGTGTGACTCTTTGTCTTTTTTGGGGGAGGGCGGAGGGTGGTTCTTTTTTTAGATATTGTTCCTAAAAAGGAATAAATGCATACACCTGTTTGTCAAAACACCTTTGCTTTTTGTGCAACTGCTTTATATTAACAATACTTAAGGAAAAAAAAAAAGCTTTGGAAAAAAACTACTGTATGTAATGGAATTGCAGAATATGCTGCACATGTATTTTATTTAGTTATTCTTGCTTTAAGAATATCGGATGACATTTCCTGACATGTGGGAGGGAAAAACTCCCAAACTTTTTTTTTTTTGGCTTTTAAATTGTAACATAGTTGACAGATTTTTTTTTTTTCCCCTGTTCTCATTGATCAGAGCATCTTGTACAGGTTTTTTTGGTGTGTGTGCGAACGGGTGTGTGTTAATCTGTTTTTTGATACATTCCTATCCCTTGTGTTTATCCTACCATTGCCCTCCTGGCTATCGTAAATGAGTTCATACATTTGAAAAGAGAAAAAAAAATGTTGTTTTAAAAAGTGTTTTCTCCTGCTGCAGTAAATACTTTGCATGATGAAATTCCAGGGTCACACTTTCAAAGTTTATCAGTGAAGTAGTGATTAATCATGAGAGTGTCAAAGCTATTGAACTTTTTGTATAAAAAAAAAAAAAAAAAGAAAACTTTACAAGGTGCCAAGATGTACAGACAATTTTGTTACTTTTTTTTTTCCAAAGAAAAGCGTACCTTTAGGGAGAACAGTCCCTCGCATCAGACAGATGCACCGTCAGGAATGAGGATCCACCCTATTGTCCCTAGTCTGTCCTTGTGAGACAAGTTAGCGCTGCCTGCAGTGTACCAGCAGTGAAAGGAAATACCAAGGCTTATGGATGGGAAGAGTGACCGCCAGCCCCGCCACCTTTGGATGGCTCCGACCTGATTCCCAGCGTTCCATCAGACCTGGTAAAGACACCTTGGATTCTTCACCCAAAATGCGATGTCCGTCATTAGCAATTTTATCATGGGGGAAAAAAAAGTTAAAGATTTCCTCTCCTTTCCACATTCCAGCTTGATCTCCGTTTCCAAGGGTACAAAGAAGAACATGTTTGTCAGGATTCTGAATCTTTGGGGGACCTTTTGCTTAGTGGTAGACCCTCTGGATATTCCAGATGTTTCTGAGAGTCGGTTTGGCTTTTCTCTCCCGAGAATGAGACTTAACAATTCCAAAGGCATCTATGTGGGCCCCGTGTAGTTCTCACGACGTGCGCTACACAGAAGCCTGCGTGGAGATGGTACAGCCCGGACTGTGAGCATGGTGCTCCGTGGAGATGTGCTGCCAGTAACAAGAATTTTTTTTCTTTTTGTTCTGTTTTGATAAGGCATAAAAGGAACTCATTCCTTGACATCAACTGTAATTCCATCATTCCGTGTCTGTGGATACAGACAATAAAAAAAAATGTTGTGTAGTCAGTACTAATTACTGACATGATCGCATTTTCAAATGCAATAAAAATACTGGTTGTTCACACTGGTAGTAAAAGTCGCCACCGCCTAAGTTTCTTTCCCCTTCTGACCTCCTGAGAGTGTATGTTCGGCATATGCCTTCGGTTTAGCACCAGCTGCTTCCAACTCAGAATTAAAATCAATCTTAACTAAAAGCTTTCATCATCACAGAGGGCTGAAGCTCTCATCCCTCAGGATTTCAAAGTGAAAGTCTCCACTTAGAGAATTAGGGGGAAAAACACAGAAAAGGGGAGGTTACCTTTTCTCTCCAGGAAGCACACTGATTTTTTTTCCATCATATTTTATATAGAAAAAAACAAAATATTGAATAGCAAACTAAAATTTCAGAGGAAAGCAATTTCATGAATAATTCATTTAAATTTCACATCTGCAAGATTAGTCATCCAAATAAAATGCTAATGTCAAAAACATGCACCGTCTATAATATTCTCATCAAGAAATCTCTTTGCATATAAAGATAAATGCTGAGATTAGAACAAATGATTTTATAAAACTATTCTATCCAAAAGTATGGTCTGGTCCATAGCTGCCTTCCCGGAACCAAATAGTAAAAGCTCCCGTAACTGAATATTTCCAGAAAAACCATCTTGATTTCTGAGGTCTTTTAAGAATTTCAGATCTCTAGGAAAATTCACTATTTCTCTCTAATACTATTCTGTCATATATAAGGATGAATTAATTTGGGCATTCTCTTTGAGTAAAAAAATTAGTATATCAAAAGCACCACTTCTAAGTGGCCAAACTACAATGACATACAACCGTTAGGTATACAGTTCAGAGCACATAACGCAAGCCAATGGATGTCTTGAAAATTAACCTTGCAGTTACTTGGCAAAGACCAGCTGACACTGAAGAAAATATAAATGTTCTTCCTCAGCATTGTTTTGAAAAGACCTTATTAGGAAAACATTTTTTTCATACATATTTTGCAGAGTAGTAGCCCCTTTTCAGTAACAGTTATGCCACTGTCTAAAAGCCCTCTAGTCTGATAATTAGTGAAACATTTGAACCCTTAATTCTTATTCTAGCTACTACAAATAAATTAGGGTTAATTGAAATTCCTTTAAATACCAGGCTTAAACATAAACACTGCTTAGAGCATGTGCAGTTGGTAAAATTAAATATGTCCACATATTTTGAGTCAACCGAAAGACCCTAACCAAGTATGTATGACACTGCATTGGTGAAGATTTTGCCAGTTGATGCATACGACGTTTTTATTTGTATTTCAGGAATTGTTCTAATGCAGGAACATTCTCTGACATCTTTATTTCAGGCTTGCCATTCAGATAAACTAGGCAGCAAACCCAAACTGTTGGTGCTTCTTTTAAATGGGAACCTTTATATCAACAGCCTAAATAAACTCTGAGGAAGACCAATTTCACACCAACACTAACCAGCTGCCTGATCGTTTTTACTCTCCCTTCCCCCCAAGGAAGATTAAATCTGATACTACATATTTATGTGTAGGCTGCTGCTGCTAAGTCGCTTCAGTCGTGTCCGACTCTGTGTGACCCCATAGACGGAAGCCCACCAGGCTCCCCCGTCCCTGGGATTCTCCAGGCAAGAACACTGGAGTGGGTTGCCATTTCCTTCTCCAGTGCATGAAAGTGAAAAGTGGAAGTGAAGTCGCGCAGTCGTGTATGACTCTTCGTGACCCCATGGACTGCAGCCTACCAGGCTCCTCCGTCCATGGGATCTTCCAAGCAAGAGTACTGGAGTGGGGTGCCATTGCCTTCTCCGATATGTAGGCTAGTAATCACAATTTATCTTTCATCCTGATTGTAGTTGAGTCAAAAGTAGTCTTTATTTAAATAAAGTGAAGTTGGGTCTCAGACCTTCATTTAAGGAACTGACTGATGGATGAAAGATTTAAGACAGAATTCACATTGGAGGGAAATTAAATTACATACAAAAACACTGGTTTAACTGTGGGACAATATTTGGCTTAGAAAACTGTCATTCTAGACTTCTATTTATTTTTAAACAGCATTTTATTTTTTAAAAAAACAAAACCCCCTATCATCTTATTTCTGCTCTGATTGTAAAATGACATTCCATGCTTAGTAACCCCCCAAAATACACATATATATCCATTTGAAAGGATCCACTGGCCTTTTCTTTGGCTTATACCAAGAATACAGGGAGGAGGAAAAAGGGGGGGGGAAGACAAGCTTCAAGTTATAATGTTAATTTGAAGGTAACCGGCCTTTCAAGAATTAATTTCAGCCAAAGCAATAATCATTATTTACCGGCGTGTGACATTTTTATCACTCATCATATTAGCAAATTTCCATTGAAAATGCTAAAATGGTTCGTCATAAGGCAGATAACTGCTCTAGCTGTAAAAATGACCAACACAAGTACTGTACTCAAACATTAAATTATACTGTAATTAATAAAGACAGTTAAACTGTCTACTAGCAACAGCAATTTAGGTAACCACATTTGATCAGCTATAAATTGTAACTACATTAAAATTCCAGAAATATTAGCAATATGGATTACTTGATGGAAGTCACTGCTGATCACCAATTCTCTCTCTCTCTTTTTTTTTTTTTTTTTCTGAAACAACGGAAGCACAGGTCAGGTTGACCACAAATCCGTGAGCGAAGATCAGGCCTTAGCACTTTTAATCTTGTGAAACAAGCAATTACAAATAGTTGCATCGATTTGTTAAAAAGCTTTAGGTGACATAAATTGTTTCCTGTTTAGCTTATTGCTCTGATACATAAATGTCACCCAGTCCAGCATTTGTGAGGCCACAAAAGAACACAGGGTGACACAGAGATGTGTTTGTCAGTCCTTCTGTGAGCTTTCTGGAGAGCCGCTCTCCCTGGCTCGTGTCTCATTAATATGAAGGAGAACTATTTTGCTATGTGAATCTTTAATACCAGTTTAATTTTCGATTCTCAACTGGGATTTTGTGCTTGCTTTCTTGCCACTCAACATAAAGCAGCACATTTGAAAAACATCTTCTAAATAGAATAATATTTACAAGGCACTTCAGCCTCTGAAAAGCTAATACTCCTCCCTTCTCAATACAAGGGACTATATTTTGGATTGATATTTCTACACTTAAAATACAATTTTAAATGGCTTGTGCATGTTATTGACTTAACATAAATCAAATGTATCACATACTTTCTTTAGGTTGGCATGCCACTTAGAAAAATACATTAGTTTCTGGGGTGGGGAAAAGTCTGGAGAAAATTTATTAAATAGAAGTTTTTACTGTAATAGAATATTAATGTAAGCCAATGCTCATTTGCCATTAAGCTGATCTTTTTTTTTTTTTTCCTTTAACATACACATGCTTTTTATTATTTTGCACTCAAGCAAAAATTCCACATTCAAAGACTTTCCATCTAGTCGGGAATGTCTCTGGCAAGAAATACGTTAAGAAATCCTGACCTCGAAAGACAGCAGACCTTCCACATTGAGCTTCAGCCCCACCAGGCAACACATGCAAACTTAAGGTAATGCTAGTCAACAGTGGGGAATCCAGAGAAACAATTACTCTTTAAATCCTGCCTCACCGCTACTCCACCAGCGCGCAGATGAAAATGTTTGATTTGCAACATAAAAGATTCATTAATTACCACTTGAATATTTAAAGCTATTTTGCAGTCTAACAGAGATAGATAAAGCAGTGAATTAAAACCTCTAATAAAATTGTAAAAATATTTCGGTAAGTTTACCCATGTTATGATTTAGGGAGAGATTCAAGCATTCTCACGGAATAGATTCTTAGCAGTTTTCAAGTGTGTATTTGAAGGAAGGAGCCAAGTGTTGTGGGAATAATTTGTTTCTCACTTTCAAATGTTTACTAATAATTTATTTGCAAATCAAGTTTGCTACTTTAGAATTCCACCAGTGTGAGGACTGGGGGGTGCAGTGGGAATTTGCCAGGCAGGTTGGAACATGGTGTGTCTGATCCAGAAATTAAAATACTTTAAAAAGTATTCAATTAGGCTGGAAGACTTAGAAGCCCTCACATGAAAGGGGTGAGTTCCTGCCCACGAAATGCAACAAATCTAGAAACAGCCAACCCCCAAAACAGCCCTACCACTTCTGCCCAGCATTAGCTGCATTGTACTTTATTATCCTTTATAGCATGTCGGTGTTAGGAACCTGGGATGCTAGATGCAAGCAGTCCCCAGCATGTCCTTCAAATCAAATGCAGGAAAACCCAAGTGCCAGGTGACCAGACCCAGCCCTGACCATACACACTGGGTGACCTGGTGAGTCACTGGGAGACTTTCATCTCTTTGGTCTTCCCTTTCCTCTTCCTGTGAACGGAGGACATTGAACTACATGACCAGAAGGGATCCTGCCAATTTTAAGTAAGGTTCTAAGCATTGAACAGATTCCCCCTTGGGGACTTTAATTGATAAAATTTATGATCTCACCATGAATGACTTTGCATGGTACTCTTGTCTTTAACCACTATTATAATACTGTCCAATTAAACCCTGCCCTGTTAACATGCCCTGTTAGGAGCAAATTTCACTAGCATGCATGCTTCCAACCATCCATCCATCCATGAATAAGCATCAAACGCATTCGATGACCTGCTCAAACTCAACATTGGAGATAAACTGGGGACAAGACAGAGTGTTGGCCCCATCGTACCCCCTGGCTCCCTGGGAAGAGAGTTCTCCAACATTAGCTTGTGCCGGAAAGCACTGAATGCTAATAAGAAGGGAAGCCCACCCCTCCCCTGGGGACAGTCAAGAAGGCTTCTGGGAACACACCATGCTTAAGGGAAACCCAAGGGTGTCTCTAAGAGTCTGCTGGCTTGGAAGAAGGAGGGAGAAGGTGCTCGAAGCAGAGGCAGAGGGCTGGAGTCTGAGGCAGGGCAAGGTCAACAAGAAACTTAGAAAACCACTAAAGTCATCATGGCAGGGCCATAGATCAGGCAGATGGAAAAGTCATAATTCTTGTCACCACAGCCCAGTGTTTTTACACAGTCCAGTTCAGCAGTTCCTGAGGAGGTGATGCCACATGAGCTTCACATTCCAGGGAGGAAACTGCCCCCTCCACCCTCTCCTGGGGCCACGTGGGCCGCCTTGTTCTTCCTGGGCTCGGAGCACACTTGGGCTCAGGGTTTCTCTTCCCTCTGCAGTGGATGTGCGTTTCCTGGCCTTCTGTGTGGCTCACAGGCTCCCTCCTTCAAACATCACAGCCCAGTGGCCTTTCCTGCCCTCACGGGGTGCAGAGCACGCTGGCTGCCCGCTCTGCCCTCCACACTCCACATCCCCTTCCCCACTTTGGCGTTTCCATTGCGCTCAGCCCCTCACAGCATTCTGCATTCCTCTGTGTCTTTCTTATGGTCCATCTCCCTCCAACCACGAGGGCCTGCCTGTATGCTCAGCTGCTGGGGCCCAGCACGGGGAGCAGAGACCGACACTCACAGTTGCGGAGTGAATCAGCAAGCGTCACCCTGCCTTGTGGGGAGAGGTAGACTTTCAGCTTCTACGGAGTCCAGAGCCTGCCCGCATAAACCATTCCACTATTTTACAGCCAAGCAGACCAGGTATCAGATCTAAGAGTCTCACCACAAACCCTCCAGGTGGGAATGATGAGCAGCACCTTACAGATGAGGACCATGGGATGCCTGGGGAACACGCTCAAGGCCGTGTGGGGGAGAAGCTGGGGGGCTGGCATTCGCCTCCATGGCTGATTCCACTAGCCCCCTCTTGGCACTGGTCCCAGCACTTGAGTCTAAACAACCTCTCACCTAAGGTACCAAATGGGCTCACGTGACTATGTAACTTTCAAGTGGAATCGCTGATGGCCGTTTTTAAGATATTACAAAGTTATTAAATAATGTGGAGAAAGCCATTGAAATCTGAGCTTTATACATACAGTCTGTTGTACCCAGTATTTTTTAAATTTTAAATTTAAATCTAATTGATTTGCAATGTTGTATTAGTTTCAGGTATAGAGAAAAGTAATTCAGATATAGATATATAGATATATAGAGATATATATATATCTCCATTCAAGATTCTTTTCATATCCAGGTTTTTACGGAATATTGAGTGTACTTCCCTGTGCTACATAGTAGATCATTACTGATTATCTATTTTATATACAGTAGCACGTATATGTTAATCCCAAAGTCCTAATTTGTGCCCACTATTAAATGCAATGTCAGGACAACAATTCCCAAGTGTGGTCAACACTCTGAGTTTATTCATCATAAGATTTTCATGACTTGACTCCTGTCAGAGGACTATTTCTGCTCCTGTCTGAAATGGTGAGCAGCCAGACACCTTTCTAGAGTCCTTCTATAAAGTCCATAAAATGTCTTCCTAACAGGTACATTAAAACATTTATATCCAGAAACTCCACCTTAGCTGAGATCCAGTGTCCCTGGCAAAATGCCCAGAGAAGCTGTGAGCTCCTTGAGGACAGACTCACTCTGTCATAGTCCCTGCAGGACCACCCTGAACGGGCTTCGGGCGTGATGAGAGTGGCTAAGAGCAGAAGCAGGCAAGCCTGGAACTGAAGCCAGAAAAACAGAATTTCTCTTGCCCTGGCCATCTTGATAACTGTGCGACTTTGGACAAATGTCTCTAAGCTTCAGTAAGCATTCTCACATGGCAAGAGATAGGTATAAAGACTAAACAAGAGTGTGTGTGTGTGCGCGTGTGTGTGTGGGTGTGGGTGTCTGTGTTCCTATACTTTACACTCTAGCTGGGAGCCAGGCTGCTCAGTGTCATGCTGAAGCATAAAAGTCCAGTGTTACAAGCACATGTAATAAAGAGAAATGTGCTCTTGAGAGGCGGGGTCAGGAAACAGGTCTGCAAAGACAGGAGACTGAGTTATGGCCTGGAAAAGGGAGCGAGGACCATCTCTCGTCTAGGTGGGCTGCTGATGACTTTGATCCCAGCAGGCATTTCTCTTCTGCAAGCACAGCACCCTTATTCATTACAGAGCCCCCTCCCTCCTACCCTGTAAATGTGACTTCAGGAGTACTTTAACCTTTACTTTAACCTTCTTCCTCAGAGGTCGTCCCAAGTCTTTATTAAAACTATTGAGAGAAAGACTCTTCTTGAAGGAACTGTTGATTGGCCAGGACAAGCGCTGAGAGTCCTAACTGACCATTTGTGCTATAATGCGGAAAGGAGCCACCTACATAACAGGAAATAAAGGAAACAGAGACAAAAGAGAAAGAGACAAAGGTAGAAGCCCAGAAACGTCTGAGAGCTGAGACCAAGACCAAGGCAGAAAGCCAGGAGAGGAGACTGAAATTGACACTGGGAACAAGAAATAACAGATATACTGATCACATCATTTGAGCTCCTGGAGGCAGCCATGCCTGAAGCTACAGGTACACTTCTGGCTTTCAGTCATGTGAGCCGATAACTTCTCTTGCATCTGCCAGTCTGTAATCAAATACCCCTAACGAATGTACTGTGGAGTGGTGGGCAATTCACAGAGGAAACAACAGGCATCAAAGCCCTACTATAGAAAAGAGCATTCCAAGTTCAAGGACCTGAAAGGAGGCTCCCAGGTTCAAGTACATCAAAGGAGGCCCACATGTCCGAAGCCCCAAAAGTCAGGGACGGCACAGGTTAGATGATGTTTGAGACAGAAGCCCAGACTGAACCACTCGTAATCATGGCCTCATAAGAAAGAGTTGTGTGGCATGCCAAATCCATGTTCTGAACGATCCTCCTCCTATCACTGTATAAATAAGATTATAAGCTTAAAACACACTGTACTGGGGAGAAGAGCAGCACCTCTTTGCAGCTGGAAGAGAAGCAAAATGTGCTCTCCCCAAGTCCAACATAATCTGAGATGCTAAAAAAGAATAGTTGATCCAGGTCACTGGAGAATAACTTGGATGCATTTTATATTATTTCTCTCATTTCTTGATCAGAGGGAATTTGTCTTCAGGCTTGACTGAATATAGGCTCAAATACAGAATCACAGTTAAACAGAGAGAGGGGTCACTAATGCTTGAGCATAGCTCTCCAAAAGTAATGGTTTTTCAAAAAATGTCTTCACAGTCTCAGATAGCTATTAATTAGGAATATAAACGATGGGAAAGAAGAGAGCAAAGTGAGACAGACAGACAGTGGACCCCAAGAGTGGCGCATACTCTGTGTTTCCTTCCCCATCTCCTCAATATATCTTCTTCTCTCCCTTCCCCATCCCACCCCAAACCCTGCGTCTCTAGGGGTATGAAGCCCACACTCCCCAGCTACAGGTGGGTTTCTGCTGCTGACACTCAGCCGGCCCACAGCCACACGACACTCACTGTTTCCACCCTCTGATTCTGAATGATGCTGCCCGTGTCATGCCAGCTGCTGACTGTTTTGAATAATGCCCCTGGCTTCCTCTGGGTGGTAAAGAAGGTGACCACACCAGTGTCAAATCTGTGAGTCAGGGTCCTTGTTTTCACTGTCAGACATATCTAGGGGAGGATTCCAATCGCTCTCACTTGGGTCATCCGTTCCTCTCCCAGCCAGCCACAATAACCAACAGCAGGAGGGATGTCCTCTAATGGCCTCGCCCGTGGAGAGTGTTTGCCAGACTAAGCAGGATCGGGGTGGACAGGATAAAACTGTTCCCTCTAAGAATACCAATGATGCTAGGAACGCTCAACCCACTGCGCACTGCCCACCACCAGTGCTGAGAACTGTGCTGAGTTCTCAGCATTTAAGACATGGCCCCTAGCCCTCAGGTGGCTGCTTCTCCAGTTTCACCTTAGAAGTGGCCTGTTCATCTACCAAACAGCTATGCTTCGTGCCTACTCTGTGTCAGACAACTTTTTAGTTTCTGGGGGTTCAGTAGTGAACAAAGGAGAAAATAATCCCTGCTTTCCCTTACCTCCCCTCTAGAGAGGGAACGCAGATCATAGCAGGTTAGACGGTGACAGGCAGTCCGCAGAAAAATAAAGCAGTGGAGCAGGAGAGAAAATGCCTAGAAGAGGGCCAGTGGGGTGGTTGCCACTGCAAAGACCTCAATGCTAGGGTGACATTTCAATAAAGATCTGGAGGGAGCAAGGTGGTTGCCAACTGGGAGGAGAGTGTCCTATGCAAAGGGAATGGAGGAGGCAAGAACTTCCTAAGTCTAGAAGAGTGAGGAAGAAGCTGCAGGAAGCAAGGACAGAAAGGGAATGGAGCAGATGTCATCCGCTGGTGAGCTCATGCTGAAGATCTCTGCTTTGCTTCTTGGAGAGATGGAAGCCACTGGAGGTTACGAGCACAAGCATAATATCCCCTGACGGGTTTTAGCGGATTCCTCTGACTGCTATCCTGTGAATGTAAGGATGCAAGTATGGGAGCAGAGACATCAGGTGGAAGAGAGACTACGGGGTCTGGAACTAAGGGGCAGCAGGAGTTATATTTTGAAACCAGAGCCAACAGAATTTGTCGCTGACTATGGGCCATCACACCAGATGACATCACTCTAATAACAGAAAGTGAAGAGGAACTAAAGAGCTTCTTGATGAGGATGAAAGAGGAGAGTGGAAAAGCTGGCTTAAAACTTAACATTCAAAAAAACTAAGATCATGGCATCCAGTCCCATCACTTTATGGAAAATAGAAAGGGAAGAAGTAGAAGCAGTGATGGATGCTCTTTTCTTGGGCTCCAAAATCACCACGGTTAGTGACTGCAGCCATGAAATTAGAAGATGCTTGCTTCCTGGAAGGAAAGCTATGACAAACCTAGACGGCATAAAGCAGAGACATCACTTTGTCAACAAAGGTCCATATAGTCTAAGCTATGTTTTTTCCAGAAGTTATGTATGGGTGTGAGAGTTGAATCATAAAGAAGGGTGAGTGCCAGAATTGATGCTTTTGAACTGTGGTGCTCAGCACCACAGTTCTTGAGCATCCCCTGGACTGAAAGGAGATCCAACCAGTCAATTCTAAAGGAAATCAACCCTGAATACTCACTGGAAGGACTGATGCTAAAGCTGAAGCTCCGATACTTTGGCCACCTGACATGAAGAGCCAACTCACTGGATAAAACTCTGATGCTGAGAAAGATTGAAGGCAAAAGGAGAAGAGGGCAGCAGAGGATGAGATGGTTACATAGCATCATTGACTCAATGGACATGAACTTGAGTGAACTCCAGGAAACAGTGAGGAACAGGGAGGCCTGGTGTGCTGCAGTTCATGGGGTTGCAAAGAGTCAGATGCGACTTAGTGACTGAACAACAACGTGGTCCATCATTAAAAGTGCTGGTACAGACTTCCAAGCTGTTTTGCATGATAAACTGAAAGAACAGACTTGCCACTGAGCCAACCGGGAAGACCTCAAGAAGACTGATCTACGTTTTAAATTCAAGAGGTATGCGTGTCTCTGTAAACAGCACAAGTTTGTTCCTTTTTATGGTTGAATAACATTTCATACTACTATGCATAAAATGAATATAATGACAACTGACTGCACAGTACAGCAAACTCAGTGCTCTGTTGTGACCTAGATGGGAAGGGGATTCAAGGAAGAGGGGATATATGTCACTTATGCATGATTTTGTGCAGCAGAAACTAACACAACACTGTAAAGCAAATATACACCAAAAAAAAGAAAAAACTTAAGAGGTTTGCTGACCACTGAACTTGAGATGCTGAGTAGGCAGTCAATGAAAGAAACCTAGAGTTGTGAAGAGTTTAGGGCTGGATATATGCTGGGGGCAGGTGTGATG
The DNA here is from genome assembly GCF_000754665.1 of Bison bison bison. Taxonomy (NCBI): domain Eukaryota; kingdom Metazoa; phylum Chordata; class Mammalia; order Artiodactyla; family Bovidae; genus Bison; species Bison bison. The sequence goes on along the minus strand of NW_011495035.1, from coordinate 1,972,042 downwards.
GGGGCAGGAAAGAGTAAGTATTCTGGTTTCAGTAACACAAGGAAGGTAGAAAATCTTTATCCCATGAAAACAGAATCTACTTGGGAGCAATCATACAGTTTGAATTCAGTGAAATCAAGAATTTGGAAATACAGCAAAATCATCTTTGGCCCAGAATCAGGTGACTTACTTAATGAACTTAAAATTGATGTCCCTAGCAGAGAAAGTCTCTTATGCTAGCCTTAAAGCAAAAGAGCTGTGGTAATTACTTAGTGCTAAATTAAGTTCATAATTTTTTTTTTTTTTTAATTTGTAGCATGAGAACTGGAAAACTGGGTGTGGTGGCGGGTGGAGAGAGAAAAAGCACATTGTGTATATATAAACAACTTCTAACCTAAAGTATTTCCTGGGTTGCACATTTTCATAGAGTTACTAATTTAAAAATAAACATTTTCAGAAAGATCAGTCCACCCTACATCCATTCTCTTTCAGAAGTCCTTCTTTAATTATGAAATCTGCATAACCCATTTCCTTTGGTGTGCAAAAAGGTGTGTAATTAAACCATCAGCATAATACCTATCTCCATGTAAAACCCGCACTTATGAACTTTAACTGCTGAATAAAAACTCCTATTACATGACCATTAAGTATTATGAATAAAGTAAGTCATGGTAGGACTTGATTAATTTTTATGCACTATGGATTGTGTCTAGAAGAAATTTGATTTTGGTGGGTCTCCTTCTGGGCAACACCACTGCCTTTGATGGCTTCACCTTAGGCAAGGGTGTACTGAGTTGGCTTAGGGAAAAGCCATCTGACCTCACTGTGGACCTCAGCTGCTCTTGTTCAGGGAGAAATCTAACACTGCCCTAATAAACAGTCAACATAATGAGCACTGGAGAGAAAGAAAAGGCTGGTGATGGCTTTGCAATATTCAAAAAAGAGAATTAACTCCCCTGGGTATAGCTTCCAAAGCTGACATATTTTTTGATTAATACATATTTTAGAATTTTAGGTTAATACAAGGATCTCAGTTTGAGATGAATATTTTATCTGAAATAAAATGATCAATTTGTGCCTCAAGAGCTTAGACTTAAAGATCCACAGTTTAGATCTTGTTAGGGAAAAGGAAGAGTTGTCAATGGCAACTCAAAACCCTCAGTGGAATTTATTCTATGAACTTCTGAGTAGGGAGGCAGGATTTAAGAACAGTGTCTCCAACCAGAAAAAACTGAAGTTGACAAGTAAAGAAAAATTTGGAGTGGCGAAAACCAAATTAAGATGCTTAAGTCTGAGAAGTGATCAACAGAGTGCCCCTGCCAAGAAGCTGTCAGAGATCCCAAACAAGTATATAGGGATTCCAAAGGTGAAAAGACCTAAGCTAGGTTTCCCAGGGTTGATTCAGAGACAAAAAAAACTCCATATCCAAAAAGGACTGATGACATAAACATGGGGGAAGTTTTTTGAGGTGGGAGGCAAATAGCCTGCGAAAAACCTTTGAAATTCCTGGTATTTAGAGTGGTAGCAAAAACATACAAGGTGGTTCCAGGACCTCCCTTCCAGAGGAACTCAGGCGTGGATATGAGCCTAGAAACTGAGGGCTGAGGCTAATAAGGGAATGGTGCTGGAAGCTCCAGGTAACACAGGCAGAGGCAGAGGCAGCCTCCCCTGAACACTCCCTCCGCCTCCCTTCCTCCATACCCTGACGTATAAGAACCCCAGCAAAAGGGGTCTGCTCTCAGAAGACAGCACTGCACGAAGGGCAAGCACAAGCAAATTCCGTGAGCCTCAGCTTTAGCTTGTACAGAAAAGTCAGTCACATCATAGATACTTAGTACTCAAGACAGAGAGCTTGAGTCATTTACCTATGAGCTCAAAGGTAGACTTTCAGCATATACCTTTTAGACAATGCTCCTGGAGGGAATACTCTAGGGAAAAGGAAAACTCTTAGAGGTTATTATGTGTAATAGTGATAGCATGGGCTTCCCTGGTGGCTCAGTGGTAAATAACCCCACCTGCTAATGCAAGAGATGTGGGTTCAATCCCTGGGTCAGGAAGATCCCCTGGAGAAGGAAATGACAACTCACTCCAGTATTCTTGCCTGGGAAATCTCATGGACAGAGGAGCCTGGTGGGCTACAGTCCTTGGAGTTGCAAAGAGTTGGACACAACTTAGCGATTCAACACTCAGAGCAGTGCAATGATAGCATAGCAACGCTTACTTTACTTTGGATAAAAGCAAGGACAAAAACAGTACACATTGTAAACAATCCAAAACTAAATTCTAGCTAATATCAACAAAGCAGTGTTGAGGTGTGGGCTCAGATCGGAGAATATAACTAACGGAAGGGGAGAGCAAGCTAGAGGAGCTGTCTTTTTCCAATGGGAATAAATTGTTTCAGCAAGTGCAGGAAATGTGTAGGGAAGCATGGGTATCCTGATGTGGTCGTCTCTATTTTAATAAGAACTAGCTGTAGAGGGCAAGGGAAAGACAGAATGTAGAGTACATTGAAAACAGAAAAACATGACAGCAAAAATAATTTTTAATACAGCAGTTCTACAGTAACTATAAACATGTTACATTCAAAAATCAAAAGATAAAGACTACAATGATGAATTAAAAAATATAAGCACTAGTAATTCTTTTTTCCCTTTAAGAAGTACATGTAAACATAAAGATACAGAGTTTCAAAGTAAAAGCAGTAAATAAGGCAGACCAGGAAAATATGAACCAAAGAAAATATTGGCAACTATTTCATTAGAACAGTGAAAAAAAAAGCTCTTTTGGGGGGAAAAACAAATCACACTGGACAAAGAGGCAAATTATAAGTCTTACAAAGAAGTAAGAAAAAAAAAAAGACACGGTGATAAAAAACACCTTACAGGTGCCTAATATATGCTCTAAATATACTGAGCACTAACAGAGTTATAGAAAGAAGTAAGTAAGCAAAACACTGTAGATGAAAGGTTTAACAAATTCCTCTCAGAATGTGCTGGATCAATCAGAAGATGAATAGCACAAATACGGAACATCTGAATAAACTGATCTGTATGCTCAAACTAGTAGGGATAAGTGAATATGAAGAAAACTATGTATCACATAAAAACTGTACCATGGAACAACAGACTGGTTTCAAATAGGGAAAGGGGTACGTCAAGGCTGGGTGTTGTCACCCTGCTTATTTAACATATGCAGAGTACATTATGAGAAACGCTGGGCTGGAAGAAGCACAAGCTGGAATCAAGATTGCCAGGAGAAATATCAATAACCTCAGATATGCAGATAACACCACCCTTATGGCAGAAAGTGAAGAGGAACTAAAAAGCCTCTTGATGAAAGTGAAAGAGGAGAGGGAAAAAGCTGGCTTAAAACTCAACATTCAGAAAACTAAGATCATGGTATCTGGTCCCATCATTCAGAAAACTAAGATCATGGTATCTGGTCCCATCACTTCATGGCAAACAGATGGGGAAACAATGGAAACAGTGACAGACTTTATTTTCTTGGGCTCCAAAATCACTACGGATGGTGACTGCAGTCATGAAATTAAAAGACGTTTGCTCCTTGGAAGAAAAGCCATGGCCAACCTAGACAGCATATTAAAAAGCAGAGACATTACTTTGCCAACAAAGGCCCATCTAGTCAAAGCATGGTTTTTCCAGTAGTCATTTATGGATGTGAGAGTTGGACTGTAAAGAAAGCTGAGTGCCAAAGAATCGATGCTTTTGAACTGTGGTGTTGCGGAAGACTCTTTAGAGTCCCTCAGACAGCAAGGAGATCCAACCAGTCAGTCTAAAGGAAATCAGTCGTGAATGTTCATTGGAAGGACTGATGTTGAAGCTGAAACTCCAATACTTTGGCCACCTGATGCAAAGAATTGACTCACTGGAAAAACCCCTGATGCTGGGAAAGATTGAAGGCGGGAGGAGAAGGGGATGACAGAGGATGAGATGGTTGACGGCATCACCAACTCAATGGACATGAGTTTGAGTGAGCTCTGGGAGTTGGTGATGGACGAGGAGGCCTGGCGTGCTGCAGTCCAAGGGGTCACAAAGAGTCGGACACAACTGAGCGACTTACCTGAACTGATGTATCAAATAAAAACTATACATTATTTCTATAAAATGATATTTTGTTTTAGTAATACACATCACATTCCCCAAAGTCATCATGAACTAATTCTCAAGAAAGCTTTACAATACAAAAGAATCAATATCAGAAAAATAATTTTCTTACATAATAGCCTAAACATTCCTTATGTCTAAAAATGAAGTAACCCTGACGTAAGTCAAAATCAAAATAAAATTATAATAAAAATAAATCACTGTAAAAATGCTAAAGTAGTTCTTAGATGAAAATGTACAGCTTTAAAGCATTTGATTGTAAGTAAAGGAGAATAAAAATTATTTCAAGAAGGTGAACACTTCTTCGACTTCAGCCAAAATAAATGACAAATAATTTATTTATCTTCCTAGGCAAAAAACAAACACTCCTTCCCTCCCCTAAAAGACCCACAAACAAACAAACAAACAAATCAGCTTTTGAGACACAGGATAACAGAACAAAGAAGAGTGACCCTTAAGAAATGGTAAACAAATAAGATGAGGCCCACGATAACTCCAGATTGCAGAGTTTGCAGCCTGAAATAGAGGGAGGGAAAACACAGGCAGAGGTTGGTGGATTAGAAAGAACAGTAGCCTAACTCTCCACAGTGCTGGCAACAGGGCCTATTCCTATCAGCCAGAATGGAAAAGCCTCCAGATTCACAAGGCCCTGGGTTACGTGCTTAGAAGGGTCTTGCCTTGATGGTGAGGATTAATTACCCTAGAGTAAATATCTCTCAGGCACTGTCTAACAAATCATAAAATCCAGACACTAGAGGAGTAAAGTATTTCCAAGTAACTTAACTGTATCCCAGGACTAACATCAGGAACATTGGTAGGAATAAAAAAGTATCTGGCTTCCAACAGGAAACATTTACAACAACTAGTATCTAGTCAAAAATAACCAGACATGAAAAGAAACAGAAAAATATGACCTATGTGAGAAGGAAAAAAATGTATCAATGAATTGGAACTGTACCAGAACTAGCAAAGATATTTGAATTAGCAGAAAACATTAAAACAGTTGTTTTAACTGTATCCTATATCTTCAAAAGTTAAATAGAAGCATAGAAGATACAAAAAAAAAACAAAACCAGAATTAAACTGAACTTTTAAAAATGAAAATGACAATGCCTGAGATGAAAACAGAGTGGATGGAATTAATGGTGGTTTAGTGGCTCAGTAGTAAAGAATCTGCCTGCAATGCAAGAGCCTCAGGAGATGTGGGTTTGATCCCGAGATCAGGAAGATCCTCTGGAGAAGGAAATGACAACCCACTCCAGTATTCTTGCCTGGAAAATCCTATGGACAGAGGATCCTAGTGGGCTACAGTCCGTGGGGTTGCAAGAGTCAGACACAACTGATCAACTGAAAAACAACAGGCATAGAAGAAAACTGAACTTGAGGTAATAGCAATAAAAACTATCCAAAGTGAAAAAGAGGAGAGAGAATGAATAAAAGGAAAAAAAAGTTAAAAGAAGGGGGAAAAGTATAAAGGAAAGGATAAAAGGAAGGAAGAAAAGAAGGAGGAAGGACAAAGGAAAGGGAGAGAAGAAGGAGAAAAAAAAAGAGCATATGGGAGCTAAGGGACAATTTCAAGCAAGATAATATACATCTATTTGGAATCCCCAAAGCAGGGAGTGATACATAAAAATATTTGAAAAAAAAATGACTGGTTTCCCCCCTAAGTTTGCTAAAAGTTGTAAACCCACAGTTCAAGAAGCTCAATGAGCCTCAAGTACTAGAACAACGAAGAAAACTATTATAAATCTAAAGCACATTCTATTCAATATTGTACTGCTCAAAACCAGTAATAAAGAAAATATTAAAAGCAGCCAGAGCCAAACCTACACATTTTACAAAGGAACAAACAATGACTGCAGATTTATTGTCATAAACAACACATTAGAAGAGAGTGGAGCAACATCTTTAATACACTGAAATGAACTGTCAATCCAGTAATCAAAATCTAACAGAAAAAATACAAGGAAGGAATATTAAATAAAGATGTTTCCACCTAGACAAAAGCTGAAAGAATTCATTACCCACAAACATACACTCCAAGAAATGTAAAGAAAGCCCTCAAGTAGAAATAAAATGACAAAAGATGGACATATAGGGTGGTGCCATAAGGGTGGTGTCATCTGCATATCTGAGGTTATTGATATTTCTCCCAGCAATCTTGATTCCAGTTTGTGCTTCCTCCAGCCCAGCATTTCTCATGATGTACTCTGCATAGAAGTTAAACAAGCAGGGTGACAATATACAGCCTTGACATACTCCTTTCCCAATTTGGAACCAGTCTGTTGTTCCATGTCCAGTTCTAATTGTTGCTTCCTGACCTGCATACAGGTTTCTCAAGAGGCGGGTCAGGTGGTCTGGTATTCCCAGCTCTTTTAGAATTTTCCACAGTTTGTTGTGATTCACACAGTCAAAGGCTTTGGCATAGTCAATAAAGCAGAAGTAGGTATTTTTCTGGAACTCTTTTGCCTTTTCTATGATCCAATGGATGTTGGCAATTTGCCTTACCAAAAAGGTTCCTCTGCCTTTTCTAAATCCAGCTTGAACATTTGGAAGTTCATGGTTCATGTACTGTTGAAGCCTGACTTGGAGAATTTTGAGCGTTACTTTGCTAGCATGTGAGATGAGTGCAATTGTGCGGTAGTTTGAGCATTCTTTGGCATTGCCATTCTTTGGGACTGGAATGAAAACAGACCTTTTCCAGTCCTGTGGCCACTGCTGAGTTTTCCAAATTTGCTGGCATATTGAGTGCAGCACTTTCACAGCATCATTTTTAGGATTTGAAATAGCTCACCTGGAATTCCATCACCTCCACTAGCTTTGTTTGTAGTGATGCTTCCTAAGGGCCACTTGACTTTGCATTTCAGGATGTCTGGCTCTAGGTAAGTGATCACATCATCATGGTTATCTTTTTTGTATAGATCTTCTGTGTATTCTTGCCATCTCTTCTTAAAATCTTCTGCTTGTTAGGTCCATACCATTTCTGTCCTTTATTGTGACCATTTTTGCATGAAATGTTCCCTTGGTAACTCTCATTTTCTTGAAGAGACCTCTAGTCTTTCCCATTCTACTGTTTTCCTATATTTCTTTGCATTGATCCCTAAGGAAGGCTTTCTTCTCTCTCCTTGCTATTCTTTGGAACTCTGCATTCAAATGGGTATATCTTTCCTTTTATCCTTTGCATTTCACTTCCCTTCTTTTCACAGCTAGTTGTAAGGCCTCCTCAGACAACCATTTTGCCTTTTTGCATTTCTTTTTCTTGGGGATGGTCTTGATCACTGCCTCCTGTACAATGTCACGAACCTCTGTCCATAGCTCTGCAGGCACTCTATCAGATCTAATCCCTTGAATCTATTTGTCACTTTGACTGTATAATCATAAGGGATTTGATTTAGGCCATACCTGAATGGTGTAGTGGTTTTCCCTACTTTCTTCAATTTAAGTCTGAATTTGGCAATAAGCAGTTCATGATCTGAACCACAGTCAGCTCCTGGTCTTGTTTTTTGCTGACTGTATAGAGCTTCTCCATCTTTGGCTGCAAAGAATATAACCAATCTGATTTTGGTGTTGATCATCTGGTGATGTCCATGTGTAGAGCCTTCTCTTGTGTTGTTAGAAGAGTGTTTGCTATGACCAGTGTGTTCTCTTGGCAAAACTCTGTTAGCCTTTGCCCTGCTTTATTCTGTACTCCCAAGGTCAAATTTGCCTGTTACTTCCAAGTATTTCTTGACTTCCTACTTTTGCATTCCAGGCCCCTTTAATGAAAAGGACATCTTTTTTGGGTTTTAGTTCTAGAAAGTCTTGTAGGTCTTTATAGAACCATTCAACTTCAGCTTCTTCAGCATTACTGGTCAGGGTATAGACTTGGATTGCTGTGATATTGAATGGTTTGCCTTGGAAACAAACAGAGATCATTTTGTTGTTTCTGAAATTGCATCCAAGTACTGCATTTTGGACTCTTTTGTTGACTATGATGGCTACTCTACTTCTTCTAAGGGATTCTTGCCCACACTAGTAGATATAATGGTCATCTGAGTTAAATTCACCCATTCCAGTCCATTGTAGTTCACTGATTCCTAGAATGTTGACGTTCACTCTTGCCATCTCCTATTTGACCACTTCCAATTGGCCTTGATTCATGAACCTAACATTCCAGGTTCCTATGCAGTATTGCTCTTTACAGCATCGGACTTTACTTCCACCACCACTCACATCGACAACTGTGTGTTGCTTTGGCTCTGTCTCTTCATTCTTTCTGGAGTTATTTCTCCACTGATCTCCAGTAGCATATTGGGCACCTACTGACCTGGGGAGTTCATCTTTTAGTGTCCTATCTTTCTGCCTTTTCATACTGTTCATGGGGTTCTCAAGGCAAGAATTCTGAAGTGGTTTGCCATTCCCTTCTCCAGTGGACCACGTTTTGTCAGAACTCTCTACCATGACCCATCTGTCTTGGGTGGCCCTATACAGCATGGCTCATAGTTTCATTGAGTTAGGCAAGGCTGTGGTCCATGTGATCAGATTGGTTAGTTTTCTGTGATTGTGATTTTCAGTCTGTCTGCCCTCTGATGGAGAAGGTTAAGAGGCTTATGGAAGCTTCCTGATGGGAGAAACTGACTGAGGGGGAAACTGGCTCTTGTTCTGATGGGCGGGGCCATGCTCAGCAGCAGCTAAGTTACTTCAGTCATGTGACCCCATAGATGGCAGCCCACCAGGCTCCCCTGTCCCTGGGATTCTCCAGGCAAGAACACTGGAGTGGGTTGCCATTTCCTTCTCCAATGCATGAAACTGAAAAGTGAAAGTGAACTCGCTTAGTTGTGTCCAACTCCTAGTGACCCCATGGACTGCAGACCACCAGGCTCCTCCATCCATGGGATTTTCCAGGCAAGAGTACTGGAGTGGGGTGCCATTGCCTTCTCCTGGGGCTGTGCTCAGTAAATCTTTAATCCAATCTTCTGTTGATGGGTGGGGCTGTGTTCCCTCCCTACTATTTGACCTGAGGCCTAACTATGGTGGAGGTAATGAAGATAATGGCTTTTGACCTCCTTCAAAGGTCCCAGGCACGCACTGCTGCACTCAGTGCCCCCAACCCAGCAGCAGGCCACCAACCAACCCACACCTCAGCCCAAGACTCCTGGACACTCACGGGCAAGTTAATCATTACCAACCATGCAATCTAGTCATTCCAGGCCTAGATATTTACCCAAGAGAAAAGAGAGTATGTATTAATCCAATAAAATATACAGGAAACATCATAGCAGTTTTATTTGTAATAGTAAAAACTCAGAAACAACTAATGTCCATCATTATATCAATGGATGTATGATATATCCATATAATGAAATATTACCCAGCAATAAAGCAAACAAAATCTGCTACAAGATCTATGCCAATACAACAACAAAAAAATGAACTTTAAAGCCACAGCAAAACAAAAAGTACATACATTGTTATTCCATTTAAATATGTCATAAGAAATGCGAAAGCAGATCGATGGTTATCTATGGACCAGGGTGCTGGGATGGATGGGAGGAAAGGATCAGTCAAAAAGTGGCATGAGGAAACTCTGCAGTGACCTGAATATATCATGTGTTTTCACTGAGGTGGTTGTCTCATGGTACTACACGTCAATCTAATCTAACTGTACACTTTATGCTATCAGTTGCACTATAATAAAACTTTTTAAAAAATGAGAAAGGAAATAGAGCAAATGGATAAAAATAAAGAAAGAAGGATACACAACAGATGAAAACAAATGTCTATGTAACAGAGAGGGAAAATAGAGATTACCAAACTAAAAGCTAGTACTTTGAAAAAAATAAAAAGATAAACAAACCTCTGGCAACACTGACCACACATACAAAGAAGATTAAAACTGTATATATGCCTTTTGGCCATCTGTATGCCTTCTTTGGAGAAATGCCTATTTACATTTTCTGCCTATTTTTTGATTGGGTAATTTTTTTTTTTTTATATTGAGCTGCACGAGCTGTTTGTATATTTCAGAGATTAATCGCTTGTCAGTTGCTTCATTTGCAAATATTTTCTCCCATTCTGTGGGTTGTCTTTTCACTTTGTTTATGGTTCCCTCTGCTGTGCAAAAGCTTTTAACTTTAATTAGATCCCATTTGTTTATTTTCATTTTTAGCTTCATTACTCTAGGAGGTGGGTCCAAAAAGATCTTGCTTCAATTTATATCAAAGAGTATCCTGCCTATGTTTCCCTCTAGGAGTTTTATAGTATTCAGTCTAACATTTAGGTCTTATCCATTTTGAGTTTACTTTTGTGTATGGTGTTAGAGAATATTCTAATTGCATTCTTTTACAATGTAGCTGTCCAATTTTTCCAGTACCACTTCTTGAAGAGACTGTCATTTCTCCATTGCATATTCTTGCCTCCTTTGTCATAGAGTAACTGAGCATAAGTGAATGGGATTTATTTCTGGGCTCCCTACTGTGTTCCACTGATTGACGTGTTTATTTTTGTACCAATGTCACATTGCTTTGATTATTATAGCTTTGTAGTATGGTCTGAAATCAGGAAGCATGAGACCTACAACTCTGTTCTTCTATCTCAAGATTGTTTGAGTTATTCTGGATCTTTCATGGTACCATACAAATTTCGAAATTATTTGTTCTAGTTCTGTGAAAAATGCTATTAGTATTTCGAATAGGGAAGGCACTGACTCTGTGCATTCCCTTGGGCACTAGGGTCATTTTAAAAATATTGATTCTTCCTATTCTTGAACACAGTGTATCTTTCTGTCTTGTGAAGTTTTCAGTTTCTTTCATCAGTCTCTTATAGTTTTCTGAATACAAATCCTTCAGTTCATTAGGTAAGTTTATTCCTAGGTATTTTATTCTTTTTGTTGTGATTTTAAATGGGATTAATTTCTCTTTTTGATCGTTCATTGTTAGTGTATAGAAATGCAACAGATTTCTGTGTATTAACTTTGTATCCTACAACTGTATTCATTGATAAGCTCCAGCAGCTCTTTTGGTAGTATCTTTAAATAGTTTCTATGTACAGTATCATGTTATCTATAACAGTGGGAGTTTTACTTCTTCCTTTCTGATCTGTTTTCCTCATTTATTTTTCTTGTCTGATTGCTGTGGACTTCCAATATCACGTTTAATAGAAGTGGCAAGATAGTGGACATCATGTCTTGTTCCTGATCTTAAGGGGAACGCTTTTAGCTGTTTACCATTGAGTGGTGGCTCAGACGATAGACTCCGCCTGCAATGTGGAAGACCTGGATTTGTTCCCTGGGTTGGGAATATCCCCCGGAGGAGGGCGGAGCAACCCATTCCAGTATTCTTGCATGGAGAATTCCCATGGACAGAGGTGCTTGCCGGGCTACAGTCTATGGCGTCGCAGAGAGTCGGACACGACTGAGCAACTCAGCACAGCACAGCACACGACGTTAGTTGTGGGCTTATCATATAAGCGCACTATTATGTTTAGGGATGTATGTTCCCTCTATGCCTGTTTTCTGGAGAGTTTTTTAAATCATAAATGGATGCTGAATCTAATTTTAAAACGGTCAGAAGACTTGAATAGTCATTTTAAAAAAAGATTTCCAGATTGCCAACAGGCACATGAAAAGATGGTCAACATCATTAACCACTTGAGAAACACAAATTAAAACCACAATGAGATATCACCTTACACCTATCAGATGGCATCATCAAAAGACCACAAATAATAAGGTTAGAAAGATGCAGAGAAAAATAGAACCTTGTCCACTGTTGGTATGAATGTAATTGGTACAGTAACTGAAGAAAACAGTAGCGAGGTTCCTTAAAAAAATAAAAGTATAACTACCACATGACCCAGCAGTTCTACTTCTATGTATATATTCAAAGAAAACAAATACACTAATTTGAAAAGATTCATTAACCCCAATGTTCATGGTGGCATTATTTATAACAGCTAAGGAGCAACCCAAGTGTCCAGTAACAGATAAATGGATAAAGAACACACATACACACACACATAAATACACAATGGATTACTACTTAGTCATAAAGAAAGAGTGAAATTTTGTTTTTCCATCTGTAACAACATGGATGGACCTGGAGGGTATTGCTGCTGCTGCCGCTAAGTCGCTTCAGTCGTGTCCAACTCTGTGCGACCCCATGGACAGCAGCCCACCAGGCTCCGCCGTCCCTGGGATTCTCCAGGCAAGAACATTGGAGTGGGTTGCCATTTCCTTCTCCAAGTCACGAAAGTGAAAAGTGAAAGTGAAGTCGCTCAGTCGCGTCCGACTCCAGCGACCCCACGGACTGCAGCCTACCAGGCTCCTCCGTCCATGGGATTTTCCAGGCAAGAGTACTGGAGTGGGGTGCCATTGCCTTCTCTGGGAGGGTATTATGCTTAGTGAAATAAATCAGAGAAAGACAAATACAATGTGTTATCATTTACATGTGGAATTTTAAAAATAAAACAAAATAGTAAATATAAAAACAAAAAAGCAGATTCATAATATAGAGAACAAAATAATGGTTATCATTGGGGAGATGGGTGGCGGGAGGGGCAAGATAGAGGCAGATGATTAAGAGATACAAACTACTATGTATAAAATAAATACATTACAAAGATGTATCATATAGCACAGGGAATATAGTAAATGTTTTATAATTATAGATAGAGTATAGTCTATAAAAAATTTGAATTACTATGTTGTGTACACCTGAAAATAATATTGTCAATCAATTAAATATATATATATATCTCAATTAAAGAACAAAAATTAATTTAAGAAAAGGATACCAACAGACATTTCACACGAAAAGGAATTAAAAATGCTCCCCAAATATGAAAGGATGTATAACCACATTTGTTGTCAGAAAGATGCAAATTAAAATTTCAGTGAGAAACTATTTCACACTCAGTTGTTGGGCAAACATCAAGAACCCAACAATATCAAGTGTTTGCAGGGTGTAGAACAAGAGGAGCTTTCCCACATGGCACATGGGGAGTGAAAAGGACACACCCACTTTAGAAAACACTGCAGCAGCAACTAGCAAAGGTCAACAAGCGCATTCCCTACAATCTAGAAAATCTGCTCAAGAAATTCACTCCAGAAAAAATCATGCATGAAAGTATGTTTTCAACAGCTGCACTGTCTGTGATGGCAAAATGCTGGAAGCAACCATGCACCCATCAAAAATAGGACAGAAAATTAATTGTTGGGTATAAATCGGTAACTTATAAAAGCAATGACAGTGAATGAATCATATAAACTGAAATTCTCAGGGCAGTACTGTGCAGGAAACAAGCAAGTAATTCAAGAATGACTGTATGAGTTCCCAAGCAGCAAAACTAACAATACTTGGTTTCGGAACTATGGCAAATCAATAAAAAGACACTACAGGTTCATGGTTTCCCCTGGGGCAGCAGGTGGTGGGGGTGGGATGGTGAGGGGAGAATATGAGAAACACGACTGGGGATGGGCCTGCAAAGAGGTTCAATGGTTCTGGTCATATCCTGTCCTTTTCACTTTATGGCATGTTTATAATTGTTCATTTTGCTTTCGCCACTACTAAATGATGTTTCTGTTCTAGTAATGTTACCTGCCTGGTAGTTATTTGAGGTTTTAATCCTTGCCATAAATCCTGTCTTGTAGCTCACCTTCCCAAGGATGAGTCCCTCCAATGAGAGGGGCAATAAATAGTTGAGCCTTTGGAGCTTTCTGTAAGTGGAGACATTAGTGTGAAAGCTGATGAGTAGATGTACAAGAATGTATTAGAATTACAAAAACCCAGCCCTTACTGCTGCTCTACCTTGTCAAACTCATAGCAGATATCAGTCATCTTTTTTTTTCCCTGTGGGTCCCAAAGTGGCCTCAGATTGCCCAGCATCAGACTCCAAACACCCACCCACAATCCATCAGTGTTGACAGGGGACGTATGACCTATTTGCAAGGCCCATTCTTGACTTTACTGTCCTTGGTCACATCCAGGCCAATGGGCTCAGGACTGCCAATCAGTCCATTCATAAAAGACTGGAAAAGGCACTTTTCAGGTCAGGCGACCAACACTGAGAGGGAGGCCTGTGGCTTTTACCTAAGTCCCCCAACCTATCCAAACTTGAATTTATGAAATGGAAACAAAACTGCCCTTGTGCTAACTAAGCAACTGACTTCCACGCATAATATTTGTTTTGGACCTGAGCATGCAGTTTGTGTTTAAAAGAGAAAAATCAAATGAGATTCCTAGATTATTTTTCTGGTTCAGGTGATTCAGAGGGGCTCTTTTTAGTTGCTGACGTTCTTTACATGTGACGTAATCCTCTTGGGGAGAAAAGAATGCTTGTGTTGTCTATGATTCACACTTTAGGGGAAGGACATGGGAATGGTGAGGGGCTGCTTTCCTCCTATCCTGTTATTAGTACAGGCCCATGAAATGGGAACATATACTCACTCCGAAATACTGAGAAAAAAATTCCTATCTTTATTCCATCCCTCACTTGCTTATCCTCGTAACAGGAAAGGTGGTTTCTCTGAGCGGCTGCTCCGCCCAATGGTAATAGTCATCATCCATTGTCTGCAATCCTCTCCAGTACAAGGTTCATGTATGAAACTCTGCTGCGCACATGTGGCCTGGCTTTTGGGCATCCTGGTCTCAAGTGAGAGTAAGGGAGCGCCACTTTCCCTGACCTTCAGTGGAGATGCCAGCCCTGCTCAGGTCCCAAGTCCAGGCCCAGGGGAAGGAACAGACAGATCCATATTGCAGGATAAGAGCTACAGTCACTGGTGGGAAAGCTTGTGTTCTTACTCATTCTGGTTCTGTGAACTCAGAGGACAAGAGAATACATACTAACATTCCTCTATGATATAAGATGAGATAAAGGTTAGCCTAGGCTTTGGTTGGAGAAGGCAATGGCACCCCACTCCAGTACTCTTGCCTGGAAAATCCCATGGATGGAGGAACCTGGTAGGCTGCAGTCCATGGGGTCGTGAAGAATTGGACACCACTGAGCGACTTCACTTTCACTTCTCACTTTCATGCATTGGAGAAGGAAATGGCAACCCACTCCAATGTTCTTGCCTGGAGAATCCCAGGGACGGGGGAGCCTGGTGGGCTGCCGTCTACGGGGTCGCACAGAGTTGGACATGACTGAAGCGATTTAGCAGCAGTAGCAGCAGGCTTTGGTTAACAGATTAAAATGGAGAATTGGTGTAAACCAATAGATGCTGTCCCAGGAAACAGATGAAACAAACCAAAACCAACATGCAGACTCTACTTTAGTAAAACACACTAGAGATAAAAATATCTACTCTTTATTGAGCACCTACTGTGTGCCAGATCCTGTTCTCTTGCCAAATTTTGCCAAAGCCTATGGATTGGCTCCTTTACATAGCTCACACCCTAGCTCTACCTGTCTCTAGGTAGAGCAGGTGTGAGCTCTACCCCAACTTTACAGATAAAGGAATTAGGCACAAAGAAGTTAAGGAGGCAGACTGCAATCAGAGCCTGAGCTCATCATTTCTTGTTCTTACAGATTACTATCTAAGACCTGATAGACCAGAGGCCACTAGGACATTTAATTAGCTCATAATATCTATGGGGTCATGGAGCATTCATTCTATGAGAAATAATCCAGGGCTA
This sequence comes from Bison bison bison, assembly GCF_000754665.1. NCBI lineage: Eukaryota > Metazoa > Chordata > Mammalia > Artiodactyla > Bovidae > Bison > Bison bison. The sequence continues at coordinate 1,956,327 of NW_011495035.1, read as the reverse complement.
CCAGGTGCCAAGGATGCTCAGAGATATTGAAATGTGTGTGTGTGTGTGTGGCGGGGCGGACAATGTGGTGTCTTCAAGAAGCTAATATTTTACACAATTTAATAAGAGGGCTTCTTAGAGAAAAAGCTGGTGCTAGAACTGGAATAGGGAAAATCCCTGTAGCATTTTGTGTTACTACAAATGAAGGAAGTGCTCAAAAAACAAAAGAGTAGGCAGCATGTCAAAAGGACACAGTAGTCAATCTGAAAGTGTTCCTGATCCTCAGAGCCAGAACAGTCTGAGTAAGATCTAAAACCATAAAATTAGAAGGAAAAAGGGTAGGTCCTTGGTGCTGGTCTTGGCAATAATTTGTTTTTGTGGATTTGATACCAAAAACAAAGGAAACAACCTGTCAATTAATCTATGATAGAAGAGGCAAGAATATACAATGGAGAAAAAACAGACTTTTCAATAAGTGGTATCAGGAAAATTGGGCAGTTACATATAAAAAACTGAAATTAGAACATTCACTAACACCAAAAATGAACTCAAAATGGATTAAAGTCCAAAATGTAAGGCTGGATACTTTAAAAGTCTGAGAAGCAAACATAGACAGAGCACTCTTTGACATAAATCACAGCAAGATTTTTTTGGATACACCTCTCAGAGCAATAAAAATAAAAACAAAAATAAACAAATGCGACCTAATTAAACTTAAAAGCTTTTGTACAGCAAAGGAAACCGTAAACAAAGTGAAAAGACAACCCACAGAATGGGAGAGGATATTCGCAAACAAAGTCACCGACAAGGGATTAATCTCCAAAATATACAAGATGCTCATGCAGCTCTATTAAAAAAAAAATTAGAAAAATGGGCAGAAGACCTAAATAGATATTTCTCCAAAGAAGATATACAGATGGCCAAAAAGCACACGAAAAGATGTTCATCATTGCCAATTAATAGAGAAATGCAAATAAAAACTACAATGAGGCGCCACCAGTCTGACATGTGACCATCATCAGAAAATCTACAAACAATAAATGCTGGAGAAAAGAGAACCCTTCTCCCACCCTATTGCTGGGAATGTAAGTTGTAATAGCCATGATGAAGAACAGTATGGAGGTTCCTTAAAAAAATGAAAATAGAACCACCATATTATTTGGCAAAAGGAGGAGAGGGCAGCAGAGGATGAGATGGTTGGACAGCATCACCGATTCAATGGACATGAACTTGAGTGAACTCCGGGAGGTGGTGAGGGACAGGGAGGTCTGGGTGCTGCCATCCATGGGGTCACAAAGAGTTGGACATAACTTAGCAACCGAACAACAACAATAATATGATCCGGCAATCCCAGATGGACATACATACAAAGAAAACCATGCTTTGAAGAGACACAAACACTGCAGTGTTCATTGCCACAGCATTTAAAATAGTCAAAACATGGAAGCAACCAAAATGTCCATCAACAGAGGAATGGCTAAAGAAGGTGTGGCACATATATGTACTGGAGTACTACTCAGTCTTAAAAAAGAATGAAATGACACCATTTGCAGCAACATGGACGGACCTAGAGATTTTCATACTAAGTGAAGTAAGTCAGATAGAAAAAGATGTATCAATATCACTTACATGTGAGATCTAAAAATAATGATATAAATGAACTTATTTACAAAATAGAAGCAGACTCACAGATTTAGAGAATGAACTTGCGATTACCTGGGGAAGGGTGGAGGGGAGAGACAGACTGGGAGTTAGGAACTGACATATATACACTGCTGTATTGAAAATAGATAAACAAAAAGGACACAGTATGCTTTGGGCAACTCTTCAATATTCTGTAATAATCCAAATGGGAAAAGAATTTGAAAAATAATAGATACAAATGTATGTGTGAGTGAATCAGTTTTTTTGTGCACCTGAAACATTTTTAATCAACTACACTCCAATATAAAAGCAAACAAATTACTTAAATTTTAAAATTTAATAGAAAAAAAAAAAAAACCCACTCACAAAGCATTTGATTACAAATGGCAGACGACCTGAATAGACATTTTTCCAAAGAAGTTATACAGATGGCCAACAGATTCATGAAAAAGTATCTGGCAACACTAATCACCAAGGAAATGCAAATAAAACCCACAAGGAGATATTACTTCACACCTAATATTTGGCTATTATCAAAACGACAAGAAATAACTAGTTTGGGCAAGGATGTGGAAAAATGTGAACCCTTGTATGCTGTTAGTAGAAATGAAAATTGGCACAGCTACTACAAAACAAGTATGGCAGGTTTTTCAAGGAATTACCAAAAAAGCCACCATGCATGCGTGTATGCATGCTCAGTCACTTCAGTCATGTCCGATTCTTTGCGACCCCCACAGACTGTAGCCCGCCAGGTTCCTCTGTCCGTAGGGATTCTCCTGGCAACAATACTGGAGTGGGTTGCCACCCCGTCCTCCCGGGATCTTTCTGTCCTAGGGATGGAAACTGTGTCTCCTGTACTGGAGGAGAACTCTTGATCACTGAACCACCAGAGAAGTCCTAAAGCTACCATGTGGTCCCGCAATTTCACTTCTGGATATGCAGCCAAAGCAAATGGAATCATTACCTTAAAGGGATACAGTGCTCTCAGGCTCATAGCAGCAGTGTTCACAATAGCCAAAGTACAAAACAATCTAAAAGTCTGTTGGCGAATGAATGGATAAAGAAGACGTGATGTGTGCGTGTGCACGGACACGCACACACAAAACAAGGTATTATTCAACCTTGAAAAAGAAAGAAATCTTGCCATTTTCAGTAACACGGATGGAACTTGAGGGCGGCATGATAAATAAAAGAAGTCAGACAGAGAATGATCTAACTTACATGTGAAATAGAAATAAAGAAAGGACTATGCCTATAGACACACAGAACAAATTGGTGGTCGCCAGAGTTGTGGGGTGCTAGTGGGTGAGATGGATAAAAGTGGTCAAAAGGTACAACCTTCCTCCCAGCTGCAAAATGAAGAACTCATGAGGATGTAATGTACACTATGGTAACTATAGTTAATACTATTACATTTCGTATTTGAAACTTGCTAAGAGAGGAAATCTTGATAGTTCTCATCATAAGTAAAAGAAACTAGGTAAAAAAAAAAAGGCATCCTGTCATTTGTGACAACACGGATGAACCAGAAGGGAATTGTGCTAAGAGAAATGAGGAAGACAAATACTGCATGGTATCATTAATATGCAGAATCTTAAAAAAAAAAAGGTACAACTCATTGAAACGAAGTTGAAAAGTGGTTGCCAGAAGATGAGGGTGGGGTACACAGGGAGAAGTTGGTCAAAGGGTTCAAAGTTTCAGTTAGAAGATTAGTAAATTAGTAATTAGTTTCAGTTAGTAAATTCTGAGGATCTACTGTATAACATGGTAATTATAGTTGACGATACTTTACTACATAATTGCGATTTTTTTAAGAGAGTAAAACTTAAATATTCTCACATGCACTCAAGAAAACGGTCAACATAGGTAATGGATATAATAATGAACTAGATGGTGTAATCCTTTCACAGTAAATGTGTGTCAAATCACATTATACACTTTAAGTATTTTACAAATTTTTCAATTAAACCTTAATAAGGGGAACAATCTGAGCTAAAATAAATAATGTAGTACTATTACTCAAAAAGTAAAATTAATGTACATGGGGCCATACTGATGTAAATAAAGTACTGAATAAACAAACAGGAGAGGGAGAGAGAGGCCAGTATTTCCTACAGGAAAATTCCAAGGGTAATCACCATCCTGATTTTTAACAGCATAGACCAGGTTTGCCCACCTTTGTACTTTACATGAACTGAAGCAAATCTACCATCTCTGAGTGTTTTCCTGTTGTTGTCGTGGTTGTTTTGGCCACATTGTGTGACTTACCCCGTATCTTAGTTCCCCAACCAGGGATGGAACCCACATGCTTGGCAGTGATAGCACCAAGTCCTACCCACTGGGAATTCCCCTGAGTGGTTATAAACACATCTAGTACCTGTTTGGTAATACCAGGGGGCTTCCCTGGTAGCTCAGTAGGTACAGAATCTGCCTACAATGCAATGCAGGAGATCTGGGTTCAATCTCTGGGTTGGAAAGATCCTCTGAGGAGGGAAAGGCAACTCACTCCAGTATTCTTGGGGAAAATCCTATGGACAGAGGACCCTGGCAGGCTATAGTCCGTGGGGTCACAAAGAGTCGGACACGACTTAGCGACTGAATCACCACATTACCGGTTTGGTGCAAACCAAGACTCAAGTGAAATATGAGAAATGAAAGTAAAAGGGCTCAGATAGTTCATCATCTCTGGTAGATTTTATGTGTTTTTTTTTTTCCTCTTAAAATGCACATAAACTTCTGACTTTCAAATTTAACTAGTACCCAACACAACATTTCGGATTTTCCTCCTGTTTAGAATGTGGTATTTCCAACCTATCAGATTTATAACATTGCAAGCTGAAAATGGATTAGTTGTTTATGAGTTAACAATTTTCATGTGCTTGGACAAAGGCTCCCCATGATTCAAGTTTTGTAAGTGACCAGGTTTGCACAAAAACAAGTTGTCTTTATAACAGATAAGAACAGCTTAACAGAATTGTCTCCACTCAGCCATCTCTTTTTCTATCTAGCACTAACTGCTACTTCTAAGTCTTCATGCTCTCATGGATACCTTTAAATATCCAACAGAACAATTTAAAATTGTTAAAAAGTGAAAATGTCCGTCTTGGAAAAGGAGTAGAATTTCATGAAATTGATGAAAGTGATGTTGGAAAGCTGTGTTTTGTAGAGTAAGGAGGGATCCACCATGAGAACTGTTTTTGAACCACAAGTAAAACCACTGATAAAAGAGAATCTGGCAGATTTAGGTCAGTTAACAGGGAAACTTTACTTTGCCAAGAAAGGTCTGTCTAGTCAACGCTATGGTTTTTTCAGTAGTCATGTATGGATGTGAGAGTTGGACTATAAAGAAAGCTGAGCGCCGAAGAATTGATGCTTTTGAACTATGGTGTTGGAGAAGACTCTTGAGAGTCCCTTGTAGTGCAAGGAGATCAAACCAGTCAGTCTAAAGGAAATCAGTCCTGAATATTCATTGGAAGGACTGATGCCTAAGCTGAAACTGCAATACTTTGACCACCTGATGCAAAGAACTGACTCACTGGAAAAGACCCTGATGCTGGGGAAGATTGAAAGCAGGAGGAGGAGGGGATGACAGAGGATAAGATGGTTGGATGGCATCACCGACTCAACAGACATGAGTTTGAGTAGGCTCCGGGAGTTGGAGATGGACAGGGAGGCCTGGCGTGCTACAGTCCATGGGGTATCAAAGAGACGGACACGACTGAGCTACTGAACTCAACAGGGGAAGAGGAGAAAATCAACATGGATGAACATTTCAGAGTAAAAAGATGTGACTATTATGGAATCATGAGAGGACCTTGGGGTAGTCTGATGAAACTCTGGAATATTTTTGCAAAATATTTATGACCCGGATATGAAAATGAGCTGTGGAGTTAAGAGTACTGCTCACGCTATTGTAGAATAATATCTCCCCAAAGTACACACTGTTACAATTATAACTGAAATTTATTAATACATATGAAAGGGAAAGTCGTTCAGTCATGTCCGACTCTTTGTGACCCCATGGACTATACAGTCCGTGGAATTCTCCAGGCCAGAATACTGGAGTATTTCTTTATTCTCCAGGGGATCATCCCAACCCAGGGATTGAACCCAGGTCTTCCGCATTGCAGGCAGATTCTTTACCAGCTGAGCCACAAGGGAAGCCATGTATGTGGCATCTAAGAAAATGGTAGAGATGAACTTATTTGCAGGGCAGGAACACAGATGCAGATGTAGAGAATGGGCATGTGGACATGGGGGTCAGGGGAGAGTGGGACAAACAGGGAGCATTGCACTGACACGCATGTACTACCACGTGTAAAACAGACAGCGAGTGGGGAGCTGCCCTATAGCACAGGCAGCTCAGCTCGGTGCTCTGCGACGACCCGGGGGCGGCGGGAGGCGGGGAGGGAGACTCAAGAGGAAGGCAATATATGCATACAAATAGCTGATTCACATTGTTGTAAGACAGAAACCAAGACAACACGGCAAAGCGATTACACCCCAACAACAACAGCAAAAACCAGAAAGCGTTGCCAAGGCGAGGGGGAACCTAAACTTGAACTAATGATTTCTTTTTTCAAGGTAAGGACCCCAATTAACTCCTCCCTTTCCCTATTATTTACTGCAACGCTTCAACTTTTTTACGTTATGTGTCATACTGAAATTATGAGAAACTCTTCTTTAGAAATAATGGCTCTGCTTTGGAAGCTTCCACTGGAGAAGGAAGGTCACCTTCCATCACAGAGAAATTCTGATTTAGCTGCCAGGAAAGGAGAGTTTCCAGGTTTGGGGAAAGTACTAGGGTAACTGCAAAGCAAGAATGAAGAGCTGGATGAGTGAATGAAAAGGGAGGGACTGGGCCCTCTGGACCATTTCCAGGAAGAGAGGATTCTTGCTTCAGAATGGCTGCCGGCACCGCCTCCACTGTGAACTAAGCATTGAACTTGGCTGAAGAAGGAAAAACCTATCTTGGAAATCATATCTGAAAAAGAATATGGGGGAAATGGTGGGACGAAGGGGCTTATTTTACAAGATTACAGTTTTCTATTTATTGCACTTTATTAACGAAGGAAAAGCCCTGCATTTCTAAGAATTGTAGGCTTTTTCTTTTGACAGTTCATTTGCCAAAGTGATGTTAAATGTTACACAAGAATCAGACACCCGTGGGGAATAGTGCCAATATTTTATAATAATTAAAAAATGGAGTAAATCTGTACAATGATTCACAGGTAAATCATTATATTGTACAACATGATATTGTACACCAAGCGTACTTCAATACAAAAACTTTAAAACATAATTAATTCGTTTGTTAGAATAGTCCAAATCCAAAACAGTATCACCACCAGTTACTGGCGAAGATGTGGGACGACAGGAATTCTTATTTGTTGCAGATGGAAGTGCAAAACTGCCCAGTGCTTCTGGAAGACAGTTTGACAGGTTCTTAGAAAACAAAACACACTTTTACCCTCTGATCCGGCAATCATGCTCCTTGGTATTTACTCAGAGGAGTTCAAAACATAAAAAGAGTCAGACGCAAAAGGCCCTTGAACCCTGTTCAAAATCTTTCTGGGGAGTCCCTCTGACTTCTGCCACCAATGTCTGTGGCAGTTTTTCTGAAAATCCGTTCTTTGAAATACTGGTTCATCAAGATATCCCATGAAAATAGGATTCTCTGGTCAAATACAGTTTGAGATTCACAACGCATGTTAGTAGGATGACAGCTTTAGACCCATGTCCCAAAATAAATGAAAATAACTGATAATTGTTCAGCACATCTGAAAAGCTGTCTCCTCCACAATCTTGTTAGGTAGGATAACCATTGACATCCTATTACATGGGTACCGTGGGACCACACTTTGAGAAATGGAGCCAAAATTTAAGATTGGGTTCCCTAAATCTAAGCTCTTGCAGCCTACGCGACCCATTTCGTCATGGCAGGCAGCATGGAAATGCTCAGTCAGATACTCTGGTGTGGTTCTGCTGCCCTAAAGAAACGGCCAGTGACATTCTGGGTGGCACTGCTAGGCTAGGCTTGTCCTGTGTAAGTGGCAGCAGAAATGAATGGGCTCACAAGACAGCTCTTTCCTGGCTATTATCCCCTTAGGATAAAAAATACCTGTGGTTGAATGGAATGTCAGTGAACCTCTAATTTCTTCTAGCCTGCTGGCTCTGCGTAGTTCTTATATGTGTAGAATGATGACAACAATGATAGCTGTTCTACAGAAGATACCATATCGAGTGAGAGTGGTGTGTTTATATTATTTCATAGGTCCTTCCGAGAAGTTGGCACTGTAATCCTAATTTTACAGATCATAATGGTGGCTGTAATTATTCCATTCTACTAATATAATGAGTTATATATGTATTAATATATAAATAGCTAATATGTGGTACGTACAGTGATCATGTAATAAGGAATTATGTACACAGCCCAAGGTTACATGACTAGCTGTACCTTGAGGCCCGGAGTCAAACAAACGTGGGCTCAAATCCCAGTTCTGCCGCTAACAAGCTGTCACTGTACCTTAAATTCTCCCAGCCTCATTTCTTCATCTTTAAAATGAGGTTAGTGATGATGCTACTTCATAAGGGTAGCAGTGAGAGGCAAATAAGAACACACATGTTAAGTGGAGCCATGTCACAAGCCTGGAGAGGTTGCTGGCATTGAGTTCTGTGCGCCTGGCAAAAAGAGAGAGAGTTGGAGAGAGAATTTAATAGTGTGGCCTGAGAGGGCCCGACCCAGGGCAAAAGTGGGAGAAAAGGCATCTCCATTCGATTCTGTGCCCGGGCATCTCTCATGCATATGCCTGCTGCCAAAGCAAGTGTGATTTCGAATGTTAAAAGGTTCATATCCTCCGTACAGCAGGTACCTAAAACATTCAATGACTTCATCATGTGCTCAAGCAAAAAAAAAAAAGCAGTGCTCTGTTCTAACAGTGTGAGAAAAACTGTTGATCCCGGGCACATGAGAGAGACAAAGGCAGTATCTGTCCACCGTCTGATCTTCCTAAGGTTTAGCAAGACCCAGGATGACCCTACTCAACTTTTGCCTTAGGAGCCATCTTCAGTACTCAATGGTCATATGAGAGGTCATGCCACTAAAGTTTCAATGGCAGAGCTGGGGTGCCAGCTGGGCGATGTGCTGAGATCCAATCAAATATTTACAGATTTCAAATGAAGAAACTCAAGCTGGGTGTGAGGGCAGAGGAAAAACATACCAGCACTAACACAGTCTGCTTCTTGCACAGACTTAGTCCTCAAAATTGTTGAGGATACAGGTTTACTAAACCCTCATAATAGGTTCTCACCTCCACAGCCAGTCATCCATGATCATGGGTAGCATGGTCTCAACCTACCCTGCGGTTTCCCCTCTGCTGTCTACCGTATTTAAATCCTCCACGTCAGCAAGGATAATTGGCCCAACACCTCCCTCTGTACAGTTCTTCCCTCCTCACTTTTTTGCATTTGCTTTGATTTTCCCTACCACTAAAATGGAATTTCTTGGCCTCTTCCCAAACTTCATTCTATAAGTGTTGTAGAGCCCAGGCCAGGTTGGGCCTCATATGTGAATGTCTCCTACAGCCATAGGCATGTCTCTCTGTTGAACCCACTGAGCACTGAATACCTTCCAACCTGGGGCAGCCTCCCTGGCTTTTCCCATCAATGCTTCCTCAATAACCGCATTACTGAGAGACTGATGGGTAAACAAAATTAGCTCTCTCTCCACCCATCCATGTATCCTATGAATCTATATATGTGTGTATGTCTCTATCTTGCCCTGCTAATAAAAGGCTCTGGGCTGGAGACCACATCTCATCGTTTGTCTACTCCTGATCTTGCTACTTCCAGGCAGATATAAAAAGTCCCCAGGATGTTTGGTGATCCAGTGGCTGGTTTTAAACATTATCTCCCCACCCACCCCCACTTTTATGGATGCAAATCAACTGGCCATGAGGTATACAGTGGGGACTGCTATAGACTAGTAGAGTAGGCTGGTCTCTAGCTAGTTTCAAGGACTGAAAGCTTATTTTGAAAATTTACAACTTTTGAGTGTCCCTCTTCCCAGGGAAATTACTGACATCTGGTGGGGGTGGGCTTCCAGTCTGGGATGCCTTCCTAGAATCCTTTTGTCTGGCTTGGCCACTGAAGGATGGATTAGGGCAATTTGAGAGCCCACCTATCTGACCATTAGATGATGAAGCATCTTTAGTTCTAGAGCAAGACTATTGTAATGAACTTAAAATTTATGAAACACTTATTCTATACCCAACACTCAAATAATTTATGTAAGTTTTAAAGTTTATGCCATAAGAACTCTTCAAGGTAGGTGGCATCATCTCCATTTTATAGGTGAGGAAACTAATACTTAGGAAGCTTTAGTCCCCAGCGAGTTCACACAACTCACGGTGGCCAGGGAGAAAATTCCATGCCTCTCTCACCACTTTGGTCCCTAAATATGGCCAGCATTAGCACACAGCTCTTTGGGAAAGACTGTCTTAATGTACTGAGGTGCGTATCAGGCCCTTGTAATAAATTGTTTCCTTTCTATTGACTTGAAAGAAAATGCAACTGTGAATACTGTACATTAATAGGTTTTATGTGTAACTAATGGTTTGATGGGCTGCTACGATGTGTAGCATTACAGCAAGTGATCATTAGATTGTAAGAAGAGGAAAATGTGCTTTATTGTTAGAAAATGGAATCCTTTCTAAAAGGTAAAGGTAGGCCTAGAAGATTGATCTGAAAGGTCAGGGTTAACAAGCTCATTAATGGCTAGGTTAAAATCCAGCCCAATCCTTCCCTTTTTTCAGATGAATAAATCATTTAGCTAAGTGATGCCCTTCACTGGTAGCCTGGGGCTTTTCTTCTAGCCACGGCAGGAATCCGATACAGTCCTGAGATAGAGAGAGAAAGGGAGCTAAGAGCATGAGCTACGGAGCCAGAGGATACAGCCTAGCTCTGCTCTTCACTGTCTGGGTAACCCTGACTACATTATAGAACATCTTTGTACCACACTTTCCGTAACTGGAAAAAAAAAAAAAAATGATAAAACCTACTCTTCAGGACTCTGGGAGGACACGAGACAATTCACGTACCCCAAGTGGTCTAAGGCCACATAAGCTCTTAAAATATTGGCTATGATTATCTTCTAAATGATAGGTCAGCAAACTTCTTTTGGATAGGATCAGCTTGCAAATACTTTAGTCTTTGCAGGTTAATAGTCTCTGTTGTACTCTTTCAATCTGCTTTGATGGCCTGAAAGCAGCAATAGACGATATATAAACAAATGCATGTGCAGTGTTCCAATAAAGCTTTATTTATACACATAGGCTGCTAGCTAGATTTGACCTGGGAGTCATAGTTTGTTGACCCCTGTTCTAATATGTACTGTGTAGGAATACATATTCCAACTTGAATCTGGGTCTTCCCAGGATGGAAGACAACTGCAGTGAGGGATGACACAAGGCAGGACTAATCTCTATTCTCAGTTTTGAGAACCAAAGAATGAAGCTGTAGAGAGTTAAGTGGTCTCAAATCAGGACCCCAGTGGGCATTTTAAACAGATCAGTTCTAAGATTCCAGGCAGAATGTGATCCAGGAGTCTGGACTGGATGGGCAATTGTGATGTGCGCCCTGAATCTTTAAGCACTGAGTGATGCAGCCACTTGGGAAAGAACAATGAATGGGAACCATCTACCATACTTTTCAAGCTTAACTATCTCTTGGGAGTGAACCTGCCTTGAGTAACATCCAGAGCCCTGAGGTAACCACTCAAAGTGTTGTCAGAGCTTTCCTTTTAATAGACAAACACAGACTCATCCGAGCAGTAACCTGAGCTCTCACTTATCTGAGATCATGAGATTCCAGAGGCAATCTCCATGTGGGCAAGATGCATGTCAGTTGTGACTGTGGAACACCAACATTGCAAACTCCTCATTAAAAACCTAACAAAATGAATTTTAACCACATGTCCATGGTCTTCTAGAAAGAGTATGACAAGATTTTTGACAACGTGCCAAAAGCAAAGTTGTCTTGGAACTTTTCCTCTGCCTGTAATTTTTTTTTCTTTTCTTTTTTTTTAAACCATCAGCCCTATATGGGGCTTTCTTGCTTGACTGTTGGTGCAAACCACGTTTTAAAGTACCTTTAAGACATCTGTGTTTGGCATATGCTCTTCCCTTTATCTGGGATGATAAAGTAAATAAGTCCCTTTCATCCAGTTTTCTGCTTTTTATACATTGGATCTTAAATTAATGTTTATTCAATGTCTACATTGATTAGTTAGCATGTCACTTTGCTACTGTGGATGGTTGGAGTCAAGGTTTAATTGCCACCCCAAATGAGAAGGGTGTGTCCAGCTTCTTACCCTTGACTTTTAACTGGGGCAACATTTCCATCATCTTGGATTAGTTGGGATCAGGCAAAGCAAGAGGATTTTCCAATCTGTCTTTGTAGTTCACATAGATTAGAGGATTATTTGGGCCTCCACTCTGTTGCTGTGGAATGGTAGAATAATCCATGACTGAGCAGAAATGAGATTTTTTTTTTTCAATTTATAGAAATTAAATTTTTTAAATGTATTTTTAAATCTCTTAGATCAAAACAATTCTTTGTTGCTCAAGGGAGCTTTTTGAGCAAGGACAAAAGTAACATTAACCTAGCTACCAATTGATTAGCTTTATGATTTTAATGGAGCAAAGAAAACGGACTTATTAATAAAGTGTATTGTTGAAAGAGAATCTTTGTGGAATTTCAGACTGCAACGCATCCATTTTTATTGGCTTCACTTTGTTATGCTTTCAGAGCTATTTATAATGTTATTTCACTGAAAATTCCTTTCCATATTGTCATTTGTCTTCCATCTCCAAAAAGCTTCCCATCCAAATTAAAAAAAAAGAAAAGAAAAGTCTTTCTTCTTTCTTCTACATCTCCTTAAAATGGATTGAATCTCCTGGGAATAGGTCCATCTCCTACCCATGTCTGAAGTTTCTCCTGCTCCCAGCAAAGGAAGAAAATGGAACTTCCTTTTCAAAGATTTGCTCCTCAAAAGAAATACACCTCAGGCAAATGCTCCCGCTCCCTGGTTGCTCAGAAGGGATTTAACATTCTCTTCTTTGAGTAAAAGTAATGAGAGACTCAGAGCCATCTTCCTGGGTATGGGGCCTGGGCAGGCATGAGAGGCCCCATGCTGAGGAGGCCCCACACTGGGTTTAATGCCTTATTGGTTCTAGTAATCTTCAGACAGAGGTCCTCATTTTCCCATCTTGCACCAGGCCCTGAAAATCATGTGGCCAGTACTGGTGACAATCAACATGTTAGAGCACTGAAAACTTTTCTCCAAAAAGCCTCTTTCCTTATGGAAAGAAAGGCAGAAATAAGAAAATATCATAATTGTTTTCAGTTCTTCCTGTGAGCCAGATTCTATGCAAAGCATCACGTGCAAACATACTTCATGCCTAAACAGCTCTGTAGGTACTGTTAAGGCCTCCAGTTGCCCCCAGATGTGGAAATTATGATTTAAAGACAAGTAACACACTGGACATTACTCAGAGCTTCCGAGAAAAGCGAAGCTGGTGTTTTCACTTAATTCTGCTTCCAAAGACACTGCACTATTGAACAGTTCATAGTGGTTCTTGCTTTGAAACCAATGGTTTAAACATTCAACTTAATACTTCAAGTTCAATGGTTTCAACTTCTATCTAAATTCAAGTCCAAATGCTTTCTCCAGGCAGATCATCTGGAATGGATGTGGACATTCATTCTAGGAGACAAAGTTGATATTCTTCAACACTGATCCCCCATTTCCACCTCATTTCTGGGGTAGGGGGCACCTTCAGGCTGGAAGACCACTGCTTCCTCCACTTTTACAAAAGCCTTTCTTTTCTTTTTAAAATTCTGTATTTACAATGTCATGGAAAAGCCACTAAGAACTGCATAACTGATACCTTTTGTTTCTCACTGCCCAGTGTGCATTTCCCACATGGTCCTTCCCACTCTTGCCTTTGATATTCTAGTGGGATTTTCCTACCCCAACCCCAAATAATCACAATCTTTTATGAATATCACCATCCCAAACTGTTTTATGATTGATGCAGGGATGGGCTGCCTTATGGGAATAGAGAAGGAACTTTTTTTTTTTTTCCTGCTTTGCTGGGAACTGTGTTGGAACTCTTTGGAGTTTTTGAATTCAATTAGAACCAAGAGCTGGAGGAACTGATATTCCTGAAGCACTTGAACTCTTTCATCCATTCACGTTCACTCTCTGGACAATTTGATTTCATGACCCAAGAAAATCTGGGTTTGCCTATGTCAGTTTGAACTGAGTTTCTTTCACTTGCAACTAAATGAGTTTTGGTTAACATGAATGGTCAAGAGTGACTAATTGTCAAAGATCAGCGGTGTTTTCCCAACGTTCTAGCTCAGCTAACGCCCACCCACACTATCTCAACCTGTTTCTTCTTTAATAGACAGGAATGAGGATGAGCTCTGAGGCTGGGAGGCAGACATACGAAGAGATGAAAAAAAAAATCTCAAAGATCATGTGTCATACAATCTCAACAGTTTTTCTTCCCTGATGTTTCTTATTATAGTTCAACAACTAGTTTTTCTTTTTTTCTCTAATTGTAGTACAGAATTTGGCAACATTTTAGGAAAGGTATCTACCTGTTCCTTAAGGGTAGGGTCTAAATTATCTTATGCCATTTTGTTTTCCAGGGGCCTGGCTTGGTCCCCACTATATTGAAGGTGATCACACACACACCACACACACCACACACCACACACCCACACCACCCCCGCACACCCCCACCCTAATCAATGAAGGGCCTGTCGGGATTCCCTTTCTACAGCCCAAAAGATAACCATTGTCATCAATGGGCTGAGTCAGTTTCTCAGTTCAGTATCAATCTGCATTTGGTCCATGGAACTGGCAGCCCTTCTAAACTGTCTGTCTCAAGTGAATGAGTCAATGCTCAGAAACTCAAATGGCTAATGGCACTTGGGGGAACTTCAAACAAAATTCCAAGCGTTTTTCTTCATTTCTTACCTATCAGAAGAGACTTTGCCTTGGGTACTTCGTTTTTCGGACAGTATCAAACACAAAGCTCCTACTCTCAAAATAAATATGGAAAAATCTATAAAGTACATTAGGCTTCAGCAGAGCTGCAGTGACCAAACTTTTGTGTGACTGTCATTTTGGTGACTGTGCACATATTTTCATACAGGTCACATGGCTAACTTTGTCAGCCCCAGGAATCCAAGAGGGGGCACCCCCCTCACTTGCTAAGTGCAGTGCTGGCAGTCGGCCAGTGAATGCAGGGTGTGCAGACCATCAACCGGGATTATTTTTTGCTTTGGGATATCTGGACATTTGTTGTCTATATGTTTAAACCTGCAGAAGGACAGCCCATACTTCACTTAAGTGCATGGCCCAGAGTCATTTAAAGAGAAATGCCACTTGCCCAGATATTCCCAGCAAACACTGGGCCACCTTTGTATGCCTCATAAATTCTTCCCAGCAGAAGAGTCTTCAAAAGACAGTCTACAGTGACAGGTGATGGCCGAGAGTGCAGGCCCGAGTTGGGAACTTCAGTGCTATGCCCGCCTGTCTATCGTGTCCCTGGCTGGGAACTTCAAGACTTGGATTTGCAATTTTCCTTTCTGTGAAGTGCAGGTAACAACACTGATCCAGGTGAGTCACTGCACAGATTAGAGAAAATGGAACACACAGGTCCCGTACCTGGGATACCCAGGAGGCGCTCACTATTTTTTCCTGATGCCATTTCCCTTGTATGTCCACCAACTACCTGGCCCTCACTCCTATTTCTGGGTTCTGCCTACTTCTCCAGAGCAAGTAGAAGAATATGGAATTTGGAGGTTAGAAAACATGGACTTGAATCACAGCGACACTCATCATGGACAGGGTTGCCAGATTTAGCAAATAAAAACCCAGGATGCCTCATTGAACTGGGATATCAGAAAACTATCAATAATATTCTGGTATAAGTATGTCCCATGTGATAGTCAGGATACACTTATACTAAAAACCCATTTGTCATTTATTTGAAATTCGATTTGAATGGACATCCCATATTTTGTCTGGCAAAACCACCCACGGGCTATGTGACCTTTAGCAAGTCACGCAAGACCTTGAATTCAGGCATATGGGAGGATCAAAGTAACATCCACTGTGAAGAATTGTTA